>NC_137060.1:15537916-15635416 GCF_032717465.1 Coenobita brevimanus | reverse complement strand
TAAACATGCAGTAGATATACAAACACACACTTGCAAAAACAATAAACACACACACACACACACACACACACACACACACACACACACACACACACACATAGCCTACACTTACTCATGCACCCATAATCTCCTCTCATTATCACATTCTTCTCTCTCTCTCTCTCTCTCGCTCTCTTTCTCTCTTTCTCTCTATTTATGCGTTTCTTTACTTTGCTCCCTACGTCAACACATTCCTCTCTCTCTCTCTCTCTCACTTATCTCCACTTCGTCTCGTCACGCAATACTCATTAGTGCCCTTTAGTACGAGCGCCCCCCTCAGCCTAAGGAATAGTCACGCCCAATCCACGCCACATTCACGCCCAATCCACACCCCAATCATGCCCAATCCACTAATTACGCCCAACCCACGGTCCAGGCACGCCCAATCCACGTCCCAGTCACACGTAATCAAGTACACGTAATCAAGTACGCCCAGTCCACGGTCTAATTCTGCCCAATCCACGCCCATTAACGCCCAATCCACGCCCATTTACGCCCAATCCACGGTTCTGTTAGGTCCAATCCACGACCGAATTACAGTCTCTTCAGTACGATGACGCTTGCTTCTATTTTTTTTCTTTGCTGCCACAAGACCATTTTCTTCAGCTTAGGGGAGACTTATTTAACTAGACAGGTTAGATCTAGCCTTCAGTAACCCCTTCAGTGCGGGAGGCCTTTTTCTAATTTGAATAAGGCCGTCTAGAGATGACAAAAAAAAGCAAATAATTAAAGCAAACTCAACTAATGGGAAGGGATGAAAAGATTAGTTTATTTTGTTTTTTAGAGAAATTCTTACCCCGATGATTTTTAGAAGTAGGTAAAACAAAAATAAGAAAGAAAACCAGAAACAAATTAAGAAAAAAGAATATAAAAAAACAAACTTAAAATGGCAAAGAACAATAGGAGACGTGGACGAAGAGACGAAAGAATAAACGAAAAAAATATCAGAAAAACAATAATTAAAAAAAAGCTGAAGGACGTAAAACAGACGTAAACGAAAATAAGAAGGAAACCAGAAGGAGGAAAAAAAAACATAGTAAAAAACAGAACTGATACAAAGCACTGAAGGCAAACATAGATTTAAAAAGAAAATAATTAGAAAATCTCAGATAAAAAACAGTAAAAAATGAAACTTGCAATTAAAAGGGTAAACAGACAAAACTGAGAAAAGAAAACAAGAACAAATTCAGGAAAAAAAATGAAACAGTAAAGAATGATAGAAACCCACAGAAGAAACTGATAAAAAAAAAAAAAACATAAAGGAAACCACTAAAATACAAACCCATAAAAGAAACTAATAAGAAAAGAATCCCATACAAGACTCTAATAAAAAAACAAACCCATAAAAGAAACTAATCAGTAAAGAAACCCATAAAAGAAACTAATAAAAAAGAAACACATAAAAGAAACTAATAAAAAAAAATAGTAAAAAAAAAAAAAAACTGAAGCGAATCTTGCGGGTGTTTACGTCAGGTCGGAGCGCCCCCACAACCTCACCCCATCTGATTGAAATCCCAAATTGAATCTCGCACACTATGCCCTTCACCTGCCACCCCGCGATTACAGCCACCTTAATACCACCTCCACACCGCTACACTACACCACTACACCACGCCACACCCACCACACCATCTCTCATCCCTCTTATCTAGCTTAGGTGGAATGGTTTTGCAATCTTCAGTCGTTTTCCTTATCCGCATCATTATTAACAACTTCATCACCATCATCATCACCACAACCACACACCACACAACTACACTACATCACACACCACCACACCACGCCATACCCCCACCCAGTCTCTGATCCTTCTATCTAGTTTAAATCTGAATCGCCTTATAATATCTGATCATTTATAATCTTTAATTCCTTCGCTAGTTTCCAATCTTCACCACCACGTCTCACCTACCACACAGTCTCTAAGCGTTCCAAGTAGTATAGGTTTAAGTCGTTTTGCAGTTTTCAGCAATCATCATCATCATCGTCATTATCATTATTATCATCATCATCATCATCAT
Organism: Coenobita brevimanus; assembly: GCF_032717465.1. Taxonomy (NCBI): domain Eukaryota; kingdom Metazoa; phylum Arthropoda; class Malacostraca; order Decapoda; family Coenobitidae; genus Coenobita; species Coenobita brevimanus. The sequence continues at coordinate 15,633,359 of NC_137060.1, read as the reverse complement.
TATGGCATTTTTACCCACCTATGGACTGGATGAAATTGTGCCAAAAGTTCAATTTTACATAATTCACTCGTGTATCCCCAATTCCACGTCTCAGTTTTATATTGTTTTGTTACTCCTTCGCCACACCACGCCACACCATACCACACCACACCACAACACAGTCTCTAATCCTACCTACCCACTATAGGACTGAGTAGCTCTATAATCTCTCCAATCTGTCTATAATTCCCTGCTCTTTTAGCCCAGCTGTCTAGTTTCCAGTCTTTCAATCTTCCACGCCACACCCACAGCACAATCTATAATCCCTCCTTCCCAGTTTAGGTTACAGTCATTTTATAATCTACAATCATTCTGTAATCTATAATCCATCCGTCAAATCTATAAGTAATCAATTATTTCATCTCTATTCATTACAGCATCATCATACCATCACACCACACCACCAAAACAAAACCACACCACATCACACCACGCCACACTTTATCACACCACACCATCACACAACAACGCCACCACATCAGACCACAACACCACCACACCACAAACCCAACACCACATCACACCTGTCTCTAATCCATCTAGCTCAGTCTTGAATTACCTTATAAGCTCCAATTTTTCCATGACCTTTAGCCCTTTTTTTCTCTCTCTAATTTCAATCTCCCAATCTCCTATTACTTTGTCAATCACCAAGCCACGTCCACCACACAATCGCCAATCCTCCCATCCAGCTTAGGTTCGAATAATTTTATAAGGTCTTGAACCGTAGCAACTCTTCCTTGGCGACTCATTTTCCCTGATAAATCTTAATATTCACCCATGTTAATTATGCTACTTTAATATCGACATAGTTTGTATCAGTGATATAAAAAGGGAATGTTAAAGTGAAATGGGCAAAATAAATCGCTCAGTAAGAGGGGCTAGGTAAATTTCAAAGCCATTTAGAAAACAAAGCTTAATTTCTAGTACAGTGTCTAGGTCTGTTGTTATTTTGTTGATCTTCACCACATACCAACATCCACCAGTCAGTCTCCAATCTCTTCTTTCAACCAATTCAGCTTCCAATCATTATAAAACTCTGATGGTCCTCTAATCTTCAATCATTTCGCTCATAGAAGTTTCCAGTCATTCCATAATCTATAATTTCGTCACTCTGCCTCTAATTATGTACTTTCTGCGTCTTCGCTTCTTTCCTTCATCTTAGTTTCCACTCACTTCACAAACCTCTATAATTCCTTCACTCCTTCTCTAATCATTCTGTAACTACTTCTTTCCTTCATCTTAGCTTCTAGTCATTCCACAGGCCTCTATAATTTCACCAATACCTCTAATCACTCTATAATACTTCAACAATCTGCTACAATTTCATCACTACACCACACCCACCATGTAATTTCTGTTCCTTCCTATTTCCAGCTTAGTATTTGATTTCCTTCTTTGTGTGTGTGTGTGTGTGTGTGTGTGATTTCCTATAGTTCTATTATCCTTTGTTCTCTCTCTCTCTCTCTCTCTCTCTCTCTCTCTCTCCAATCCCTAATCCACCCCTGAGTGCCCTAATCCCTCCTCAGTAACGCAACCAATCCACCCAATTCGCAGTTCCTCTTGCCACACCAGTCAACGCCTTGGAGGGAGAGGAAATGCCACTCTCTCTCTCTCTCTCTCTTCCAATCCTCCTCCTCCTCCCATCCCTATTCTTACTCCTACTCCGTCTCTCTCTCTCTCTCTCTCTCTCTCTCTCTCTCTCTCTCTCTCTCTCTCACCCAGGCCAAATCAATGTGTTCTCTTCATTTGTTCAACACGGCACAAAAACCCGAGTGTCGAATTAAAGTGCAATCGACAACTTTTTTTTCTTCTTCTGGGGACATTGAGCCTAATTGAGGGTGGGCACAGGGGCTAAAGTACGATTAAAATGCTATGCTACGACCCTCCTTGCCCTGTGGACGAATTTGGACCTTATTGTATAGAAACATAAAGATCAAAATGTGAAAAAACTTGTCTGTGGTATTCTTCTGACTCTTTTTTCTCTCTTCAAGGAAATATAGACTATACAGTAATATAATTTAGGGTTGAAAATTAAAAATGCTGTGTACTAAAATTAAAAATTCTGTGTTCTTACCCATATGTAGCTTCAGAGTAATTTAGGCTTTATCGTAGGTATAAATAGAGGTTATAATTGCGAATCCTGTATACTAGGGTACTTTCCCTCACACATCAACCTTCAGACGAAAACAGGCTTTGTTCTGGGCGAAATTAGAGGTTAAAATCGAAAATCTTGTCAACTAGGGTACTATTTCAACCCCTTGGACAATTCAGAGGACTATAGACCTTATGAGAGACAAATATAGAGGTTATAATTGTAAAGCGTGTCAACTTTGAGACGGCTTATATCTTTCTAGCCATTCAAAGGAAACTAGGCTTTAATGCGGGAGAGATTAGAGGTCAAAATAAGGCTAGTCTTCCCCTGGCCACGTCGCATCCTACCCCTTCTTGGTTTCATAGGAATTTGGACATAACTGCACGAGCACTTAAGGGTGAAAAGGAGGGACTTTGACGACCACAACCAATGCCTTCTCCTCCTCATTCCCTCCTCCCTCCCCCCTCTTACTCTTCCCTTCTGCATCCTTTCCTCCTCCTCCTCCTCTTCCTCCTCCCTCTCTTCTTCTTTCCTTCCCCCTCTTATCCGTCCTCTTTCCTCTCCCTCCTACTTCTCCTTCTCCACCACCCTCATCCTCTTCTTTCCTCCTTCTACCCACACCCTCCCTCCTATTTTCCTTCTCTCTACACTCCCCCTTTTCCCCTTCCAACCATCCCCTCTTCTTCCTTCCTCTCTCTTTTCTCCCCCTCCCCCTACTTCTCTCCACTTCCTGCTTATCTCCCCCGCTCCTCCTCTCTCCCCCTCCATCTCTCCTCCCCCTCCTCCTTCTCCTTTCCCTCTCTCCCTCCTCCCTCTCCCTGCCCTTGGTTAGAACACGTCAAAGTCACCCGTGTCATGCAACAGAAGAATAGATGGATAGATGGAGAGATAGATAGATGGCGGATAGAAGGATGGATGGGGGATAGATAGAAGGTGGGTAGATAGATGGATGGATAGATAGATAGATAGATAGTGGATGGATGGATAGGTGGATAGATGAATGGATGGATAGATGGACACGTAAACAACACAATAAAGAGACATACTAATACATGCATACATAACGATGGTGGATGGATAAATGAACATATGGATAGATAGAAAGACAGATAGATGAAAGGATAGATAGATAGAGGGACAGATAAATTAACAGCCACTGATAGAGAAAGAATGTACAGATATACAAGGAGATGGAAACAGACAACGACACAGACAAGCAAGTAAACAATTAAATATAGAGAAACAGACAGACAGAAAACAAGAGACAGACAGACAGGTAAAAAAACAGACAGACAGGTGATGAGACAGAGAGACAGACAGACACTCTCAGACGCCCCTCGGCTATACTTCGGCGAAAATAAAAGAAAATATCGAACATCGGAGGAAAAATAATTACGACTCTCTATAACAGGTATTATTATTATTTTTTTTAACAATTTCGTCTGTTCTAAAAATATAGATCCCAGTACTTTTTTTTTACTATTATTTTTCCCAATATAATTTTCTTTACCTTTTCCTTTGATCTTTATTTTTATTTTATTTTTATTTTAGGTTCCTTTATTTTATTTTTGGATTTTTATTTTCTTTATCTTTTTCTCTTTAGGTTTGTTCTAGTGTTTTAATGTTTATATTGCTTAGTTTTGGGTAGATATGTTTTTTCTTTAATTTTTACATTAATTGTTATGTTGTTTATGTCCAGTATTATTATTATTATTATCATTATTAGTTTTATTATTAGTAGTAGTATTAGTATCATCATTCTTATAGTTTTGGTCTTAATATTTTTCTCATTTTTGGTCCCTCCCATACGCTCATCTTGTTTAAAATTTTTAGTGTCCCAAAATTATGATTCAGGCTTTTTTTTTTTTAATTTCAGTATTTTAGGTGTTTTAGGCTTTTTTAAAATCTCTTAATAATACGATTTTTCCTAACCCCATACACTTAATTACTTCTTGGTTAATGCATCATCATCATCATCATCATCATCACCATCATCATTATCATCATCATCACCATCATCATTATCATTTTTATCTCCACCATCATCATCATCTTGATCTCCACCACCATCATCATTATCATCACCATTATTTCAATCTGTCATCATCATCGACATCATCATTATCATCTTCATCACCATCATCATCACCAATATAATAATCACACTAACCTCTCACTCTGGCTTAAACTGCATGGATTGGATTATTGAATTAAGCCAGCAAACCCACTCCCGGAGGATGATAGGAGAAGGAGGAGGAAGAGGAGGAGGAAAGCAGTGGAGGGAGTGAGGAGGTGATGGTGCAGAGCAATAGTGATAGGTGGTAATGGTGATGGTGCAGAGCAATAGTGATAGGTGGTAATGGTGATGGTATTGGTGATGGTGGATGTGTTAGAGATCATTATGGTGGTGGTGGTGGTGGTGGTGGTGGTGATGTTAATGATGGTGGTGGTGGTGTTAGTAGATGTGACAGTAGTACTAGTGTTTGGTATGGTAGTGGTAGTAATGGTGATGACAGTGATGGTGGTGATGATGATAAAAGTAATAATAATGTTGGCAGTGATGATAGTAGTGGTGATGATGACGTGATAGTGGTGACAACAGTGGTGATAATGACAGCGGTAGTGGTGACGGTAGTGGTGGTGATGATGGCAGTGCTAGTGATGAGACTGGTGGTGATGAGAGAGGTGAAGTGTGTTCGTGCTTTGCCACCCACACGCTAAATCATCGTTATCATAATTGGTCAATCTCTCTCTCTCTCTCTCTCTCTCTCTCTCTCTCTCTCTTTCTCTCTCTCTCTCCCACGGCATCTAAGGCAATCTAGGTAATGATTCAAGTTAGAGTGGAGTCATTAAGGTCGATTTAACAATAGCAACAACACTACTCTGTCCGCTCTATTGTATACCCCGTCACACACACACACACACACACACACACACACACACACACACACACACACATGATCGTATTTATCGTCGGGGTTTGATAGCTCCACTTTCTTAAAATCGTGTGTCCATTATTTTACCTCGAAGTTGTGTGTGTGTGTGTGTGTGTGTGTGTGTGAAATTATGGGCAGTAGTTCCTTTACACTGCATCGAAGTAGAGTCAGAATTTAATAGAGGTTTTGGTAAACTAATCAACAATATATCGAATGGTTTTGCTTTCACTCCATTAGTTCCCAATTGCCCTCCAAACCTGAGCATACTACTACATGTACACACAAAAATTTACACACACACACACACACACACACACACACACACACACACACACACACACACACACACACACACACACACACACACTAAGTAATTCATATGTATACAATCACACATATTCACACAATCCCACACACACACACACACACACACACTAAGTAATTCATATGTATACAATCACACATATTCACACAATCCCACACACACAGAGACAAGGAAATTCATACACACAAACACTGATGAACACACACACACACACACACACACACACACACACACACACACACACACACACACACACACACACACACACACACACACACACACACACCCTAATGACCTGTGATAGACACCACTTATAGTATTAGGTAATTAGCCCAACATCTTAATTTTGTCTTAATAACAGTGTCGTCTCATTATTTATCATCCATGTGGTTAAATTTATCGTTGTTGCCGTCTTGTGTTTAGATGTGACGTGTATGTATGTATGGATGGATGGATGGATGGATGGACGTCTACGTGCATGTCGGTCTGCTTGTCTGCGTCTGTTTGTGGGTATGTATATATGTGTGTATGTATATGTATTCATGAAGGTATGCCGCTCCATTTATCTGCTTTATCACTTCCACCCGTCACTTTTCTCCCTACAAAACATCTCCCTGAACATCTCCTTGACTTCACACATCTTCCACTTCCTAGTTGCATCCATTTGTAACTTCTCATTCTAAAACACTTTTCTTCACTTCCTCCTGCCTTCACATTTATCTCACTTCCGTGGCACTTTCACCCATCAATTTTCTTTTATGCTCTCACTGATAATCATCTTCGTAACATTTCTTCTTGTCTAAACACTTCATTTCCGTGGTACTTTCTGGCATCACTTCTCTTCTGTCACTCACTTCCCTACCCTTCCTCCTGCCTGTACACTTCCCTGACATTTCCAGGCGTCACTTCCCAGCCACCTACATCACACCACTTGCCTCCAGACCCGTCATTTCCACACACGGCATCACCACACCCATTATTACACACCCATCTTGCCTCACCCACCGCGACACCCATTCCCCCCCACCCACACATAATCACCTAAACACCCTCCCCCTCCCCACCTATCCCCCCCACACATCTCACCTTAAGACCCACCCTCCCACACAGATCTCATTCCAACTCCATCCACACACACACCCACACCCACACACACACACACACACACACACACACACACACACACACACATACTCATACCGCATCCCAGCACCAACACCTACTCATCCACCCACCCACACCTTACATCAAGAACTACAGCCACCCACGTACTCATCCACACACACGCACACCTCACTCCAACACACACATCCCTCAACACCTCACCTCAACACCTAACCATCCATCTACACCTAGACACATTACACTTAACACACCACACACCACACCCTTTAAACAGCATACCTCACTTTGCAGATCTCACTCACCTCTCTCACCTCTCAAATACACCCTCACTCCTACCTCTTCCTTCCTATCAGTTTCCTACACCCTCTCACTCCTCCCACATCCCACACCCAAACACCAATACCCACACACACTCCTCTCAAGCCCCTCTCTCTTTTCCTTATTCTCTACCACCCTTTCCCTTTTCTATACCACTTCACCCCACCCACACCATCACAAACACATCACCTCACACCCTCAAAACTCATCACCACAACACACTCCGCTCACAGACTTCTCATACCTCATTCCTCATGTAACACGCGTCTTCCTCATCAGCCAAGCCTCTGTATCTTGTAAACCTCGCATGTCTGTAATCTTTTTGTATCACCAATCCCTTATTTTTCACGCGAGGGTACAGAACGGAATGTTACAAAGGAGCGCGAGTGCATATTTAGGGTCCGATTCGTGTTACTTTTAAAAGGAGTAGACTTTTTCGTGGTTCATTTTCGTGGAAGCGAACGAACTAAGAGCTAAGAGGAATTAAGGTGGAGAGAGAGAGAGAGAGAGAGAGAGAGAGAGAGAGAGAGAGAGAGAGAGAGTGAGAATTTTCAGTCACAAATACACACGTATACACGTGCACACTTACGTGCGTATACACATTTAGTTTGATGAAAGCGTGTATACATGAATTTAGCTGGATTACAAACACACACACACACACACACACACACACACACACACACACACACACACACACAAGTAATTTCTCGCACGGGGACGCTGGAAGAGTGTCTTGGTAATGCCAGTGTGTGTGTGTGTGTGTGTGTGTGTGTGTGTGTGTGTGTACGTCATGGTGTAAACATGTGTATCATAAAACAAAAATATGATTTAAAAAATATATAAAATAACTCGCTACTGGTAAGAAAATTTCCATACAACCTATAAACTTTTCTCTACTAGGAACGAGCATACAAAAAAAAAAAAAAAAAAAGACCAGAAAAAATAATATAATAAAAAACGAGCCTTATAAAACTGAAGCTTACTTAAAAAAAAAAATGAGGTAAATATCACGAAGGAAATGCTTTAATGAACGAAAAAACAAAAATCATCAACAAAAAAAGCGAAGTATAGGGTAAACACACACACACACACACACACACACACACACACACACACACACACACACACACACACACACACACACACACACACACGAAATCATCATCATCAACACACGCCCTTACGAAACGCGACTGTCATTTTTTTTTTTTTTTCAAATCTGTCCCGCTCCTCACGAAAGCCTTCAGTGATCGACCTTACGTACCTAATGCATAGAGGTTAGAGTTGCATAATAGGTCCTTTTAACCCTCTCATGATAAGGAAAACTCTAGCCATTTATTCCACGCCAGACGATTATACTCAGCTGAGAATGAGTCACCGGAAAATGGATGTCAGGGGAGGGGTGTATTTTTCCCAGTCATTTTGTTGTGTTCATGTTTCTTTCTTTTAATAAACATCCACTTCATCAAACTCTCACTCTGTCTGTCTGTCTGTCTGTCTCTGTCTCTGTATGTGTGTCTGCCTGTCTGCCTGTCTGTCTCTCTGTCTGTCTGTCTCTGTCTGTCTGTCTATCTGTCTCTCACCTTGCGTGTGGGGGGGACCCTAAAATGAGGGGCATTTCGTCAAGGGGTGTAGTAAGCCCTTGAGAGAGAGAGAGAGAGAGAGAGAGAGAGAGAGAGAGAAAGGGGGGGAGGCCTCTTAAGGTTCCTCGCGTGATGTGTTTAGGTGTAGGGTGAAAGGGGAGATGGGGGAGATAGGAGGGAGGGAGGGAGGGAGGGAGAGGATGGGAAGAGAGAAAGGAAGGTAGGATGAGAGACAGACAGACAGACAGGCAGACAGGTAGCTATCATCCTACACAAATCACAAGAATCAGTAGGGTCGAGAATGATATAGGAAGTTGCCAACACACTGAGCCTTATAACCCTTCACTCACATTTCTCACTGCAACATCTACTAATTCTCTCTCTCTCTCTCTCTCTCTCTTCCTAGGTGTGTGTGTGTGTGTGTATGTGTGTGTGTGTGTGTTAGGTTAGACCGGGCTAAGACAAACTAGGTGGGATTAGGGTACGTTGACTGGATTGGGTTAGATTTGGGTTAGTTTGGGTTTAATTTGGTTATGTATGTAGATTTCGTTCCATGTGGTGACGCTAGATTGACAGAGAGAGAGAGAGAGAGAGAGAGAGAGAGAGAGAGAGAGAGAGAGAGAGAAAGATAGAGAGAGGGAACCAAAAAACTCTGCCTATCTCCTTTTTCATCTTCCTCATTCTCTCTCCTTCCTCCCGTTCCTCCGCCTATTCTCCTATTCATCCTCCTTTTTTTTTCTCTTCGTTTTCCCCTTCTCTTCCCCACGTAATTCTCTTCCAGTTTTTTTTCATCCTCTTGCAAACTTTTTTTTCTGCTCTCTCCAAATTCTCTTTTTTTTTTTTTTTTTTTTTTTCAATTTTTTCTTCTTTCTTGTCCAATATTTTTCTTCGTTTTATTTTTATTCTTGCAATTTATTCTTTAATTTGCTCTTCTTCTTCTCTCTCTTTCTTTTTCTCCCTTTCTTAACTCTATCTTTTTCTTCTCCTCCTTTACTCTCTTCCAATCTCTCCACTCTTTTCCTTCACTGCATTCCTTACTTCCTTTTCTTACCTCCCTCTTCTTTCCCATTTCTTTCCTATCTATCTTTTTTGTTTCTATTTTTCCCGTCTCTTCCTTTCTTCTTTCTCCCCCCCTCTCTCTCACTCTCTCTCTCTCTTTCTCTCTCTCTCTCTCTCTCTCTCTCTCTCACTCTCTCCTTCCCTTCATTCCTTCTCTCCTAACAGACTTTCTTCCCTCCCTCCTCTCCCTCTCCTCCTTCCCTCCCTCCGACTTTGATGTGACTTTCTCCGGATTCTTATTGTGAGGAGGAGGAGGAGGAGGAGGAGGAGGAGAAGGAGGAGAAGAAGGAAAAGGAAGAGGAAGAAGAAGCAGAAGAAGAAAAGAAGATGGAGGGGGAGGAGGAGGAGGAGGAGGAGAGGAGGAGAATAAATTTAAGAAGAGGAATATGAAGAAAGGAGGAGAAACTGGAGGAAGATGAGGAGGAGGAGGAGGAGAAGAAGAAGGAGGAGGAAGAAAAAGCAGAGGCGAAGAAAGCGTAAAGAAAAGGTGGGAAAGTGGGAAAAGAAGGATTAAGTATGGTAGAGAGAGAGAGAGAGAGAGAGAGAGAGAGAGAGAGAGAGAGAGAGAGAGATGGAGAGATGGATGCTGCTTCATCTGAATAATGTGAGAAAGGAGATAACGGAAGAGAAAGATGGGGTGAAGCCAAGCGAAATATATGAGAGAGAGAGAGAGAGAGAGAGAGAGACAGAGAGAGAGAGAGACAGAGAGAGAGAGAGAGAGAGAGAGAGAGAGAGAGAGAAGGGGAAAGACAGACAGCGATTGAACTAATTCTCTCTCTCTCTCCACCCTACCTATAACTCCTTTCTCTTTACCTGCCTATCAAAACTCTTCCCTTTTTCTTTATTGTTTTTGTTTATTTTTTCTGTTTCTGTACCACCTTCCACATTTGCTCTCTTTCTCTATTTTTATCTCTACTCACTTTCTCTTTTTATCATCTTTCTTCTCTCTTTCTCTTTATCACCTCTTTTCTCCCTCTTTCTCATTTCATCATCTTTTTCTCTCTTTCTCTCTTTATCACCTTTTTTCTCCCTCTCTTTTTTTACCATCTTTTTTCTCCTCTTTTTAACACCTCTTTTCTCTCTCATCCCCTGATCATCTTTTCGTTGTCTGGACCACATTTTCTTCCTATCTTCTTTATCACATTTTATCATATTTCACCTCCTCATTTCTCCTTTATCATCTTCCCTCTCTTTCCACCTCTCTTCTCCAATTTCTCTCTTTTTATTTCTCTTCTCATCCATCCTCTCTCTTTAATTTTCTTTTATCAGTCTATCTCCCATTATCTCTCTTTCTAAATTATCAGGCTTTATCATTTTCTCTTTTCATCCTGGCTCTCTTTTCCTCTATCAACTCTTTCCCTCTTTTTTATCATTTCTCTCTTCTCTGCCCTTCACCTCTCTTTCACCCCCACTCCTCTCTTTCCACCTTTCTTCTCTAATTCCTCTCATCATCCACTCTTTCCCTCTCTTCCTTTCCACTTCCTTTCTCCCCTCTTCTAAAGGAGTCAAAGGAGAGGCTGGAAAAAAATGCCATAATTGTGACATAAGGAGGTTCTAAGAGAGAGAGAGAGAGAGAGAGAGAGAGAGAGAGAGAGAGAGAGAGAGAGAGAGAGAGAGAGAGAGAGAATAAAGAGGTGGGAGCGGAAGAGGTGAAAGAGGGAGAGTCTTTTGTTACAGGGAGCCACAATGGATATCTGGGTTTCTTTTTAGATCATACACACACACAGACATACACAGACATACACACACACACACACATACACCAGCAGATATACACACATGCACATACACACACACACACAGATATACACACATGCACATACACACACATACACACATACACACACATACACTTATACACACATACACGTACACACGCACTCCCACGTTCTTTGTATGTACGGGTAGATAGAAGGATGGATAGATATACATACAAACAGACACATACACATACACGCACATACACACACACATGCTTACATTCTTTATATACACACAGATAGATAGACAGGATAGATATATATATATATTCATACATAAACATTTACTTTTTGACTTATTTACATACACATGTGTATATTCACTCCCTCACTAATGCACTCACACACGCATAAACGCACATAAAAACACAAACACAACACCCCCCCACACACACATACACATGTAGATCTACTCAGTTACACAGACACAGACAGATATGCACACTTTCTCACAGAGACATACACAAAAACATCATATACACAAGTACTTCAAACATACACACACACACACACACACACACACACACACACACACACACACGTACAAACATAAGGTTCTCATCAATAATCACACACACACACACACACACACACACACAACCACCTCTGTTCGACCTTAAGCCACCCCCATCCGTCTCTCTCTCTCTCTCTCTCTCTCATATAAATCTCCTAGCGTGTTGGGTACATGTCGTTTTTCTTTGTTTGAGCTAACCTACCAATTTCTTCTTTAAGGACAATTTCATTCCCTTTCTGTTTTGGCACCTCGTATTTTTCATTTTTTTTTTTCCTATTTTCATATTTCTTTCCCTTGGATTTTTTTTTCTGTTTTTTGGCCAGTAATTTTTAGCTCTTGTCATTTTCTCCCTTTTTTTTTCCTCTCTGTTTTCTAGCTTTTTTTTCCATTTCTCATTTTTGTCACGTCTTTTATTTTCTTCCATTCATCTCCCTCCATCACTATATTTTTATGTGAAGACAGTTCATCCGTTTTCTTTATTTTCACATTTTCTTTCTTGTCCATTTTCTCTCTTCCTCGTTTACCTTCTTCCTTCATTTATTTTCTTATTTTCCTTTTTCCTCATACGTGTCCTCTTGTTTCCCTTCCTCTCCTCGCTCCCAATTTTTCCTCCTTGTGCTTTAATTTAGGAAAACGAGGAGGATTCTTAGTGACCACTGGGAGACGAAAGAAAAGAAATGGGGGGACTAGTGAAAATGAAAATGAAATAGCAGCAATGAGGAGAGTTCGTGTGTGTGTGTGTGTGTGTGTGTGTGTGTGTGTGTGTGTGTGTGTGAGGAGAGTTCGTGTGTGTGTGTGTGTGTGTGTGTGTGTGTGTGTGTGTGTGAGGAGAGTTCGTGTGTGTGTGTGTGAGAGAGAGAGAGAGAGAGAGAGAGAGAGAGAGAGTACATAAACAAGCCACTCTTACCCCTTCTGCCTGGCTGGCTCTCTCACATGCCTATTCAGAGTGAGAGAGAGAGAGAGAGAGAGAGAGAGAGAGAGAGAAGGAATAGCAATAGGGAGAGAAGAGATAAAGCCAAATAAGGAGGAAAGATATAAAAAGAGAAAGAAAAGAAAGATAAATATATTGACAAACAGAAAGAGAAAAATAGATAAATAGATAGATAGTTAAACATAGATAGACAGATTAATAGATAAACCGACAGATAGATACACAGATAGATAGACAGGTGGATAGAGAGGGAGAGTGAGTAAGAGAGAGCCTCCAGGGAAGGAATATTGTGAGGAAGGTAATTACTGAGAGTAAGACGCTCTCTGGGTACTTTTCTCTCTCTCTCTCTCTCTCTCTCTCTCTGCATTCATTTTTTATTCCTCTCCTTATTTTCTTTTCCTTCATATCAATATTACTTTTTTCTACCTCGCTCCGTTTTCTTCTGTCTTTTCTACCCCTTTTTCTTTTTCTTTGTTGTTTTATCAACTTTTCTTTTTCCCCTCTTGCTTAAAATTCCCCTTATTATATTTTCCTATATTATACATTTTCCCCTCCTCCTTTTTTTCCTTGATTTTCTTTTCTTTCCTTGCTCCTGTTTCTTCTTTTTTTTTCTTACTTTGATTTAAGATGCTTATTTTTTTGTTTTGTTTTTTTGTAATTGTTCTTAATTTTTCTTTTCTTATTTTCACTTTTCCTTTCCGTGTTTTCAAGTTTCTCATTTTCCTCTTTCTTCTCCTGGTTGTTTTCCTGACCGTTGTTTTGTTTTTTCTTGATTTTGTCTTTATGTTTGTTATACACTCCGTTTCTTTGTTTTATTGTCATTTTTTTCACCTTTCTGTGTTTCATCTTGCATTTTTCTATTTATATTTTTTCTTATTTTCCTCTAAATTTTCCTGTTTTTCGCCCTTTTAATTCAGCTTTAAAAGGACCTCTCGAAGCCAAGAGAAAAAATTAATCTTTCTCATCAATATTTACCTTTATTTTTCCACCTTTTTTCCCCCTCCCTTTTCATAATTTTCGTTCACATTCTCTGTTCTTCAAAATCCTTCGTTTCTTTCATATATTTAAGTTTCTTTTGTTCTTATTTTCTTTCCCCTTCCTTTAAATTGTATTATTCTTGTATTTACGCTGCCATCATTGTTTCACTGTTTTTAACTTTTTCCTACGTTCTCTCTCTCTCTCTCTCTCTCTCTCTCTCTCCTTTAATTATTTCATATCTCATGCCTCGCTCTAGTATTCTTGCGCATCCAGCCTTCTCCTTTAATTCTTTACTTCTGTTTCTTCACTTTATTTTCTTCATTTCCTTCCTGTCTTCATCGTCCATCCCTTTCATGGTTTTCTTCATGCTTCTTTAATTTTCATTCGTAGTTTCATCTCAGTTTTTCTTCCTTCATTTTTTTTCACCACTCATTCACTATGCACTTTCTTCATCTTCCTCCCTTTCTTCCTCTATCGTTTGTCTTCTTTTCTTTACTTCCCCCGTCTTCCTTTTCTCCTCCTCCTCCTCCTCCTCCTCCTCATCCTCATCCTCTCTTCCTTACTCCATTTTCTTTCCAATCTCTAAATTCTCTTTCTCTCATTATTCCTCCTTCACTTTTATACATCCCAAGAGACAGTTCAGTTCTCTCTCTCTCTCTCTCTCTCTCTCTTCCCCAGTGTGTGTGTGTGTGTGTGTGTGTGTGTGTGTGTGTGTGTGTGTGTGAGAGAGAGAGAGAGAGAGAGAGAGAGAGAGAGAGAGAGAGAGAGAGAGAGAGAGAGCAGCCCATTTCCACACATGGCTTATGACCTCCCTCTCCCTCCTCCTCCCTTCCCCTCCCCTCCCCTCCTCAACCCCTCCCTCTTGCCTCTCATTCTAAGGATTATCTTACTACCACTGTCTTGCTCTCTCTCTCTCTCTCTTTTCCCACCCTTTGAAAAAATAAACAACTTTCTTACCGACTATACAAGAAGGCTCCTGAACGACCGCTCTCTTCCTCTCTTTATTTGCTCTCTTTTCTCTCTTCTCCCTTTTGTCTTCTCGCTCTTTTTCTCTCTCTTTTTAGGATGGGCGAACCTGGAAAGAAAGAAAATGGATGTTAGTTATTTTCGTTTTCTTTCAATATATATGCTTTCAATTATTAATAAAATTTCGTATATGGTTAAGCCCAAGTTTCTAGATAGATAAATAGATAGATAATTGGAGAGAGAGAGAGAGAGAGAGAGAGAGAGAGAGAGAGAGAGAGAGAGAGAGAGAGAGAGAGAGAGAGAGAGAGAGAGAGAGAGAGAGAGAGAGAGAGAATTAACAAAGAAAGGGTGGACAAACAAACAGACCTCCTCTTCTTCCTTCTTTTCCTCCTCTGTCATCTTCACCCACCCACATACCCTCTCCTCCTCCTCCTCCTCCTCCTCCTCCTTTTTTTTCTTCTTCTTCTTCTCTTCTCCTCCTCCTCTTGTTCATTGTCATCCTCTTCTTCTTTATCATCATCATCATCATCGT
Organism: Coenobita brevimanus; assembly: GCF_032717465.1. NCBI lineage: Eukaryota > Metazoa > Arthropoda > Malacostraca > Decapoda > Coenobitidae > Coenobita > Coenobita brevimanus. The sequence continues at coordinate 15,618,198 of NC_137060.1, read as the reverse complement.
CATCATCATCATCATCCCTCTTTCATCACACATGCCACTCATCATCCAGATTTTCTTCTTCTTCCTCCTCCTCTTTCATTTCTTCCTCCTCCTTTTTCATCTCCAAAACTCACCCACCCACCCATCCTATCATCATTCTCCTCCTCCTCCTTTTATTCATCTTCACCATCCTCATCTTCCACTTCATTTCCATCCTTCTCATCACCATCATCATCACCGTCAGCATCATTGTCACCATCCCCGTCATCATCATCATCATCGTCGTCGTCGTCGTTCCCTTCCTCTCCTATCTCCTTATTTTTATTCAATCTTCCCTTCTCCTATTCCACATCTGTTTTCCTCCTTCTTATGTTCTCAGCCTCCATCTTCATCTTTCATCTCTTCATCTTCTTCATCCTCCATCGTCCTCATTCATTTCTTCTCGTCCCTGCCTTATCTTCCTTCTCCTTCTCCTTCCTCCTCCTCATCTCATCTTGTCCCACATCTTCCTCCCTCTCCCTCCTCCTTCTCCTCCTCCTCCTCCTCCTCCTTCTTCCTTCTCCTTCCTCCTCCTCCCCTCCACCCAACCGTAATCCCAGCCTCTAATTGGCCCTTACTAGAGATCATACAGACCATCCTGTTTGCCAAAGTGTATTCCGCCTCTCATACCCCATTGCCTCTCCTTAACACCATTACCTCACTGATTTGGCCGATTTCTTTTTGGCTTAAGAAAATCGTCTGACAACCGCCTGAAAAAATCCCCCTCCCAAAAGTAAATAAACTGATAAAAATAAAATACCCCCGCCACCAAATAACTAGAAATTAAACACCTCCTGCAAAAATGAATAAATACAACTAAAATATCCTCCTCCGAAAAATCAGAAAAATACCCCCTCCAAAAATAACATAAATAAAAATAACATACCCCCTCCAAAAAATAAATAAATAATCAAAAATAAAATTACCCCTCAAAAAAAAAAAAAAATCCCTCATGTGTGTCTCTTAAGCCCTCCAGTTTGATGATGTCTTTTCTTAAACTTTTCTTGCTCTTTACTAGACGATTTTCCTCAGCTTTGAAGAGCCACGTGGTATAAAGGGGTTTTGAAGGTTGTATCAATCTCTTTCATGTCTAGAAGTCGATCCTATGAATAAAATCCCCTGAAGACGATTAGAATAAAGCAAAATTCACCCTAGTGCTGAAGGGGTTAAGGTGAAAAGAATAATAAACCACTAGGTATTATATCAGCTGAGAAAAATCGTCTGTGATAAGCCTGAGTGAATTGCCTCAACTTTCTCTTTTCTATAGTTTTTTCCAGACGATTTTATTCAGTTTTTGCAAGATTTTTTTTCGACATGAAATTGGGCAGCCTTGAGTTGAAAAAAAAAAAAAAAAAAGAATATCCCGTAACTCTTTGACGCCTAGGACTTCCCTCAGCTGAACAAAATCGTCTGGTCCAAGCCTGAATAAATCCCCTAAACACCTCCTCACCCTCGAAAGTGCTAACCAAACCCCTTAATTGGTCCTTTTATCTGTGTTTGGAGAGGTATGGCTTTGGTCTCTAAATTGGCCCCCTACTTTCAGCCAATCAGAGGCTTAGTTTAGGTGTGACGTCATCATCTAGCCAACCAGCGGCTTACTTGGGTGTGACGTCATCCCCTACAACCAATCAGCGGCTTAGTTTTGGTATGACGTCACCTTCTTCAGCCAATCATGAGCTTAGTTGAGGTGTGACGTCATCTCCCAGGTCTTAGTTTGAATGTGACGTCATCTTGGTTTCATTTTAGCCAATTCTAGGCCCCTTTAGCCCCTTCAGTACGATGGGGTTAAGATATGACGTCATTATGGGCCAATCAGACGCATTATTGGGCGTGACGTCATTGTGGTTTGAGCCAATCATACGCTTGGCCAAGTGTGAAGTAATTTTGTGGTTTATACTAACGAAAATGTTATAGGGATTTCTGTTTACAAATTTACTGCATATTTATACTGGTTTGATAAAAAATAATAATACTGGAAATAAGAAACAAAGACGAGAGAGAGAGAGAGAGAGAGAGAGAGAGAGAGAGAGAGAGAGAGAGAGAGAGAGAGAGAGAGAGAGAGAGAGAGAGAGAGAGAGAAAGCAAACATAAGATGAGTATGTAAAATGCGGGGAAGGTATGTGTGCAAAAAAGTGACGTTTCTTGGAGTAAAATAAGAAAACTTAGAACAGGAGCTGTGTGTGTGTGTGTGTGTGTGTGTGTGTGTGTGTGTGTGTGTGTGTGTGTGTGTGTGTGTGTGAGAGAGAGAGAGAGAGAGAGAGAGAGAGAGAGAGAGAGAGAGGCTTTGCTCTAAGGGGAGAGAGAGGGGAGATTATCTTAGTGGGCGGGGCGTGAGGGGAAATGCAGCTGAGGGGAGAATGTGCATCCTCTCTCTCTCTCTCTCTTCTCTTGTTCTTTGTTTTCTTTACGAATTTTTCCCTTGGCACATTCCTTCTTCTCATCTTACGTACTCATCTGTTTTCTTTATCCTCTCTCTCTCTCTGTTCCCTTACCATTAAGTCTTCACGCTTCCTTCCCACTTTCTTACCCTTCTTATGCCTCTTTCTCCCTCTGCCTTCTCATCTACATGCCTCCTCCCCTCTTTTTGCCCTCTTCTTCCCCTCCCCCCTCTCTCCTTTCCCTCCCTCCCTCTCCCCCCCTCTCTCCCTCGTGTATGTGCATCAATCACTCAGCTCCCCCCTTGGATCTCTCTCTCTCTCTCTCTCTCTCTCTCTCTCTCTCTCTCTCTCTGATCCTTGTCACCGAATTTAACTTTTACACACATTTCTTTAAATTCTTCGTCTCTCTTCTCCATTCTCCTCTCTTTTCCCCTTTTCTCTCTTCTCTCCTCTTCTCACCCTCTTCCATTCCTCTCTCCTCTTCCTCTTCCATCTCTCCCACAATCAAGAAAATAGGGGGTAGGGGGAGGGGAGAGAAACAGCGAACTTTAGATTGGAAATGGAAAAGATGGAAAGGAGGAGGAGGGGAAGGCGAGATAGTAGGCTTACACTGTTGCCAGATTCCCTTAGCAGATCAACAAACACACTAACAGCCCAATTCAAGCTAATTACGCAACCATCTAAACCAACAACACTCCTAATCCACCTTACATTACCCTAAAAACTCTCTATCACACTTTAGGAATGCATTTTAGGGTCATTTAAAGGTTTAGGGATGTTAATATAAAGGGATTTCTCTAGGATGCGATTCAGGTGGTATCTGGTAACGGTACAAGTGAGTTGCCATCGAGTCAATCTTACTTTTTATTAACATACTAGTGCATCTGTGATTTTTTTTTTTTTTTTTCCGAGGGGAACTTGGGCTGATTTCGATTTTGGTGCAGTGTTTGTGTATTTGTTGTGTTTGGTTATCCTTGTTTTACTTGTAGTTTGGTTTGTTATATCTAGTTATATATCATTGGCGGTTTTATGTCCATTTTATAGTTTTCATTTTGCCCGTATTATATTTTTCATAAGCTGTTTGACGTATTGATTCCTCCCTGTTTATTTGTTTGCTTTCTTTATGTACTGGTTTCATTTTTTGTTTTAGTATACCCCAGACACTTCATTTCTTTTTTGTTATGTATATGACTGTGAGCGAATTTTGTCTTTTTAAAATCTGTGTGTTCTTCCTCGTCACTTAGTCCCGTTCCTTTCTCGCCTCCCACTCTCCTAGAAACTCATAACTTTAGCAATCAATATCTTTCACATCATTCCTCCATTCCTCTTGGTCGCTCTCTTATCATCATCATCACCATCACCATCATCACCATGTCGACCTCTTTTTTTTTTTTTTTTTTTTTTTTTTTGTAATCGAGCTAAAAATTTCCCTAAGTGTGCAGGGTTACTAAACAAGGAGGAAAAAAAAAAAAAAACAAGTTGTTGCCAGAAGTAAAAAAGGGTAATTTTTTCATATTCATAGACTCACAAAATATCACGGACAAAAAAAGGTAAAAAAAAAATAAAAAAATAAAAAAGAAATGTAAGTAAACAAAAACATTCTCTCTAATTCTGCCACTTTGTCCTTCATTCATAAATCCTCAGCTGTGCCTCTTATTCTCTCTCTCTCTCTCTCTCTCTCTCTCTCTCTCATTATAGCACTCAGTTCCAGCACTCGGTAATTACTTTGGGATATATATGTTCTCTTTATGTGCCATTATTTCGGATACACTTCCTGTTTTAGTTATCCCCCCGTCTCTCTCTCTCTCTCTCTCTCTCTCTCTCTCTCTCAAAACTAACTAAACACACACACACACACACACACACACACACACACACACACACTGCTATAACAAACCGACGTCACTTACAGCGCTCGACGTATAGGGGGTGTTTATAGAGCAATTAGTGTGTATATATATGTCAAAGCTAATTGCTCAAGGGGTCTAATTGGGTTGTTGTAATTGGGGTGGTAGATTGGGGCTCTGTGCATGTAACGATGGGCCTTGTGGTTTCGGGGGAGAGAGAGAGAGAGAGAGATACGTCTTGGTTCTTTCAAGATAACCCGGCCTCAAGGGAAAAGCTTACTCTCTATTTACATTGGTGTGTGTGTGCGTGTGTGTGTGTGTGTGTGTGTGTGTGTGTGTGAGAGAGAGAGAGACATATACGTCTTGGTTCTTTCAAGATAACCCGGCCTCAAGGGAAAAGCTTACTCTCTATTTACATTGGTGTGTGTGTGCGTGTGTGTGTGTGTGTGTGTGTGTGTGTGTGAGAGAGAGAGAGAGAGAGAGAGAGAGAGAGAGAGAGAGAGAGAGAGCTGAAGCAGCACACCGTAGAGAACCATAACCTTCACTAAATAATAAACGAATTATTGCTGTTGCTGGCGTTCTAACCTTCCTCAGTATAACACAAAAATTATCCACAAAAAGATACTATAATTATTTTGTATACGACATGGCAATTTTATACAGGATTACTGAACCGGTTTCTAAAAAAAAAAAAATAATCATATAGGTGTATAATGTATGTGTATTTATACAGGAATGAAATTGCTTGTGGTATACGTATTCATATTCATATATATATAAGGACGTTCTCTCTCTCTCTCTCTCTCTCTCTCTCTCTCTCACACACACACACACACACACACACACACACACACACACACACACACCTTCACCTCCGTTATAGCCATACAAATTTCATCTATAGAACTGAACAACAAATATAACGCGGGAAAATAAAGAAATTATTTCCCAATTATCCATATTCTTCAACTAAATATATGTTCATATTTATTTATTTATTTATTTACAGTTAACAGCAAACCAGGGAAAGACACACATAATGTATTTCTTCATATTTTGTACGTGTAAGTTATGGGAATTGTGTGTGTGTGTGTGAGAGAGAGAGAGAGAGAGAGAGAGAGAGAGAGAGAGAGAGAGAGAGAGAGAGAGAGAGAGAGTTGCAAATGCGGAAGGGAAAATATCAAGTCTGCAGACGTGGTGAAAAATGGGCCCCGGAAATTGAGGTCGCGACGCACACCCACACATACACACAAACACATACACACACAAGCAAGCACCCACACATGCATACACAGACACAGATACACACACAAACACATACACACACTAACAAACACCCACACATGCATACACAGACACAGATATACATACAAACGCATACACGCACAAGCAAGCACCCACACATGCACTGACAGACACAGATATACACACAACTGCATACACACACAAGCAAGCACCCAGACATTCATACACACACATATATACACAAACAGACACACACACAGAGCCTACTTACACATACAAACAAACACACATATGCATCTACAAGCAAACATACATCTACTCACAAGCACACATACATAAATACACAGAAAATGCTCAGACACTTACATACACAAGAAAACACGCACATACATGCAGACACACTCGCCTGCAAAAAATACACATGCAGGCACACAGAAAATAAACAGCATACACAGGCAAATATACAAATACAAGTAAATATAAAGACACGGGCACACAGAAAGTCATGAATATATGCATGCAAACGCCACACACACACACACACACACACACACACACACACACACACACACACACACACACACACACACACACAAAACCCCCATATCCCTACCCTATTTCCACCTTTTAAAAATTCCATGACAATATTCCTATAATGAACGGAGGAACTGGTGGGTGGGGGAGAGCCGTCTGTTTTTCTAATCGTTCGTTTTACTCTGTTTTTTTCCTCAGAAGAAATAGCATGGTAAGGATCAATAGACATACTGCTGTTTGTTTTTCATAATACCTTGTACACTGTGCCTTCTTCCCTACCACTACACTATCCCTCTACACTAACACTTACTACACCTACAATACTCCTGCACTAAGCCTACCTCCCCCCCTACACAACCCCCCCTCCCTCCACCTAACTCATCCCAATCTACCCCACTCTACCTCACCCCCACTACTTCCCCCCTCCCCATTACCACCACCACTGCCTTCCTCACCCTACCATAAACATCCCACTATTTTCCTGATACTCTCCACCTTCCCCACCTTCTATCTCCCCCACCCAACCTACCACCCCCTCCCACATCCACTACCATCTCTACCCCCATCTCTATCCCCTCACCTCCCCTCTACCTCCACACCCCTCCCCCAGCCCCTACAACATCACCACCCCCACCCACCCCAACCATCCCCCTCCACCACCCCCACCTCCACCTCCCTCCCTTCGCTAGTTAACTTCCACATAGCAATTTGGCTTAATAATAGCATAAGTGAGTCAATTTATATTTTGTTAACCCCAGGAGCCGTTCTCTTCACGTACACACACAACACCAACACTCGCACGCACACGCAAAAAACACACACACTCTTACATGCTCTAATTTTAGATGCGTAAATATACATACATCAAAAAATACGATACATACGTACATAAATACATATATGCATGCAAGAATACATACATACATACATACATACATGCATACATACATGCATACATACATACATACATGCTTATATCTATACATACATATACACATACAAACTACACAGATGTGTGCATATTCTCTTCAATACACACACACACACACACACACACACACACACACACACACACACACAGGAAAAACTAGAGTATACGCACATACACACGCAGGAACACATACCTGCAGTTCTTATCTACACTACCACCATCAGTGTCACTACCACTGTTGTTATTACGGTCCTGTACTCAATTCTACTACCATCACTACCATCACCACTATCACTACCATCATCACCACCATACCATCACCCGCACAACTACCATCACCATCATCCCTACCACTAACACCATAACCTCCAAAATCATCACCACTGCCATGTATTCACCATTGCCACCATCACCACTACCCCCTTCAGTCCTACCACCACCATTATCACCACCACTATCATCAGGTTGCCTCTACCATCATCACTACCATCACCACCACTACCACTACAACCACCACTGCCACCAGGACAATCATCACCATCACTGTACCACAACCACCATCACTGCACCAGCTACCATCACTACCACCATCACTACCATTACCACCACCACCACCACTACCACCATCACTGTCACCATCGCCACTACCACCATCACTACCACCACTACCACCACCCTTTCATCAACCACTTTGCAACACACGCTCTCTTCTCTCCCTCCCTCCCTCTCTCCCTCCCCCCCTTCCTTCCTCCCTCCCTCCATTCTCTCCTTTCCCAAATGATCTTTCTTTCTCCTCATTTTTCCTCTCTCATCTCTGTCTCTTCCTTCCCACCTCTCTTTTTTCTCATCTCTTTTCTCCAGTTTCTTCATCTTTGTCATTCTCTTGTATATCTTATTATTTTTTTTTTTTTGCATCTTTCCTGCTTAAAGTTTTGATATCCTTACTTCACTCTCTCTCTCTCTCTCTCTCTCTCTCTCTCTCTCTCTCTCTCTCTCTCTCTCTCTCTCTCTCTCTTCATTTTTCACAACTGACTTTCATTTTCTTACTTTCTTTCCTCTTTCGTCCGCTCATTTTCGTAAATATTTCCTCCTGTGCTATTTCTTAGACTTCCTCCTCTTCCTTCATATTTATTCATTTCCTCCTTCCTTCTTCCCACCCGCTCCTTCACTTCTTTCCTATATCTCTCTCATCTTTTTACTCCTCTCTCACACTCTTCTTCTAGCGTTCCTTCCCTTCCCTTCCTTTTCCTCCCTTCCCTTCCCTTCCCTTCCTTCCCCTCCCTTCCCTTCCCTTCCCTTCCTTTCCCTTCCCTTCCCCTCCCGTCTCAGTTTCCTTCATACTTTTTTCCATCATTCTCTCACTTTCTTCTTATACTTCCTTATTTTTCTTTCTTTCTTTCATTCTTCTCTTTCACACTCTTAAGACCTTGCTTTCACTCTTTTCCTTTCCCTCCCTTCCTTTTCACATTTCCTCCTTCCTAGCCCTACCCTACCCTACCCAGTCCTGTTCTCTCTCCCTCTCCCTTCTATCTTCTCCCCTCTCTCCCTCGTCTCCCTACCCTCCTATCCCCATCCCTCTCCTTTCGCGTCTTCCACCTCTCTTCCCACTCTTCCCTCTCTCCTATTCCTTCACCCTCTTCCCCTGTTCTGTATACCCTCCCCTCCTCTCCTCCTTACCCCTCCCTCCCTCCCTCTCATCCCCCTCCACCTCCCACCTAGTCACTTTACCCTCGTTAGGCTGACCATTCCACCACGCACTCCACTCACACTGTCACTCTGGTGGATGAGGGTGGGTGGGTGTGGGTGGGGTGAGGGTGGAGATACGTGAGAATGGATACATCTATATCCTAACACAGTTTTCTTTTTCACTTACTGTACCAATTTGATCAAATTTCTTCTGACAACGTATAATAATAATAATAATAATAATAATAATAATAATAATAACAATAATAATAATAAAATAAGTAAATAAATAAATAAATAAGTGGATGAAGAGGAGTATTGATGGAGGGTGGCTGGGTCTCCTTTTCCTGGTTTGTTATCTTTGTCTTTGACCTTCGGAATAGTTACATTAGTTATACCCAACTCTATGACAAACAGCCTAGACAAGACTAATACGACTGTTGCTGTTTGCTCTCGCTTCTTCTGTATGTGAGGTTGGGATGGGAGACGGTGCTGATGAGGGTGAATGTGTGGATGTGCGTGAGAGTAAGGGTGGGGTGGGAGGGTAAGGGAGGGTGGGGGTAAAGGGAGGATGGTTTGGGATAGTCAGGGGGTGTGGGTGAGGGAGAGGGTGGGAATAGGTGAGACTGAGGGTGGAGGTGGATGAGTTTGAGAGTATGAGAGGTGGATATGCGTAAGTGAGGCGAGATGAGTAAGGGAAGGTTAGCGCTGTTGATTTGATGGTGTGGGTAGGTGCGTGGGTGAGCATAGGCTAGATATGTGGGTGTGAATGAGAGCAGGTGAGAATGAGAGAGTAAATGGGTGAGTAAGGATGAGCGGGAGGGTGGATAAGGGTGGGTGAGGGTGGACATGACGGCGTGGGTGGGTGTGGAGGTGGGTGTGGGTGAGTGGACACAATTTACAGTACTCTCAAACTCTGGGAACATGTGATGGTGTAAGAGAATTGCTTATATTCTCCCACGGTTACATCAGGTGTGGTAGTAGTAGTAGTAGTAGCAGTAGTAGTAGTAGCAGTAATAGTAGTAGTAGTAGTAGTGTAGTAGTGGTAGCAGTGGTGATGCTAGTGGTTTTGTATAAGTGTGAGAATCAGTACAGAAAACAGCACAGCTCAGGGAATATCGCTGGGTAACCCTTGTATAATTTATATATAAATATGGTATAGCAATTTCTCTAACCACTACCTATCTGAACACTGCACCCCATTTCCTTCACCCACATCCACCTAACCACACAACCAATTACCATCAAGTCTAACCACATACCTAACCACACAGGCCATTAGCTACCTTCCAACCACCATACCATTCACCTAACCACACAGGCCAACCACCATCTACCATACAACCAAGCAGAACCATACCAAACCATCAAGCAGCACAACTAACCACACAACCAGTCTACAATATATGAATAATTTAGGATCATTCTAAGCACGCAGCCACCATCATCATCACCATTAAGAAGGGTCATCACTAACCACATAAATAATCATCACCAATATCAACTCGTAACTTAACCACCTTTAGGAAGACTGTCATCATCATCGTCATCATCATCATCGCTAGTAAAATCACCACAACTACCAACACCAATAATCATCACCTCAACAAAAAAGACACACACACACACACACACACACACACACACACACACACACACACACACACACACACACACACACACACACACACACACACACCATTAACTAAACAACCAGCCATAATTTCCTCAAAAAAAAAAAAAAAAACACCACACCTACCACTAACCACACAACCCATCAACACCTCCAACCATCCAACTATCCACACAACCAATCATCAGCAACACCGGTAACGACCCAATCAAACCCACAATTACCCTCAACACCACCACCACCCCCACTTAGCACACCCAACCACGTCCAAACACAACTTTTACTGCCCCTCCACCATAACCTATCATCACTGTTACCTATCAACACACACACACACACACACACACACACACACACACACACACACACACACACACACACACACACACACACACACACACACACACGCGCACACACACACACACACACACACACACACACACACACACACACACACACACACACACACACACACACACACACACACACACACAAACGCCATCACCTCCTCAGTGCCCTCCTAAACTCGCTGCCATACACACCTACCCATCACCTCTGCCCTACAATTACAAGGAGACCTGTGCAATAAAGGTCAATATTATCCCCTGTCCACCCCTTGCCCCACTTCCCCTACCCCCCTACCCCTTCCCCTACCCCTCCTTTCCCTCCCCTCCTTCCCTCCATCACCCTCCGTCTCTTCCGTTTCTCTTTTATCTGGGTTCGTGTGTCTTACCTTCCCCGTTCCCTTTTAGTTGGATCAATTTTCCTTCCCTTAATCCTCCTGTTCATTTCCTGCTTCTTCCTATCCCTTCCTTCTTCCCTGTTTCACCGTCTGTTCCTCCATCATTCCTTTTCGTTATCCTAGGCCTATTTCTCTCTTGTTCAGTCTAAATTCTTTCCCCTCTACGTTCTTTTTGTCGTCTCTCTCTCAATTATCTTTACGTCGTCTTTCTTTTTCCATCTTGCTTTTCTACTCTTTATCCCTACTTAAAATTCTTCCTGGCTTGTTTTTTCTCCTAAGTACTCTCTCTCTCTTTCTGTGTGTGTGTGTGTGTGTGTGTGTGTGTGTGTGTGTGTAAGTGTATTTTTTTACCCTTTATTCACGCTTCCTTCTTTCTCCCCTCTCCCATCCGTCTCTCTTCCCTTTCCCTTCCTCTCGCCTCTCCTCTTCTCTTCCTTCCTCTCACCTCTCCTCTTTCTCCCCTTTCACTTGTCCTTTTTCTCTTTCTTTCCTCTCCTTTCCCCTCCCTTCCTCACCTGTCCCTTCCTCTCCCATCTAACCCAACCCTTCCCTTCCTTTCCTCCCAACTTCCTCTTCTCTGTAATAATTCTTTTTTTACGACCGGGACACAGTGAAAAAAAATATGTAGTTGGAGGTGGCAAAATGATGGTTACCCTGAGAGAGAGAGAGAGAGAGAGAGAGAGAGAGAGAGAGAGAGAGAGAGAGAGAGAGAGAGAGAGAGGATGTGAAAGTGGGTGGGACTGAGTGAGAAAGTGATGAATAGATAGACAGATAAATAGACAGAGACAGACAGACACGTAAACAGACAGAGAATACAACTGATAAGATAAAACACATCTTCACCAAAACTTTAACACACACACACACACACACACACACACACACACACACACACACACACACACACACATCAAGACCAGACGAAGCGAAGACCAAACCAGACAATTTCAACAAAGGCTCAGTAAGACCAAACGAGACCAAACCAGGACCAGACCCGGCGGTGGAGTGGATATAGCTGCAGTGGACAGAGGACATGCAGGACGCGTGTTCGATCTGGCCTACTTCAAGGTACATTTTGAGAATCTGAAGTTAATATCGCAAAAAATCATACATATCTACCGCCATGCATGAAAAAAAAAATAAGAAGGAAACTAATCAAATTTAACAGCGACTTAGCCAGAAAAAAAAAAAAAATAACATGACAGACAAAACCAGACCATGATCAAACGTTGAATTAATCTGACCCAAACCCAGACCAGAAACATCTACCGGACCAAAACCCCATCAAAACCGAATTGCCGCCAAATCTCCCACAGCCAAAAGCAAACCAAGACCAAAATAAAAACTACGACCAAAACTATATGAAGTAGGGACAGGAGAGCAAACGAGGAGCGAAGGACAGATTATGGAACGAGAGGAAAGGAGGAAGTTGGGGTTAGGAGAGGAGGATGAAACTAGGGAGAGTCAGGTGAAGCTGAGAGAAGAGATTGGGGTTAGAAGAGGATGCTGAAGTTAGGAGAGAAGAGGAGGTTGAAGTTAGGAGAGGAGAGGATGGGATAGGCGATGAATTGGAGGAGGAGGTAAAGAGCACACCGTAACGGGCAAAGATGAAGGAGAGGAAGCAACGAAGATGAGGAGGTTAAGTTTGGAGAGAAAGTAACGGAGAAGGTAAAGAGAGGAGAGGAGAGGAAGTAAGGAGGGCAGTGAGGTAAGTAGAGGAGAGGAGAGGAAGTAAGGAGGGCAGTGAGGTAAGTAGAGGAGAGGAGAGGAAGTAAGGAGGGCAGTGAGGTAAGGAAAGGAGAGGAGAGGAAACAAGGAGTGAGAGGAGAGGAAGGAGAGGAGAGGCTTGGATGGTTGATGTGCGTTAACAGGACACTATTGGCTTCCCGTGGGGCCTCAATCTCACGCCTGACTCTTATAGCCTGCAGGGGTCTTCATCCTTACTTCCCTTCCCTCCATCAAACACCTGCCTTCTTTATTTATACCTCCTTTATTTCTTGTACCTGCCGTCATTATCTTTACCTATTTTTATTTATACCCATCTGTCTTTTTTACTTTTACTTTTCTCCTTTCTTTCTTTATTCCGTGATACGTGTTTGCTTTATTTCTTTCTACATCCTTCTTTCTATCTCCCTTCTTTCCTTGTCTCGATCTGTCTTCATTTTGTTATTATTTGTTTGTTCCTTGTTCTTTGTCTTATTCTTTCTTCGTCATCATTCGCTTCACTGGTCTTTCTTTCTTGCCTTTTGTTTTTCCTTCCTCCCCTTTCCTTTTCTTTTCCTTCCTTCCTTATTCCTATTCCCCTACCCCAACTGGGTTAATGTACAGAGGCCCTCAGCTTTCATTCCTTCCTTCCTTTTTCAACCACCTTCCATTACCAACTTTTTCTACTTCTTTCTTTTCCCTGTCTTTTATTTTTTATTTATTTCTGCAGCCTTCATTCCTTCCTTTTTCCATTTACTTCTCTCTCTCTCTCTCTCTCTCTCTCTCTCTCTCTCTCTCTCTCATTAACCTCTATAATCACTGAACACCTTAAAGTCTTTCCAGTAAGGCTGGGACCACCATGAAAGGACCTCTCGTTCTGTGTGGTCTGTGTAACTCTTCTCTCCCAATAAAACACCGAAAAAAACACCAGAAAAAACACACCCACCTAATAATCCCTTTCAATATACCCATAAAAGTCATAAGGTCTATCAGGAAAGGTTAATGGTAGGAGCAGATGACCCTCAGACGTAAAAAAAAAAAAAAAGTAAAGAAAAAGAGAGCTACCTGGTATTTTTCCTTTCCTGATCAGTAATTTTCACATTTGTATCGTTTCGTTTTCCATTATCATCATCAGCTGTACCTGAATAATTTACAATTCTGTGTTGTTTCGTATTTTATCATCATCATCATCATCAACATCAACAACAACAGCAGAAACAATACCATTATCATTATTATCATCAACAACATCATCATTATCAACAACAACAAAAACATTATCATCATCATCATCAACAACGCCATCAGCATCACCATCATGAACATCAACATCACCAACATCATCATCATCATCATCATCATTCTTGCATTTTTCAGCTTCGTCTTCAATGGGGTGGATAGGATTAATAAATATGAATAAGAAATAAAACGCCATAATATAAAGGAACTTGCGAATCACCAACTATTTCTCCTCAAGAGAGAGAGAGAGAGAGAGAGAGAGAGAAAGGAATTACTGATTATACGCTTCTGATTATGCTACTGATATGCTAGGAAGGGAAACCAGATGGGTGACAAATAAAGCAAAAACATGAAATAAAATAAACGAGAAAGGGGGATGATAAAGTGAAAGATAATTATTTACCTGTTAAGAAAAAAGAAGTAAGAAACGCAAAACACCAGAAAAACCATAGATTCGCGACTCAACAAAAACATTAAGGAAAGATACGTAAAACAAAGGGGAAAATAGTGGTACAAAGGCCCAGCTCTTCATCCCCCCCTCTCTCTAGCCCCTCTTTTCTTCGCTCACTACTCATTCCCGTATCGTCTCGAGCCATTTTCATAATTATGCGTCTCTGTGATGGACGACCTATCCCTCGGGTCTTGCCTATCCTTTCTGGGTCATTGAGCGAAGTATTTTGAAAGCTGGTGTCTTGTTTTTTGCTTCGGTTTTCGTTTCTGTATGTCTCAATGTCTGGCTGATTTTCTTCTATCAGCCTATTTTTCTATCTACCATCTGTCTGTTTATGTCTGTGTCTGTCTGTCTGTCTATCCGTCTATCTATCTATATATCTTCGTATGTCCCTTTATCTATATTTTTTCTTTCGCTGTCAGTCCATTAATTTTTTTTGCGTGTTTTCTCATATTCTTTCCCTACATAATTCTCTCTCTCTCTCTCTCTGAAGTGACCCCCTCTCATTTTAAAATTACAGTCCTGCCATTAAGTAAAAAAATACAGTGTGACTCTAATAAGGTCATGATTTAAGGGTGTTTTTTCAAAGGGTTTTTTTAGGGTCCGTTTTACTCCCTTGATATTATTTAAGGTCTTTTTCTAAGGGATAATTTAACCCTATGAATCTAATATCAGGTGATGGGGAAAGATGCCTTCACGTGGTGGCACCGATATAACCAGGCGGCTCCACTACCCTCACTTCCCCTCCCTCTCCACCAAAAGGACAAAGGTGGACTGCAAGAAAAGGGCAACTTGAGTCTGCAGTTCACTGGGTTCACGTTTTAGATAATCCTGGGGCTACAACAACAACTACCAGTACTATCACTACCAGTACTACTACTACTACTGCTAACACTATTACTACTTACTGCTGCAACTACTACTGCTACTACAACTACAACAACAGCAGTTCAGTGACCTATTTTTTCTTTACTGCAATCTTCAGTCGACTTTACTCAGTTTCAGGTAGACCTTTACAATAAAAAAGGTTAGACAGACTTTATTAATCTCTTCACAGCAAGAGAGAGAGAGAGAGAGAGAGAGAGAGAGAGAGAGAGAGACAGACAGACAGACAGACAAACAGACAGACAGACAGAAAGAGACAGAGAAAGAGAGAAGGAGACAGAGCGAGACAGAGAGACAGACAGAGACAGAGGTAGACAGACTGACAGACAGACATAAAAACAGAGACAAAAAAACAGATATATTAGACAAAGACAGAAGGTAAGGTAAGGTAAGGTGCAGGTGGAGGAGGAGGCAGGTGCTGTTGAGGCAGGTAAGGCAGGTGAGTGAGGCAGGAGGGTGAGGCTGGAGGCTTAGACTGTTGCCAACCATCCCTCCCCCTCACACAGCGCCACACAAATCACCATAAAACCTCAAAACCATCCACTAAACAACCCATCACAAATTCCCAATTACACTCAAGACCTTCAGCAAGTCACCCTCCAACTTTCCCCAGTAAGAAAATGAGGAAACTATATCAGGAAATGGGAAAAATTAGGAAAAAATGGGAAAAAATCGGGGCGTTGAAAGTGGCAACAGAGGGCCAAGTAAGGGTTAGCCCCGGGATGATCGCCTCGACTGACATAAGTGAGGCTAGGAATTCCAACCCGCTGTGAGCACCTCCTCCCTGCCTGACTACCGGACCCGAATGAAGCCTGTTCGTCCGGTTACCGACGGGTCCACGGGGGTTCAACCGACGTGTCCGGGAGGGTTCAAGAGCAGAATGGGCATGGGTGAGGTAGGGTTCACTGGAGACACATTCCGTCCGTGTGGATAACAACAGGTATACAGTATACACGGGGGGTTCCGAGGATTAAAGGACGTGTCTGGGAGGGTTCTAGAGCATCCGAAGTTGAACTGAGATTTTTCGCACCACCTCTTCTATCCCGTATCAAACACAAACGCAACCGGATAAGAATGAAGCTCACCTATCCGTTTACCATAGGGATCCACAGGAGTTCTAGCGTATCCTTTGTTTAGTTGGAGTATGAGGGGGGGCCTCGAAAGCAACATAGTTTCATTTAAAAGGGTTCAAGAGTAATCGAGGTTCCCAAGGGGTTCCATAGAGGTTTACGATTATCCGATGTTTAGCCAAAGTATCTGGGAGGGTTCGAAATGAGAAACGAATCAACCACAAGGGCTTAGAGTATCCGACGCTGAACTGAAACATCTGGATGGGGTTCAAGAATCCTTCACTCCTTCCCTCTCGAACTCGCACACATCGGAGTCCATATTTGCCCTGATTCGTACACTGCCAAACAAATAATTCAACTCTTATTTTCTCTGGAAGGTAATGTTTTGCAGACCTAGCTTTTATTTTCCTGATAAGAGTCGAAACAACTGCAGTCTCGCAAACAGTATCGAATCAAACCAGTGCACTCTGTAGCAACCTGAAGTGAGCAGATTTAAACTGTATTCAATAAAGGCACACGTGAAAAGTTCAATAGTGTGTAAAGGGAAGCTATCAAATCCCCGACCCACCAGAAAGGGCTTTATGTTCTAGAGTGGGGACCAAATACTCCTACGGTGCCTGTGCCTGTAGACCCATTCGTCTGGATTATACCATTAACCCTTTTGCACCCAATGCCCTATATAGAGGATGGTGTCGGGCATTTTCCAGGTAAATTGAGTAGGGGACACTAATGAGCTTCGCGAGTATGAAAGAGTAGGCGAAGGGCGGTACGATAAAGACCTTCCCCGGAAAATTCCCAGGTGCAGCCAGGGATTAAGCCAACTAATATCGAGAGACAGGGTTGACAAAGGGCTTAGTCCATCATGAAAGCTCAAACCCTCCAGTGGATTAAATAGAAAAAAAAAATGATACTAAGTGAAACCCAGTAACCGAACCCAGATTTACATGAAGCAAGTTCGTTCAGTGACCCGACACTTTTGGTGGGTTCGAGTAATAAAACAGAACCCGGTACTGCACAAACAAACCCATATGTGACCTGTTTTTGATCGAATCTACCTCTATGTGACCAAACCCAGACCTTATATAACCGAACCCAAGTGTTCTGTAGCCAAACCCAGCTTTCATATAATCGAATTCAACTCATGCGTAAGGGATCCTAACCCCACAAGAAGGAACCCAACTCATTATGACTGAATCCAAGTCCCCATGATTGAATCCAACTCTATATAACCGAATCCAACTCAGTATAACCGAATCCAACCCTCTATAACCAAACCAAACCCTATTATAACCGAACCCAACTCTCCATGACTGAACCCAGCTCTGTCAGACCGAACCCCTAAATGAAGCGGGTTCGTTCTGTGACCCGACACGCCTGGTGGGTCCGGGTAATGGTGGTGGGTGTCATAATGGAGGCAAGGAAAAAAAATAAAAAGTAAAAACGGCTGGAGCTGAGAAAGGGAGCCGGGACGTGATAAATGTATGGTGTCATCGCACCTACACGGCTCATGTCGCACACACCCTCACAACGTACACATGAAAACGTACACACATACGTGGGATTTAGAGTTAGGCATCTACACCCATATACACACACAGGTCGGTTTTATACACACACGCACACTAGCGCATACTCACACACGTAGCACATACTTTCCCCATCTACGCACACAAAGTCCTTTTTTACACACACACACACACACACACACACACACACACACACACACACACACACACACACACACACACACACACACACACACACACACACACACACACACGTACTCAGGTATAATCATCTTTCCCTTATCCCTCGTCCATCTCTTACCCCTTCCCTTTCCTTCCCCCTCCCTTTCCTTCTCATTTTGTCCTTCCTCCCACCTCCCTCTCCTATATTTCCTTCTATTTTTCCTCTCCATCTTCTCTTTCCTTTCACCTCACGCTCTTTTCCTTACTTCACTCTTCTTCTTTCTACCACTCTCTCCTTTTCCCTCCTTCTCTCCTTTTCCCTCCATCTCTATCTCTCTTCTCATTTTTCTCCCCCTCCCCTTTCTCTTTCTTTTCTCATACTATTTCTTCTTCCTTCCCCTCTGTCCTCTTCCCATTCACTCTTCTTCTTCTCCTGTTTTCACTCTCATTCCGTACCTCCTTTCCTTCCTACACTCTTTCGATGTCTCTCCTCCTCTCTTTCTCTCCCTCTTCCGCTTCTCCTCTCCTTCTTCCTCCCTTCTCTCTTCCCTTTCACCCCTTTCCGTTCTCGCTGTCCTTCACTCCTCCATCGTCTCTCAGTCCCTCCTCTTCCTTCCCTCCCTCTCCCTCCTCCTCTTTCTTTCCTTCACTCTCCAGCGTCTCAGTCCCTCCTCTTCCTTTCCTCCATCCTTCCTTCTCCCCCCCTCCCCTTTCCCTGCTCCCCTCTCTCCCCCTTTCCTTCCCTTTGCACTTAAACCCCTTAAATACACCTTAGCCTTGTCATCCATCCACCTAAATCCCTCTTTATGGGGTCCCTTAAAAAGTTAATGGCATCCCTGTGGTCTAAAGGGCGCGATACAACCCTTTAGGTGGACCCACAAAGGGAAAGGGGGTGTTTTGCTTCCCTTTGTAGCCTGTCAGTAGCCTAACCTCAAATAATATCGGCTGACGGTAGCACGATTGAACTAGAAAATAAATAAATAAGAATATAAATAAAAATTGTGAAGAGATAATGGGGATTATTACAAAAGATCTTTCCTAAGCTGAATATCAAGAAGGAAAGTAAGATAAGAGGTCATCGGTCTGAAAGGGTGGGAGCATCTCTTTCAATAGCATGAGGTCTTTCCTATTTTCTTATCCTTCAGGCTATTATTATCAGGCTATTATTACCGGGCTATTATTACCGGGCTATTATTATCAGGCTATTATTATCAGGCTATTATTATCAGGCTATTATTATCAGGCTATTATTATCAGGCTATTATTATCAGGCTATTATTATTAGGCTATTATTATCAGGCTATTATTATCAGGCTATTATTATCAGGCTATTATTATCAGGCTATTATTATCAGACTATTATTATCAGACTATTATTATCAGGCTATTATTATCAGGCTATTATTATCAGACTATTATTATCAGGCTATTATTATCAGACTATTATTATTAGGCTATTATTATCAGGCTATTATTATCAGGCTATTATTATCAGGCTATTATTATCAGACTATTATTATCAGACTATTATTATCAGGCTATTATTATCAGGCTATTATTATCAGGCTATTATTATCAGGCTATTATTATGAGGCTATTATTATTAGGCTATTATTATCAGGCTATTATTATCAGGCTATTATTATCAGGCTATTATTATCAGACTATTATTATCAGACTATTATTATCAGACTATTATTATCAGACTATTATTATCAGACTATTATTATCAGACTATTATTATCAGACTATTATTATTAGGCTATTATTATCAGACTATTATTATCAGACTATTATTATTAGGCTATTATTATCAGACTATTATTATCAGGCTATTATTATCAGACTATTATTATCAGACTATTATTACCAGACTATTATTATCAGACTATTATTACCAGACTATTATTATCAGACTATTATTACCAGACTATTATTATCAGACTATTATTATCAACAGACTATTATTATCAGCATCATAGACACCTTTGGCACTGAGCTTAGAATTAATCAATAGACACACACCTAGGCCTTTTATTTACCCCTAATCATCAACAAGGTATTATTTATTTCAGTCTTATTTCTCTCAGACGCTTTTCTTCAGCTCAGGAGGGATTTTTCAAGCTAGGAGGATTAGATCTAGCCTTCACTAACCCCTCCAATAAATCCCGCCTCCCCCAAGCTGAATACAATCGTCTGGAGGTAACAAAATACTAAAGAATAAGTCACCGGTTGGAATGGATTAAGGCAGTGGTGTCAGGCGAACAAAATCGCATGGCAGAAAATGGAATATGATAAAAAAAAAAAAAAAGGGTCCTTATAGGAAAAAAAAAACGCAGACAGACAGAAAAAAGACAGAAAATTATCCAGTGAAACAGATCTGGGGAAAATAACTCTCTCTCTCTCTCTCTCTCTCTCTCTCTCTCACATCAAGGAAAACACCGATGGATTCCCCCCCGTCAATCAGCTACGTGATCTTAATTCCGGGTTGCGACGTGGAGGTGAGGGAAAATCAGGGTCGCGTAATGGTGGATACGTGGCAGTAAATCGGGAACCGTAAAATTTAATTAAAATGGATTTCTTCGGTGTTTTTTTGTTTTTTTTTTCTGTTTTAATTTTGCTTTTTGGGGTCAGTGTTTTTTTAAAGGGTAAGAGTGTAGTTGTGTGTGTGTGTGTGTGTGTGTGTGTGTGTGTCTAGGAAATGTAAGTAGCTATCTAGGAAGTTAATCCTGTGTATGTATGTATGTGTAATCAAAGGAGTGTATGCATCTCCACAAGTGTACATACGAGGCTTATGCGTGTGTATGTATTTATGTATGTAGGCAGGTAGGTAGGTAGGCGTGTGTGTGTGTGTGTGTGTGTGTGTGTGTGTGTGTGTGTACGTGTTTTAATGAGGGCGTGTAAGTGTCATCAAGTGGGCACACCGGAAATTGTGATATATATTCACGTCTTATTAGCGGAGTCAGGAAGCGTTGTGGTGACGGTGAGGACGCTGGAAGGTGCTGGGAAAGAGGGGAGGGGGGAGAGAAAGAGAGGGAAGGGGAGAGAGAGAGAGGGAAGGGGAGAGAAAGAGGGGAAGGGGAGGAAAATGGAAGGGAAGGGAGAGAGGGAGAACGAGAGGAAAGGAAAGAAGGAAAGGAAAAAGATGGTGTTGTGAGGGAATGGCAGGTGCTGGAAAAGAGGGAAGGGGGAAGGAGAGAAGGAAAAAGAAAGAAAAAGAGGGGAAAGGGAAGGAAAGGGAAGATAAGGAAAAGAAGAAGAGGAGGGAAAAGGGAGAGAAGAAAAGAAAAGGAGGGAGCTGAAAAGATGGTGAAGTGAGAGGGTGGAAAGCGATGGTATAGAAGGGAAGGAGAAGGTGCTAAAAGAGGGAGCAAGAGAGGAAAGGAGGAGAAAGAGAGGAAAGGAGGAGAAAAGGGAAAGAAAGTGGAGAAAGAGAAGGAAAGGAGGAGAAAGGGAAGGAAAAGAGGGGAAAGAGAATGTTAAGAGGGGAAGGGGAGAGAAAGATGGGGCTTATAAGATGAGGGAAAATCTGGAAAAATGGGCTGGATAGATAATGGAGGGAGGAAAGAAAGGAAGAAAAAGCTGGAAGAGGGACTGGAAAACTGGAGACAGGGGCTAAAAATAGAGACGGGAAAAAGAGTGAGAAGAGTTTGGAAAAGATGGAAAAGATGTAAGAAAGGAGGAGGGAACGATGGGGCTGGGAGAGGATGGAATGGAAATGAGGAAAGGTTGATAAAGAGAGGAATGGACTGGAAGGATGGAGGTGGAGAGACAGGAGGAAGGGTCAGTGAAAAGAAAGGAAAGACTGGAAGAGTGGAGGAGGGTAAGAGGTAGAGGAAAGGGAAGGGTCTGGAAGGTGGGGAAGATGCAGAGAAGATGGGGCTGGAATTGATGGGGGAGCTGGATAGAAGGGAGCAGGGCCTGGAAAGATGGGTGTGGTTGAAGGCAGAGGGAGTCGGATAGTGGGGAGGGAAGAAGAAAAGAGGAAAGAGAAGGGAAGGAAGGTAGGGAGGAAAGCAAGAGACGAGAAAAGGGAAAGGAAGGAACATAGGGAGGTAAGAAAGTAATAGGAGGGGGAATGAAGGTTCGGAGGTAAGGAGCAAAACGGAAAGGGAAGGAAGATAGGAAGATAAGAATGAGAGAAGGAAAGGGAAGGGAAAAAAGGGTCTATGGAGGTAAGGAGGAAAGGGAAGGTAGGGAGGTAGAGTAAGGTGACAAGGTATATAGGAGCATGTAAAGGGCTGATCCCACGGCACAAGAGGCGTATCACACCCCATGGTCCTACACCCCATAAATTATACCCAACCCTTCCCTACCCTACCCCTTTCTCTCATAACTCCACGCTACACTCATACACACATACATACATACGTTACATACATACGCATACATACACACATACATACATAGGCATACATACACACATACATACATAGGCATACATACACACATACATACATAGGCATACGTACACACACAGACACATACATACATACATACACATACACTGATTTCTTTACACACAGCGACACAAACACGTCATACGAGCATAGTATAGAAGCAGCGAGCCATATATACACACATACTCATCCTGTATATAGTAATTCTGTCATCCAGTCCTCTTATGCTGCATCAGGAGCCTAGGGGCCCGAGGCTAGGATACTCAGCCCCGACATTTAAGGTGAGGGAAACCAGCCTTACTCTCCCTACTGACCATACCTCAGATAAAAACCCTTACGCACCCCATCCAAATGAAGTGCCGTAACCCACTAGACCACCAGGCGTCGTTTGGATACATGGTTACCACCCAGGGCGGTAAATGGTCTCTTGGATTACGGGGAACTGCTTGGATTGTCCCTCAGTGTAGAGTCACCTGAAGGCAGCTCTATGTCGAGTTAGTGGAGGGTGGATGTCTTCATCTAGTGCTACATATACGTGTTCATACAATTGCTTAACTAACGATACACACAAATACAGACTCACACCAAAAATAAACTAAAAAATAAACTAAAAAAAAAAATCTAAAATAATAAACTCTAAAAAATAAACTAAAGTGAGACGAAGGCGGAAGAAAGACACAAATGGCAAGAGTGACAGACAAGAGAGACAGATGAGGAGACAGACAGACAGGCAGAAGGACAGGTGATCAGAAAGCCAATGAATAAACTCGTGTCTCAAACAGCACAACTGCATACAAAAGGGAATTAAATAAAGACAGAAGGAAGACAGAAAAGAGACACAGATGCTTAGAGTGATAGACAAATGGGACAGAAGAGGAGACAGAAGGATAGACAGGCAGACAGACAGACAGAAAAAAGGACCCTAAAAAGATGCTTCAAAACAAAAACTCGCCATCATGAAAAAAAAAAAAGACGAAAAATGAAAGCTACAGATGCCTAAAGTGACCAAAAAATAAGAGAGAGAGAGAGAGAGAGAGAGAGAGAGAGAGAGAGAGAGAGAGAGAGAAGCGGCAGGCAAGTAAACAAACACACAGATTAATTAGGAACCCTGAGCATAAAAAAAAAATGGTTTAACAAGAAAAATCCACACACAACAAAAAATAAAAAGGGAGAGGAGAAGAAGAAACAGGGTGACAGACAAGGGAGACAGAGGGAGAGACAGACAGACAGATAAAGTAGAAAGCCAGGAAAAAAAAAGATAAAAAAAGACACTGAGGCAGGTGAGGAAAAAAGAGGAAAAGAGAAACCAGGGAAAAAGAAGAGAAAAAAAGAGAAAGGTGGGGAGAGAAAGGTGAGGGAGGGGGGGAGGGGAGAAAGGGAGACAGGTGAAAGAAAAATAAACAGCTACAGATGTCTAGAGTGACGGACAAGGGAGACAGAAGGACAGACAAACAGCCAAGAGAACCATCCCCTTAGCCAGCGTCGGGGGAGAATAAATTACAGGATGAAGAATGGCCCATTGTCTGTTTTTCTGTCTATCACCCTGGGAATTCAAATAGTCTCTCTCTCTCTCTCTCTCTCTCTCTCTCTTTCTCTCTCACTGCTATTGTTTTCATACTCTCCTTCAAGATTCCTCCCTTTTTTGCACACATTCCTTCTTCGTTTCTTACAAACACATTCCTTCTTCGTTTCTTACAAACTCATCCCCTTCCTCTCTCTCTCTCTCTCTCTCCGTTCTTTTAGGCCGGATCACTAAGTCTGTGAGGTCTGTGTAACTCTCAGAGGGAAAAACATGAATTGAGAGAGAGAGAGAGAGAGAAAGAGAGAGAGAGAGAGTGTGAGAGAGAGATGTGTGTGTGTGTCCCTTCTCTATGAGGAGTGAATTAGATAATGAGAGAGAGAGAGAGAGAGAGAGAGAGAGCGCCATCAGCTGATCTCAGTCCCGAGTTTATTTACATGGCTGCTCTCTCTCTCATGGCTGCTCTCTCTCTCTCTCTCTCTCTCTCTCTCTCTCTCTCTCTCTCTCTCTTCACCTTTCCTGTTTTCCCTCTTCTCGTCTTTTCCTCCCCTCCCTCTTTTCTTCCACTCTATCTCTCCTTCTATCCCTCCTTCTTCCCCTCTTTTCCTCAATCTCTCTCTCTCTCTCTCTCTCTCTCTCTCTCTCTCAGTCCCCCATCTTAAAACTCCACATCACGTGAGGCCTTTCCTTCCCCATTTTCTCTCTCCTCTCACGCCTCTCCCTCCCTCCCTCCCTCCCTTCCTCTCCCTTCCTTCCCTCTCCCCTCGCGCCCTCCCTCCTGGCTTGGCTGACTCCCCTCTCTTTCTTTCTCTCTCTCTCTCTCTCTCTCTCCTTTTATCGGTATTAATGGAAACACATTTGGAATAAATCACTAAAGATTAAACAGAAAATTTAAAGCACCTAGAGAGAGAGAGAGAGAGAGTGTTGTGTGTGTGTATGTGTGTGTGTGTGTATGAGCCTGTAAGCATGTACGCGTGTATGTATGTATGTGTACGCGTCCCCTCTCCCTCCTTGCCTGTCACACTACCAACATTGCTACCATTACTACCAACATTACAACCACTGCTACCAACATTACCAACAAGCCTACCAACACAACTACCACAACTATCAACATTACCACAGACAACATTACTTGCATTACTACCAACATTACTAAAATCCTTCCCCTATAATACTTATGCCACTTACATCAATATTCCTAATACTACTAATATTACTTATACTGATACTAATATCGTGACACTCACCACAACTACCATTATCACTGATATGACCAACATTACTACTACCACTACTACCAACATTACTACTAACACAACTATCAACATCATCAATCTTAGCACATACACCAACATCACTGGTGCTACTACCATTACTACCACAACTACCAACATGTTAATCTCATTTCTCGACCTCTCTACCAAAACTACCAACATTACTACCACAAGGCCCCCAGAGCACCATCATCACTATCACATTCACCACAATAAATCCTAAATAAGTGATGGTATGGTGATCTAGCACTATACAATACACTCCACTAGTCACTACACTCCTGTGGCTTCATTTAACACCATAACATCATCATTGTCACTATAGCGACCATCACCATCGGCACCGTAAAAACCATCACTATACCGTTTCCACAGCAACCACTGTCGACACCATAACAACAAATAATATCGTCACCATAGCAACCATCACAATACCATCACCATAGCAACGGCCACCATATCATCACCATCGTCACCATAGCAACAACCACGAACACCATAACCATCACAATTTTTCAATATATTTCCACATGTACCTGCAAATCTTTAAGTGGTGTACATAATCATTACACAGCACACTCGTTTGTACAGTACACCAGGCATGACAGGGGCACATTTCGGTCAATAAAGTGTACTGTACTGCGTCTCAAGTGTACTCAGGATCTAAGTACAGTACAATATTTCAAGCAAGTCAAGTAATCGTAAACGAGGAGGAAAATTGGGCTCTCCATTTATCCAATTACGTGGAGAGGGACCCCTTCGTGTGGTGGCACTGATATAACTGGGTGGTGGAGTTGCCCGGTTATGCATACCCCCCCCCGGCTCCATCCCTATCCACCCAAAGGAGGAAGGTGGACTGCAGGAGAAGGGCAAAGCAACCTCAGCCTGAAGTCCACAGGGTTTACATGTATAAGAAGAAGAAGAAGAAGATGATGATGATGAAGAACAAGAAGATGATGATGATGATGATGATGGAGAAGAGAGAAGAAAAAGAAGAAAAACAAGGTCGATAACAACAACAACAACACCAATAATAATAATAATAATAATAAAGACGAGGACAGGCTTCTCCCCAGCCGAAAAAATCGTCTGAAGGAAGAGGTGTTGCAACACCTAAAATTAACAGCATAAAGTCTTGACGGGGATTTATTATGTATTAATTTTTATATATATAGTCAAAAATATTAATACCAGAAGGAACGATATTTTTTTCTTTTTCTGTATCATCAGCTACGAGTCTATTGCAACTTTTTTTTTTTTTTTGTTATTTCCACAATTGGTATAATTCATGTGATCCTAACAATAATACCAGCAGCCAGTGGTATATCACAAGCCATCATTAACGAGCACAGTGCAAACGAGTGGTATACATGACCATCATTAACGAAATACCAATACACACACACACAAACACACACACATTAAGAAAAAATATATAAAGTGGTATATTTCTCTCTGTATTTCCCCCAAAAGGAAAGCGAGTGGTAATAGTCAGAAATTAATGAAAATACCGGTAATAGCCCTGGTATCTGTACTAAAAGGCTCTGGTATTATTCATGAAGATGCCAATGAACGTCAACACCAGTAAAGGTATATCTAAAAGTACACACCCATTGAGAAGGTAAAGTAAAATAAAGACGGCATTTATTTCCTACAGGCCTCTCTCTCTCTCTCTCTCTCTCTCCCTCTCTCTCTCTCTCCCTCTCTCTCTCTCTCTCTCTCTCTCTCTCCTGGCCCAGTTTCAGGAGCAGTAATTAATATCGACCGTCGTGTAATGGGAGGGTCGACGCTAGGCCATACGGAGCCCCCCCTCTCTCTCACTCTCTCTCTTCAACGCCGCACCTCCTCACCCTAGACTGCGGACGTGGAGAGAGAGAGAGAGAGAGAGAGAGAGAGAGATAGAGAGAGAGACCTTGAATTTGGATATGCAAGTTTGCCCTGATAATGAGAAACTGGGGTATCGATTTTCACAGCTTCTTTTGAGTTTATTTTTGATTCAGTTTTGACTTTACCTCCTTTTTTTCACACATAGATTATTGACATTTTAAATACTGCAGACTTCGAGGACATATACAAATTTCACAGCGTCTATTGACTCTATTTGTACTTCTTCATTTGGCTATTAAGTAAGGCTAAGTTTTTACGCAGTGACTTTTCAAAATATGAATATAAATATGCTAGTTTCCTCTCACAATGAAAAACTGGACTGCTGGTTTCCGCGGCATGTATTTGGTTATTTTCATCATTATTTCACTTTTATTTAGTGTTCTGTTCGTTCAGTTTCTTGCTATGAGTTTGTTTATATACTTTAGGGAGGGACGCCTTCATGTGGTGGCACTGATATAACCAGGTCGGTCATCTACATTATCTGATTATTCTCTCTTTTACTTCCCTATCCCCCGAAACGAGGATGGTGGCCTGCAGGGGAGGAGGGACTTAAGCCAGCCGTCCACCGGGTTCACGTTCAGATGAGCCTGGGGTTGCAACTACTACTACTTTATTATATGTGGTGCTTTATTAGTAACAGTTTAGGCGGCAAATTTTAGAGATCTCGAAATTGAAAAAGCATCAATTGAATTTATCATTATGATTTACCTCATTACTTTTAGTGCAGCTTTTGGCGTGAAAATTAAGAAATGTGGCAGCTATAAACGTTCACAGCATCCCCTCAGCGTAACTTCATCTCTTGCTTCTCTCCGACAAGGAGAGTATGTTTTCACCCCTGTTTGTTTGTCTGTTAGCAGGATTACTCAAAACTAAAAGGAAGATTTGGACCAAATTTAATAGGTAGGTAGCTCATGGGGAACAATTGATTAACTTTTGGGACCTTTCCGGACAGAATTACAGATTCTGGATTCGGAAAACACTTTTTGCGAAACCCTAATCAGTGATGAGAAAACCTAACCCGTTATGAAGAGTGGTTTGGAAATTACGTTGCCCTGTCGGAGAGATGCGCTCCACTGAGTACCCCTCTAGTTTCATCATTCATTAGTGTTCCGTCTGCTGCACATTATTACTATGAACAGAAAAGAACTATGAGAGACACTGAATTTCAACATGCAGGTTTGATGCAATGATGTAGATACGTAGTTTTGGTGTTCACAATGATTTTTTAAAATATTTCGTTTCTTTCTGTTGTTACTATTCTGTTCGCTCCTCTTTATACTTGTACACATAAAAACACGCTGTTATTAAGAGCACATAAATAACGCACACAACAATACACAAACACAACCTCAAGCACATCCAAACACACACACACACACAAACCCGTGGCCAGACAAGCGCCTTAAAGCACACGGTATCAAGCACCAAGAGGGAGACCTTTATTGATCAGACTGCATGCCACCCCCCCCTCCTCCTCCTCTCCTAGTCAGTCTCGCCCTAAAGCTCTTGTGGAAGGTGCAACAGGGCAAATGGGTCGACTCGTAGGGTGATTGGGAGAGAGAGAGAGAGAGAGAGAGAGAGAGAGAGAGAGAGGGAAAGAGAGTCAAGTTTCGCCTAGTGCCTAATTGAAGCCAGACATTTACTAGCTAAAATGATGGAGTGTTATGGGGTGTTTCGGGCAAGTCAGAAAACTTTAGTGAAAAAACAGAAAAAAAAAACTGGCTACATGATTGATTTATTAGCTCAGTGTTTCTTCTTTTTTCTTTAGCTAACGGGGAAAAAATTTACCAGGGGCGTTAATCTGATGCTGAGAGATACTGGAGTGCTGCTTAAGCCTTAACCCTTCCACTGCCACGATGCCCATTTTCTATTTATTTTTGCTACCAGGTGACCTAATTGATTTATATACCCATTCAAGACAAGAAGTTTACCCTAAGCTGGAGAAAAACAACTTGAGATGGTAAGAGTAAATTAAGAAAAAAGAGAAAGGAATATAAATAAACTTCAATGTCTTAAAGAAAATGTAGACTAAAAAAATTTCTAAAGATTTATATAACACTAGATTTCACCTGCCTATTATTTATCAGTCTTTTTAATTAGCAGGTGAATTATAACATTTACATAATACTAATTCATGAACCAATTCCTGAATGTCTCTTAATTTCATCATGTATTCAGAATTATGTATAAAATCTATTCTTTGCTGGTGTATAATATTAAGCTTAAATCATAAAAGGTACTCAAAAATGCCCATCCATCAGTCTGTTTATATGCAAGTACGAGAGAAGCATATTTTTTAACCCTCTCAAAATTCTTAATATATCGTTACCTGTGAGTTCATTCGCCCTGAACTGGTTAGAGATTTCCGATTTCTGCCTTGCAACTAACATTTTCTTCTCTCTCTCTCTCTCTCTCTCTCTCTCTCTCTCAACAGCACCACCCAGCCTTGTTTCACTCACCTAAGTGACCAAATTATACCCCAATCTTACCAATGAGTCTTACATCGCCAGCAAAATTACAGGGTGAAATAAGATCCAGTATATAATTTTGTTGAGAGAGAGAGAGAGAGAGAGAGAGAGAGAGAGAGAGAGAGAGAGAGAGAGAGAGAGAGAGAGAGAGAGAGTACAGGAAAAGAGTGGGAAGGAGAGAAAATGAAATAAAACTCAAGAAAATGTGTGAAAACAAAGCCAAAAAATCTAGCTCACAAGAAGGGTTGGGGTCGTGATGAGAGCATAATATTGGACAGTAATTATCGGCAAGACTCACGACCAGACTCACATGTAGTGATAATAGGCTCTTAAAATCACGCCCACGCCCATACACGCCTACCCACCCATTCGCACACGGTCATCCTCCCACGCCCACACGGTCATCCATCCATGTACACACACTCACCCACCCACACACACATATAGTCATCCATCCACGCTCACACTTGCTCACCCACCCACGCCCACACACTTCCACCCACCCATCTACACACGCTCACCCGTCCACGCCCAAACACTCTTATTCGCCCACGCTCACATTCATTCACACACCCACGCCCACACACGCTAATCCAGCCACACACACACACACACACACACACACACACACACACACACACACACACACACACACACACACACACACACACACTCACCCACCCCCAAACTCACACCCCCCCTTACGCCTCTTCAGTACGAGAGACCTTTCGTAGGGTGAAGAAAATCGTCTATAGGTAGCAAAAATCCTAGCAAGAAAGCAGAAAGGAATTTTTTAACACTTTCCTGAGCTGAGGAAAATCGTCTGAAGTTAGCAATAGTACACTGAATAAAGAACCATCACTACATCCGATGAGTGGATGGTGTTAGCTTCTAGTTCCTTCATTACCAAAGGTCTTCCCTGAATAAAATCGTCTGGAAGTAGAATGAATAAACACTAAATGCTTCACTGTATTCACGAGGTTTACGCACGCCCACTCCCACACCTGTTTAACCTTCCCACTCAAACACCTGTTTAACCTTCCCACGCCCACGCTCACACCTGTTTAACCCTCCCACGCCCACACCTGCTTAACCCTCCCACGCCGACGCCCACACCTGTTTAACCCTCCCACGCCCATGTTTGTCGCCAATCGCCCTTGTATTAAAATTCTGGTCATTCCTCACCTCTTGTGTCCACACCCATGTCCTTTTTGGCTTGTCATATCCACACCTACACTCGCACCCAGACTCACTCCTTCACTCACATATACTCACATCCATACTCATACTTATACACCCACACCCACACCCATACACAGACTTAGACACCTCAACCACATCCTCACTCACACCCATACTCAGAATCTACACCAACACCCACACTCAAACTCACACCCACAACTACACCCACATTTATATCTAGCCTCAGACCCACATCCACACCCACACCCACCTCCACAACTACACCCACACCCACACTCGCATCCACACACATTTTAACTCTCTACGTCGCCTTTTTCCTTTCCTGCACTCTAACTCATTTTTTTTCCTGTTTTTTTTTTTCTCTACAGTATTTACAATCCATTTTTATTTTTCTCTGTACTTTTTCGGTCAAATTCTGTTCCCTAGTTTCAAAAATTTTCAAGACTTATGTGTCACTTTACTCAACTGCATCCACTCGCATCGATATCTTTCACCAATATTTTCATCCAAATTTGACTTCACTGACAATGAGCTTGATTTTACATATATGCTTTTCAAACAAGCGTATTCTTCAAAAATTCCAAACCTATTCAGAGTCAAGGATTTCGCAGTTTCAATCTCTGTATCAACTAATTCTTATTTCAACCACCTAAGCCTAAATTCCCCGGAAAAATCACTCCCTAAAAATCACAGTTGTTTTAGTTTTTCATGATTTCCCTTTACAAAATCAGTCAGGAATTGATAGACGCCATGAAAGATGCAAAAATTATCTGAAAAAAATCATCAGTAAAGATAAAAACGTAAGATAAAAATTCATGATTTTTAAGGGTTGCTTTTCTCAAATTTTCAGTCTTAGTCATGGTTCTCTTTATTTTTCTCTACCATCAACGGTCAAAATATAAGCTAGGGCTCTCCCCATGTGTGTGTGTGTGTGTGTGTGTGTGTGTGTGTGTGTGTGTGTGTGTGTGTGTGTGTGTGTGTATTTTCACTCAAGAAATAGAAAAACCATATAAATATAATCATCTACAAATCATGGACCAATCACTCAAAATTTGTTCTTTTTTTAGTGTACCTTCCTTCACTTCTACACACACACACACACACACACACACACACACACACACACACACAAGGCCGTTTTTTACCATATATATAATGCATCAATTCTAAAACCCATGTGATGTCTCTCTATATGTCATTTTCAAAAATCTGTAAGGCTATCAGAAAAATTCATATATTTACTGGGGAATTCTCACTTTTGAAAATCTGTCATTCTGTCCCCAAAATCCATGCATTCTCTCTCTCGACATTGCACTTCAGTATGTTATCAGGCTGTTTCAAAATTCATGTGTTCTCTCTTTCTCTCTCTTTCTCTCTCTCGACAATATTTCACTTTCCAAAATCCATCAAACGTTTCCAAAATCATGTATTCTTTCTCTCGACTTTCCACCCCAGAAATTATTCCCCATTTCTGCCATGAATATTCTTCCACCTTCAATATATATTCCTCTCTCTCTCTCTCTCTCTCTCTCTCTCTCTCTCTCTCTCTCTCTCAATTTTCATGGAATATGGCAGAACACATGCATTACAGAGCGTGGCCAAGCTAAAATTATTTGACGGACGGAAAGACAGGCAGGGAGACAGGGAGGATGGCGGGAAGGGAGGGAGGGAGCAGTAGGCTTCATCATTGACGCTATCTTGCTCCCCCTTTCTCTCCCTCCCTCCCTCTCTCCTGGTTTCTCTCCCTCCTTCTCTCCTTCCTCCTGGTGTCTCTTTCCCTCTTTCTCCTCTTTTCTAGTTTCTCTTCATCCTTTTCCCTTCCCCTCCCCTTTTGCCTTCTGTCTTTCTCCCTTTCTCTCTCTCTCTCTCTCTCTCTCTCTCTCTCTCTCTCTCTCTCTCTCTCTCATTCGTTGCTTTGGACGGTAACTTATTTTGCCTGGTAATTTTCACTTTCCCCTTCGTGTGTGACAGCTAGTTTCTCACTCTGGCACTACTAGTCTCTCTCTCTCTCTCTCTCTCTCTCTCTCTCTCTCTCTCTCTCTCTCATCCCCACACAAACACAGGGTCAGCGCTTTTGCACTAGCAAACCATTTCTTCATCTGCTGTGCTTGCAACCTAAAAAATATGAAAACCTCACAATCCGTATTAAAGAGAGAGAGAGAGAGAGAGAGAGAGAGAGAGAGAGAGAGAGAGAGAAGTGGACGGGTTTATAAGATGCGAATAAGTAACGTGAATAAAAAAAAAAATGAAGATTCTTAAGCGAGAGAATGAAAACAATAGCTGAGAAAGAGAGAGAGAGAGAGAGAGAGAGAGAGAGAGAGAGAGAGAGAGAGAGGAGGGGGGGGAAGGAAAGGAGAGAGAGAGCCACACTGCACTCCCTGTGTGTGATGCTGCTTCCTCGCCCGCTGCTGCCACCTAGCGACCCCTTCACGAACTAACGCCACAAACAAGTATTTCTTCAGGGATAATCTGCATATGGGGCTTACGGGAGAGCGCTTCGTACGATGAATCTTTAGCTATACGCAGAGTTAATTCCATAAGCTCTAACTCTTGCTATAAATCAGTAAATTGCCCTCCCTTCAACAGAATCACATAGCATATTGATTTTACCTGCAGTCTCCAAAAATAATCCACATTTGGGATCGAAAATTGCCATAGTAAGAAAGTGTGCCGTTGGATATGAGATTTTGTAATGGCTAAAATGTAAGGGAATTGATATATCACAGATTCGAGGCCAATTTTAAGTTCTTCTGTGAAAATAAGGAGTTAACCTGAAATGGTTAGGTAATAGGAACATCCCTTCAATCTGGTGACGCATTTTCTTATTTCATTTATTAGATTTTATTCAACCATCTTAGGAAAGTCTCTTGAACTGAACAGGTTAATAAAAAATATGTAACTAACTTCCATAACTCTCTCAGGCTGAATGAAATCGTCTTTTAGTAGTAAGATATAAATACAAGCTATATCTATCTATCTATCTATTGCCAGATGCCTTAATCCCGTTTGGGGTGGCCACAAACAAATCGCCTCCATGTCGCCCTGTCCCCCGCCACAAACTATGTCGTGGGGTTAAATAGTCTATAATCTACACAAAGTAATGTATGCCAAGAATCACCAATTATTAATGAAAATTGTTGTATATATTTCCAAAAAAAAAAAAAAAGAGTGAGATTGTATGCTGCCAAAAAAAAAAAATAATAATAATAAAATAAGAAAACAAAAAATCGTAAATTGGAATTATTATGCTTAATGTTAGCGTAAGGCAAATAAAGAAAAGCAGAAGTAATAAACAGA
The DNA here is from genome assembly GCF_032717465.1 of Coenobita brevimanus. NCBI lineage: Eukaryota > Metazoa > Arthropoda > Malacostraca > Decapoda > Coenobitidae > Coenobita > Coenobita brevimanus. Next base: position 15,584,096 of record NC_137060.1, on the reverse strand, counting down.
AAAGGATTAGCAATAAGGCAGGGAATAAAGTAATAAAAACAGAAAATAAGGCAGGGAATAAAGTAATAAAACAGAAAATAAAGCAATAAATAAGTGAAAATAAAGCAGGAAATAAAGTAATAAATAAGTGAAAATAAAGCAGGAAATAAAGTAATAAATAAGTGAAAATAAAGCAGGAAATAAAGTAATAAATAAAGGAAAATAAAGCAGGATATAAAGTAATAAATAAGAGGCAATAATGCAGGAAATAAAGTAATAAATAAGGGAAATAAAGCAGGAAATAAAGTAATAAATAAGGGGAAATAAAGCAGGAAATAAAGTAATAAATAAGGGGAAAATAAAGCAGGAAATAAAGCAAAAAAAATTAAGTGGAAATCAAAAGGACAGCAGTAATAAAGAATAAGGCAATAAAGCATGACAAAGTAAATATGAATCAGGAAATAAAGCAGGCAATAAATGAATAAAAGAAAATAAAGTAAGAAATAAAACTAAATAAAACAATAAAGCTGGATAGAAGGTAGGAAATAAAACAGGAAATAAGAAATGAAATGAGAAAGAGCAGAAAAATAAATAAAAACGGAAATAAAGGCAGAAATAAAGCTGACAATTAAGCAGGGGGTTTTCTCTGCTGAATAAAACTCTGAATTCTTCTAAGCTGAATAAAATCGTCTGAAGGTAACAATGAATAAAGGAGGAAATAAGTCACCGGGTGGAAGGGGTTAAGATCACGTGTAAGAGGGGTAGCAGAGGAGTGGTAAGGCCCTCTCAGTGGGTGGTGGTAAGAGGATACTTGGAGTGGGGCTTGTGTGGTAGTGGCAGTGGTGATTGTGGTAGTTGTGGTGGTGATTGTGGTGCCTGAGGTATTGGTGGAGGTAGTAGGTGTGTTAGTTGGTGGTGGAAGTGACTGTGGTGGTAGTGGCTGGGACTGTGGTAGTTGTGGTGGTTATTGTGGTGTTGATGGAGGTTTTAGTGGCAGTGGAGGTGGTAGAAGTGATGGGTATGTTAGCTGTGGTGGTGGTAGTTGTGGTGGATTGACGGTCTGAAATGTTGGTAGTTGTGGTAGGTGTGGTTGGGTAGGACAGTGTTTGTGGAAGTAGCTGATGGTTGTAGGACGAATGTTGGTAGTTGTGGTTGACCCTAGTGCTGGTAGTTGTCAAGGTGGGTGCTGTGGTAATGTCAATTGCGGTAGTTGTGGTTGTCCTGTTTAAGCTAACGACTGCGATTAGATTCTTTATGGTAGTTATTAGAGATGGTGGTAGCGGCTGGGTGGTGATTGTGGTAGTCCTAATTGCGGTAGTTGTGGTAGGGCTAGGAATTGCAACACCACACTCTACCACACTTCATGCACAAGAATCATACCTCACTACACACCACACTCACCACATTCCTACACTTTATATTATCATTTTTAACATCACGCCTCACCACACATCACCACACCATAAAGTATCCCAGTATCACCATTCACACCACACCTCACCATATCATCACACTTTATATCATTATCATCATTAACACCACAAAACACAACACATCACCATATACTATACTGCTTTCACCATGCACACCACACTGCATCACCCTAAACTACATCATCACTATAAAACACCACAGTCATCATCACACCCTATCCCAGTCACCACACTAATCATCACACCGAATCATTCTCATCTAGTACCACATCAGTCACCATCCATCATCACACTACACTACCCCAGATCACCATAGCCTACACCACACTATCACCATACACCACGCTGACCTACCACACTGTACCACACACCACCACCATATGCCACACTACGTCATACACCACACTGCACCCTATCAGGACCTTGCATCACATCACATCATCACTTAACACCATAACACCACTTCCAAGTACTGTATCTTCACTGTACCTGTATTTTGTATATAGACAGCACTTCAAGGGATCACCATAACTATATATCTCAACTTACGTAACACCATATCCACTCCCTTATATCAACAAAGCACTATAACGCTATTTGAATCTTTAGGTTCACTGTATTTCACCATATGTTTGTCCCAGCATCATACTCTATCACTGTAGCATATTTTTTCACACTATACTTCATAATATTTTTGTATCGTGCACTGTATTTTCTAAGTTATGGTGTTTCATTGTTCATCATACTCATCACAACTGCCATTCTTTTATAACCCATACTACAACCATCACTAAGTATTAGTCACCACAATATTCAGATCATCATCATCACCATTATCATCACAACTTCTTCACCATTACTGTTCAGCACCATTTCAGTCACCACCATCACCACCATCATTATGTTCACTACCAACATTACCACAATTTTCAACATCATCACTACCACCACTTCCAACATCATCACTGGTTGCCATTACCGTCATCACCAACCAACTTCATCCTCACCATTAGTCTCATAACAATAGCCACCATCATCCCCACTACCCCCAGAGTAACTATCACCATCACCATACATCTTACCAACACAACCCCTATCATTACCACACTACCACTACCACCAACACTACCACAAACAACGATGCTACCACAACCACTAACATTGACACTACCACAGTCACCTCTAACACTACCACCACACTACCACAACACCAAAAAAACCACCACAAACACCAACAACACTACCGTCGCTTCCACCCTACTACCACCACCACCACCACCACCACCACTACCACATTCCAGCCTATCAGATTACGCTGTGGTGAAAGAGACACACCACATCCCCCACCACCTCCACACATTAGCACCCTGGCCATCATCACACCAGTTTCATCACACTCACCATAATAGTGCACAATATTTGGCCGAATTAAGCTTGTTTGTTCGTTTTTATTCATCATTATCATCATCATCATCACTCAAAGCTTCATCACACTCACCGTAATAATGAACAGTATTTAGCTGGTTTTCTTTTCTTTACTACTCATCATCATCACCATCATCATCATCATTATTAAAAACCCTTAATAATGACAGATCTCACCATAAACATCACTCTTCATTGTCATAGCACTTTGGCTTCACTCTATATCGTCTTCATCATGGTCATCATCATCATCATTATTTTCATCACCATAGACAATCACCTCTAATTGTGTTTACAGTTTCATTCACCGTCACAATACTTCATTAATTTGTATCACTATTACTAAAGCTCACACTGAAATCACCATGACCAGCACCACCATTCACAATATTTCATCCACTATTGAAACATTTAACTTTACTATATCTCACTTCTCTATAGACAAACTCTCCGTCCATTCAGTGCTGCTATCTCTTCATGCTAAAACCCCCATAATAATAATAATAATAATAATAATAATAATAATAATAATAACACCACCAAAACCAACTGTCAAATCGCCCTAGTTCTTTTCCCTTAACTTGGCGCAAATTCTCATACCATCCTGACAGGGTTACTTGCCATTATTTTTTTTGACAGTCAGACAAAAAACAATGAGTAAAATATGTTGTTAGAACGCCCTAGAGTGACCCTTTTGCATGTGGAGAGGTTGAAGAATGAGAGACTGACTAGAAGAGTATGTGCGAGTGAGGTGGAAGGAGAGAGGAGGAGGGGAAGACCAAGGATGATATGGAAGGATGAATTGGAGAGAGATATAGGAGAGAAGAGTGTGAACGTGAGGGAGGGTAGCCAAATAGCAAGTGAGAGGTCGACGTGGAGGCGATTTGTTTTAGGCCACCCTTTACGAGATGAAGGCGTCTGACAGTAGATAGACAGACAGATAGATAGATAGATACGGTGATCATCTAGTCTTTTATGTACTGAACTTCGATAGCGTAACCTAGGACCCCTACACTCCAAGAGGGATAGTATGAGACTGCCTCTTACCGTGTGTGTGTGTGTGTGTGTGTGTGTGTGTGTGTGTGTGTGTGTGTGTGTGTGTGTGTGTGTGTGTGTGTGTGTGTGTGTGTGTGTGTGTGTGTGTGAATAGTTTTGGTCACCTCAATTACGTCTATGTTGAATTCCAGAAGGCAGTGTCCATTTCCCTATATTTCTCGTCTGCTCATTTTAACTCTGCTCTGCTTCGTTATGTCTCCTGCAAATTTCAGTTTTCATTTCTTTAGCTATAATGTTTCTATTTCTTTTCCTTTTTTACTCATCCTAACTTTAATCCGCCAAGCTATCTCTAATTTTTCCCAATTTTAACTTTGCATATTCGCTTGGTCCATGTTCTGCTTTTTTCACGTTTAATTTGTTTCATTATGTCTTTTATTTGGTAATTATTTAAGTCTTCTTTAACTCGGTAATGTCTTCTTTCTCTCGGTTTTTCCTTATATCCACCTAGTAATATTTTTAAGGGGTCTTCGCTTAAGGCCTAAAAATATCCACATTGTCAAAAATAAATAAATGAATGAATAAATAAACTCCAGTTATTTATCGGCAAAATTTCTCCCTCTCGCTGCTAGAGTTTCTTCAAGAAATTATTCAAGCTGACGCAAGACGATATTATAAAGCTGAGAGAAAACCAAACATGTAAACCAGAAATTATCTCTATACCTATAAGCCTGGAACAACAACAACAACAACAACAGCAATAACAATAACACTTAACACTTTTCGTTGATATGGACGAGAGGATTTTTTTTTTTTTTTTAGCTAAAGGGAAAGTAATTACAGTCACAAAATTTTCATATATTTTACTTCACTTTCTGTCTCTTTGTACTCTTATTTCAGACCCATTTATTTGCTGAGTTACATATTTCTATTATTTTAACTTCTCTGTATTTTTATGCTATTATTCCAACTCATTCATTATTATCATAGGCCTATGGTAGAAAAAATGAAAGATAAAACATAACTGCCATCAATAATAATAATAATAATAATAATAATAATAATAATAATGATAATAATAATGTGGTTCAAAAACTGTATGTGTTTTCATATATATTCTTGGAGATTAACTGGCTTCAAAATTTATTGTAGACTAAATACAGTGTTAAAATATTTAGATGTGAATAAAAAAAAAATGCTAGTTATCAGTCGTTCCTTTGACACGTAGATACTAAGAGAGAGAGAGAGAGGGAGTGCAAAGAGTAGAGAGAGAGAGAGAGAGAGAGAGGGAAGGAAGGGAAGGGGAGGGGAGCGCTGGGTGTCGTAGGCGCAGAGTTTAAAGCTGAGAGAGAGAGAGAGAGAGAGAGAGAGAGAGAGAGAGAGAGAGAGAGAGAGAGAGAGAGAGAGATTGGGTTGCTTTTATTTTCAAGAGCTGATGTAAAGAGTGATAAATGGATCTGCTGATGAGTAAATTATTTAGTTGAGAGAGAGAGAGAGAGAGAGAGAGAGAGAGAGAGAGAGAGAGAGAGAGAGAGAGTCATCAGAGGGGCAAACACTTCAAGGAGACAAATAACAATTGCTGAGAAATGTTCCCTTAACTAATTCAGGCAGGAAAGTTGAGGAATGATAATATCCTTGTTTACTTTGAACCTCTCTCTCTCTCTCTCTCTCTCTCTCTCTCTCTCTCTCTCAATCTTTTTCTCCTGTTACTTGTCTCTCTATATCTTTCTTTTTAATCCCGCTCTGTGCCTTTAATACTCTCCAAGTCTGTCGCCTAGATTTGTCATTCTGTGTGTGTGTGTGTGTGTGTGTGTGTGTGTGTGAGAGAGAGAGAGAGAGAGAGAGAGAGAGAGAGAGAGAGAGAGAGAGAAAGAGAGAGTAGGTAAGACGGTAATTGTGAAAAACGTGGTCAGTTGGGCAAGATGATAAATGAGAGAGAGAGAGTGGGAGAGAGAAAGAAATCAGATGAATAAACTAGACCTGAATACCGAGAGAGAGAGAGAGAGAGAGAGAGAGAGAGAGAGAGAGAGAGAGAGAGAGAGAGAACTTCGATGTTTATACTAACTACATAAAAATCTCTATATGACTAAAATTATCCATCAGAAAAAACTTACACATTACAGACTGGAAAAACACGTGAAACCCCCCCCCCCGAAAAAAAAGACACGAATATATATTAATTCTACACCAAACAGAGTATCATTTAATAGGCTTTTAAGTGTTGCAGAAATATTGCATGATTTATTTGCAATCAGGTGAAAAGAAAAGCACTTAGTAGTTTTAGATTTTTGAGCTGAGAGAGAGAGAGAGAGAGAGAGAGAGAGAGAGAGAGAGAGAGAGAGAGAGGAGAAAAAATGATATCAAGACAAGTCGAAAGAAATGAGTGAAGAAAATCTGATCAAGAGAACACAAGAGCGAGTAAAAATAATTCTCTCTTACTCCTCCTTCTCACTCACTCTCTCTCTCTCTCTCTCTCTCTCTCTCTCTCTCTCTCTCGAGCCACTCACAGTATATCCTTGTTATAACTCTAAATTTTGGAAGTCTGAAGGGAAGCGGAAGAATTATGAAGAGTGGAGGTGGAGAGGTGGAGGAAGAGTGGAAGAAAGGAAGGTGGAGGGGTGAGAGGTGGGGGAAACAATGGAAGAAAGAGTGGGAAAGTGAGAGGTGGAAGAGATATAATGGAAGACTTGAAGGTAGAGTGGAAGGTGAGTGGAGGAGAGTGGAAGAATGAAAGATGGAAGCTTAATTGAAGAACTGAAGGTGGAATTAAGATGAGCAGAAGAGGTGGATGTGAAGGAGAGGTGGAAGAGTAACTAAAACAGAGCAACGAAGAGTTAAAGAAAGTGGAATGGAGGAATTAGTGGAGGAACAAAATTTTAGGTGGAATGGAAGACATAGCAACAGAACAAAAATGGAAGAACATGATTAAGAACAATGAGATAATAAAGATAACGTGGGAGAACGAAAGAACAATCAGGTGGAGAACAGAGTAAGGGAGAGAACAATAGGGAAAAAGCAAGGTAAAGAAAGAACAGTAGAATAAAAAGTAGAATAAAAAGAAGAGGAAGAACGAGAGGAGGAAGAACAAGGAAACGCAAAAGAAGAAAAGAAAAAGAAAAAAACAGCAGCGGAAGAAAGAGAAGTGGAAAAAGAAGAGAAAGAAGTGGCAGAAAGAGAGGATGAAGAACCAGAAGACAGAAGCGGCAGAGGAAGAAAATAAAAAGAAAGAGAAGAAGAAGAAGAAGAAGAAGAAGAAGAAGAAGAAGAAGAAGAAGAAGAAGAAGAAAGAGAAGAAGAAGAAGAAAGAGAAGAAGAAAGAGAAGAATGAGAAGAAGAAGTGGCAGAACAAGACAACGAAGAACGAGGAGGTCAAAAATAAATCCAAGAATATATTTTCACTTCAAACGAGAACATTTTCGTGACTACCAAATCACCATAACTTTCATTTTTTTTTTTTTTTACTCTCTCTCACTTTTATATTTTACTTAAACGAGAATGACCGGGATTTTTTTTCGGTAATATTTTTCGATATTTTGTGCTGTGTCCGAGACGTATTTTTTTTTTTTATTCTCTCTTATATATATATTTTTTCCATACCTTCGAAATTTTACTATCCAGAAATTCAGGAGCCCTCCCAAAAATCTTATATACATTTTATTTTAACCTTTTTTACAGATTTTTTTAAATTTATTTTTCCTACCTACAGACGATTTTCTTCAGCTTAGGAGAGATTTTTTTCAAGCTGGAGGGGTTAGATACAGGCTTCATTAACCCCTTCACGAGAGAGAGAGAGACAGACAGACAGACAGACAAAGATATCTAGACTGTGAAACTATCTAGGACACATGGACGGCTAAAGGTCATGGCTTGCTAGGACATGGAGCTGGCTAGGAACATCACAGGACACAGCGACTAGGACATGGATATGGCTAGGATATAACACATACTAGGACATATGTGAGGAAAAATTAGTTAGAACATAAAACTAGGACACAAAGTTAGCTTGGACAACGCTTAGGACAAATCAGGACATTAAAGGAAAATAAGTCATAGATATAGTAAGCTAGGACATGAGGACAGCTAGGACCGTTAAAGGACATCGTTTGCTAGGACACTAAGATAACTAGGAAGACTGGGAAGAATAATTTGTATACTGCTGGCTAGGACATCACTAGCAGGATTTATCACTGGACACACACACACACACACACACACACACACACACACACACACACACACACATCTTAACGAAACAGAAAATAGGACCTTGATAGCTAGGACATCAGGCTAGGAGTAACACAGGAGACAAATTGCTAGGACAGAGTGAACTAGGACATTATGCAAGACCACAGACCTCAACCTTACTAGGAGAGGACACCAGGACACAGAACTAGCTAGGACATTCACAGGCCCTAGTTGCTATTAAGTTAGCTAGGAAAACAGTAGCTAACACAAGGAAAAACACTGAGAGATGTAGCAAGGAATAGCAAGGAAAATCACAGGACACAGTTGGCTTAGAGTTGAAGCTAGCTAGGAAAACAGTATAGTAAAGACACAGACTATAACCTAGCTAGGACACTGACTAGGACACAGTTGACTAGGACACACTGAGGGACAATCACAAAACACAGCTTAATGGGACAAACACAGGTACAGCTAGGAAAACGCTAGGACGACACAGAGCACAATAAAGCTGAGATATGGAGACAGCTAGGACAACAATAGGACAATATAGGACACAGAAAACGTGACAATGTGACAAACCAGTACACAACAGCTACAAAAGGACAAAATTAAAGCCAGGACAAGAGGACAAAATGAAACGCAGGTAGCTTGTAAGTGGAATTTTAAGTATGACAAAATTAAACTCTAACCAGGACAACAGGACAAAACAAAGGACAAAGAACACTGGTTAGTTAGGGCAGTACTAGGACGACAGTATATACAAGCTAGGACAGTAAGACATAGAGCACAGGAGACGAGAACAACAGGACAAAACAACAAGCAAGCCAGGACAAAGGTAACCAGGACAACAGTAAGCACAAAATGAAACATCCCACTAGAACAACAATAACTAGGAAAAAACTGCTACGATAAAATAACTGAGACATAGGTTGGATAGAATATGAAAAACGAGCTAGAACGGTGAACAAAAATCATGGGCTAGAATTAGGACTGAACGCGATATAACTGTTCTAGATAAGCTGGGACATGACACCCATAGCTAGCATATGACACCAGCTAGGACATCTGACTAGGACATGTGACAGGATGATTAGGACATGAAAGGAGGCTAAGATTTGACGAGACTAACTAGGGTACGACAGGAGTAGCTAGGACATGGCACTTCTAGATGACATGACACTGAGCTGGACACAAGACGATTTCATTCATCCTTGGAGAGATTTTTCAGAGTGTAGGGGGTTTGATATAGCCTTAATAAATTCTTCCAGTACTACAGATAAAGAAAATCCCTCAAGAAAACCGTCTGTGGGGCAGCAAGAATAAAGGATTAAAAAGCGTCCTCGGGTTGAAGGGACTGGGGATATGTCACACCTCATATTGTAAAATGAGCGACACAAAATCAAATTACGCAAGAGACAAAGCCAGCAATTCCACCCCTTCCACAAAAACGACACACACGCCTAAAAACGACATGACAAGCCTAAAAGCGACATGACACGTCTAACAAGCAAATTACAAGCTTAATTATGACAAGGTGGGAGGGGGTGGGGGCGTTGGAAGGAAGGTGGGGTGGGGTGTGGGTAAGGGAGGGACGCTCACCCCTCGTACGACACTTTTTCCAGGCGTGTGACACCCAGAGACACACAACTTCCAGACGCACGATACCATATACACAAAATGCTACTGTGACTTCTAAATTTCCTTTTAAAAAACGTTATTGTGAATTTCAAATAGACGATAGCTGCTTTCAAAATGTGACCGTGCTCTACAAAAATGCAAAAAAAAAAAAAAAGTATATTACCGCAACTTCCAGACGTACGACAACTTTTGAAAAATGGGACCCAAGCTTTCAAATATACACTAACTTCTTCAGAAATAATATCGTGGTTTCCAATACACGATAACGACTAAAAAAGAGAGAGAGAAAAAATTTTATCAGGACTTTCCAATACACAACTTCTCTCAAAAAATATATATACAAACTTGGCTTCCAAACGTACGAGGTGAAATCCAAAAAAGCTGAAGCCATTGCAGAGAACGCATGAAGTCACACGAGCCACGAAAAATGTCTTAGCAATAAAAAAAATCACAAGCTAAACTACACACACACACACACACACACACACACACACACACCAGACTACGGGGATCAGCACCAAAAATTCTTCCTTTAAAGGTGGGCGACCTCACAACCTACACAGTCTGGACAACACTTTCGCAAAATACATCGCTGCTTTACATCACAAAGTACAGTGTCGCTCTGACCACATGCAACATCGCCAAATACAACGCTTCTTTTCTCACACTGTTGCGCTTACCATTTACAACGCAGCAAAATACTAAGTTGCTGCTATCCCTGTCTTATCATCTCAACGCTGCGTCCGTACTAGTTAAATCATCGGGTAATTAACTCCCAGATGAGAGGCCCTTAAACACGTCTTACACAGTGGGTCTTGAGATGCCCTAACACCTCTCCCTTAGCGATTTATTTTGCGTTCTACACCTCGATGTCATCTGGGGTCTTATGGATGAAGGATATGAATTCAAGACGAGAGAAGGTAAGGTCTAATAGGCAAAAATAAATCGCTTAGGAAAAGGTGTTACGGAGTCTCCTTTTTATTCCTTCGTTACGATGACATATTTTGTAGTTATAATTACCAGATATTTATATTTCACCATTACAGATTTATGTTTATCTGTTTATCTATCTATCTACTTTACCCTCGCTATCTATCTACTTGGCTGATTTTTGTGCAAAGAGAGAGAGAGAGAGAGAGAGAGAGAGAGAGAGAGAGTTAAAAAAAAAAAAATCGCTTCTCCTAACCCTTATAACACTAAAATTAAAATACTGGACCAGTTTCTTACCACATAACTTCCTCTTTCACCATCCATATAAAATCCAGTGTTGTCTTGCCTTCTGATTGTCTGGTCCTTTCGTTAATCCGAGTTACTTATTAATTTCTTATTTTTCTTCGTTTTTTTACACCCGTTGTGGTTTACTCTCCTTTCAGTGACTCTCTCTCTCTCTCTCTCTCTCTCACACACACACACACACACACACACACACACACACACACACACACACATTTTCCAGTATATTATTTCAATTCTTTGCAGACCACTATGTTTACCTTTACTTATATATTCAACCACTCTGTTTCTCTTTATTTAATAGTCTTTGAATACTCTGAAAACTCTCTCTCTCTCTCTCTCTCTCTCTCTCTCTCTCTCTCCCTCAGGTAGTATGGACGCGGTCAGTTTTTTTTTTTTAAGTTTCTCATGTCTATTTTTTTTCTGATTTAGTGATTTTTATCATTTAATTATTGGCTATTTTTTTTTCTTTTCGCATTTTCTATTTTATTTGCGTAGTTTTGTCCATTATTCTTTTTTTGTTCTGTGTAGAATCCTGTATGTGTTTTGGTTTGGTCTATTTATATCTATTTTTTTTCCTCAAATTTGGTACTTTTCTTCTCCATGTGTTTCAGTTTTCTGGGTATTTCATTTTTTTATTTTTCAACATATTCTCTATTACGTGTTTAATTTTCAACCCATACCTTTTTCTGTGTAAATAAAACATCTTAAAACACCTTTTTTTTTTTTTTTAATGGTTTGCGGTGTAAAAGTTCCGAAGTTTTTTTTTTTTTAATTGTTATTACTCATCTCCGTAGAATTTAATATATCTCTAAGCTATTTCACGTATTACATTTTTCTTTTTGAGCTCGGAAAAGATGAACGGGTCTTCGTCAAAGGCAAAGGGTACTGATCTGAAAATATATACTGTATCACTCGCCACTTTCTCCACTTCCACCACAGTAGCTGCCGTCACTGCCATAATCACTACCACTATCGCATTGACAGTCACTATCGTCCAGTACCACCACCACAGTTACTATCAAAATGTCACCACCACAATCGCAAAGAACCACCACAATCTTCCGCTAGTACTACCACTATCACAATCGCCGTCACTAGCAGAGTCGTTAAAGCACCACCACAATCACCATCGCGAGAAGAGAACCACATTTACAACACATCCAACAGAGCTGAATGCAAGTTAGGATGATAGGGCAAGAGAAAGAAAAAAAAAAAACGAAAAAAAAAGTGTATTACAAATCGTGCATGTCATTCATTTACTACTGTTGTCACATATTAATAGTATTACATTTATTTTAGGATTTTGCCTTTACATATAACAATTTCAATTTTTTATTTTATTTTAGAGTAATTAAATTGTGACACTACTGTTTTTTCATTACTTTTTTTTCGATCTTTAATATTTTTGTCGTTTCCTTCTCTTCCACGGAATATTTATGCTGATTTGTGGCACTATTTTTTTTTTCTTCTTTCCACCTCGTCACTGTCCAACACCAAGGTTAAGTAATACACCTTAGCACATCAGTATTTATCAGTGTTTATGTATGAGCCTCGGTTTCTTATCTCGAACAAACTGTATGCATGAGGTCGCCGCAGCTAGTAATATTATAGATGTGCATATATATATATATATATATATATATATATATATATATATATATATATATATATATATATATATACATCAATTGAGTCTTGTATGCTTAACTATGCCTTCAACAATTTCATACAGGCATTTTTTTTTTTTTAGTTTGCTGTATGCTTAAGTGTGCAATCCGGTAATTCAGATAAATGCTGCTTCTAATTTGCTTCATAATTGTGCATGTAGCTAGTAATCTCATATAAATGAATTTCCCAATTTGTTTTATATATACTGTACACTCGCATTAAAAAAAAAAAAAAAAAATCCCTCAGTCTTTGCCATGCTGGTATTCATACTGTGACACTGTGGCTTTCATACCTACTGGCAGAGTTAGATTAAGGTCAATTTCCAACACCATACTGATGCATAACAGTACGTGCAATTATTTGAGACAAGAAGTAAACATGAGTACGCATATAACTACTGGAATAAAAACATCTCACTAGAGTCAGACGTCGGTTCATGACGAAAACAAGTAGCTATTAACTCTATATAAACAACGCTGAATATAGTCACGTGGTGTCGTTCAAGGCAAGAAGTAAATATACGACAGGTAGGTAAGTCTTGTAGGAATATTTAACAATTTTCTGAGTTAACACCAATATTATTTCGTAAACTAATTGTCAAGAATAATTATAAATCACAAATCCAAAAACACTGATAATTATGTAAACTGTTGTTCCTAAAAATTAAAAAGTAAACATATAGAGGTGAGCACTGTAAGAATATTAAGCACATTTTTCTCAATTAACATCCTTCAATACTCACATTCTACCAATATATAAATAAAATAGAAAATAATGAAAAGCATATCGAATCACTCATGTCTAAAAAGTTACATATTTCTGTTCATATGTATACACTGTTACATACTGGAAAAAAAAAAAAAACTAGGCATATTTTTTTCGAACACCAAAAATATTCATACACCAAATTTTTCAAAACGATCAATTTAACACGTATCCAAACACTGATGTATTAAGTGTACCGTTTATAAGTATAAGTAAGGTAAGTATACACGAGCGAGGTGTTTGTGTCCTTGCAACAGTTTATTTCGTCAATCCTTGCAACAATTTATTTCCTACGTCCTTGCAACAATTTATTTCCTATGTCCTTGCAACAGTTTATTTCCCCAGTCCTTGCAACAATTTATTTCGTCAGTCCTTGCAACAGTTTATTTCGTCAGTCCTTGCAACAATTTATTTCCTCAGACCTTGTAACAATTTTTCCTCAGTTTATTCAGCTAATAGAACAACGGCGATAAGGAGCGGCTGTGTACGTATATGGCGAAGAATAAAGATATCTCAAATTTTACGCACGACAGGTATGGATATATGAGATACAAATTTTCTTAACTTGGCCTCATTAGAAAAACTGGAGACCATTGGCTTTGGCTAAATTCGTATTATAATAAACTTTTTCTGGAGTTTAGTTTTTCTCCATCTCTCTCTCGGTCCGCAGTCACACCCATCGACCCTCTCTCTCTCTCTCTCTCTCTCTCGGCAGCCTCTGCATCTGTTCATCTCATAAGGTAAAGTTACATTAAGCTTGATAATATTTTTTTTTTCCCCTCTCGTTAAGATTTATTTTTTTCCCTTTTGGTTGTGACTTTTTCCCTTTCTGTTTTTGGAGTCTCGGGATTATTTTTGAAGAATTACTGCCTTCCAGAAACAAATCTTAATTTGAGTGTATTTATATATGAATTTCTTACACATCACTTAAGTATTTCCAAATTTTCTCACTGGAATATCAACCTGGTTGTCGTAAATCTTAGGAGAAAAAAATCCATCTATGATTATATTTACGTACGGAAAGTCAGTAGTTACCATATTTACCCATGGGCAAGAAATAAACCGCATACACATTTTTTTTTTTTTTCCATGGAGTTTACATTAATCTCACGCTGATGATTCCACGTGACTTGAAACTGGTAAACTGAGAGGTCTGATGTGACGGCAAAGTGTGGCTGAAAGTTCAAAGTCTTCATTATCCCCATTTAAATTGGCGTTAAATTTAAGGAGTCTGGATAATTTCCCCTGTAACTCGACGTAAACGGTGACAAAAATGCCTTCGACGCAACCAGACTCCTTAATTTCGCCTTAATATGCTTTTCACTGACGCCAAAGATCAAAATTTTCATCGTCCTTGGCTCACACACCTTGATTCTCGCGAGGTCTTATTATTGCCCTAGTTCGTGCTGCCTCAGGACGATTTTATTCGGCTCAAGGGGAGAGCTGATTCTTAGCTCGTTAAATCCGATGGTGATTTTTTACTGCGTTTCCTTCAGACGATTTTGCTAAGCTTAGGGGAGATCTGACTCACTTCCTCGTATGCTCTTAATCTGGTGACTCACTGGTTAATTTCTTGCTATCCCCAGACGATTTTATTCATCTTAGGGGAGGCCTCTTGTAGTGAAGGGGTCAGTGAAGGAAGGCTACATCTAACCCCTCCAGTTCCCAAGGTCTCTCCCAGGCTGAGTAAAACTGCCTGATGGTAGCAAGGAAAAATAAAATATAGAAAAATCGTCACGGCAAGAAGAGTTAACCTACTGTGCAAAATTTATCCCGTTGGTGTAAACTTGAACACTATAAAAAATTATTTCACTTTGCATTCACGATTCAATAAGCCTGCAAACTAACACATTCACCTTGCATTCCCGATTCAATGTTGCATGCAGGATAAAGTAATGTTTATGTGGGGTCTGAATCTAAATGTGAAATCTGAATCTATCACTCATACACACCCCCTCTGTCTACCGTCACTGTGGGAATGATGTGTGGCTTTTGTGTGTGTGAGTGAGGTTTGTTTGGCTTTGCAACTGCGTATATGTTAGGCCTCATTGGGTTCCGTAAGTGCGTTGCTCAGAGTGCGTAAATCCTGGGGCAAAATTCACAACCAATTTCCAGTCGCAACTACGGTATCTTTTCTTGCAGGAGGAACAGGGAAGGGAAAATGCTGGGTCTACTCATTATCTCTTGTTCCCTCTACAAAAAGAAATGTTAGTTACGAGGGAAAAAGCATCGTAACTTAAGTCTTTTCTCTGCAGGCGGGAAAAAAATGCAGGTTGTCCCGCGTCTTTGGTTCTTTCCACAAACACATATTAAGTTAGGACATGGAACAGATTGGGAACAAGTTTGTGAATTTCTTATTGATACTCAGGCTCCCCTAACTCACTCAGCTGAATAAATTCGTCTTGCGTGGACTGAAACAAGAACATGCCAGTAGAGTAGTCCCAAGCGTGTGAGGGTTTAAGCAAATTTGTACCCCCGTCAGAGTGTTGTGTTCTGGGATAACGAGGATTAGTTTTTATGATTTAATTGGTGCGTCGTCTTTGCGGTTACGAGGCTGTTAAAGTTACCGCGGTTGGGAAGGTAGGGCGAGTAAACAGGAGACACAAGCTTGACGCCGTGCAAATCAGCTAAGAGGTAATATAATGCCTGATTAATCTGATCGTAACTCTTAATGTGAGACGAAGTTTTTTTTCTGGGGGGGAGGGGGAACCGACACACACACACACACACACACACACACACACACACACACAACCAAGACACATGGTGGTTTACACGCAAGCACGCGACTTTCTTCCCTCATACCAGCACACATATTACGCACTGTATTATTCTTGCCACATCCAAACTATTTTTATTCCTGCTGCCGCCTGACGATTGTATTCAGCCTTAGTAGTGACGAAAGGTAATTGAAAAAAAAAAAAAAACAAGAAAAAAAGACTGAATCAACAGAGTCCCTTGTACACCATCAACATTAGAACTTATATTTTGTTCAGCTTCAGACAATAATTTTTTTCTTGGAGGAAAATATTACAGCATCGAAAAAAAAAATTACGAACACAGTATTTCACTCAGGCTAACATCTGACTTATTTTCTTCCTTTTTTTTTTCTTTATTTTCAGCTTTGAGAAACACATCACAATAAGGAGCTCTGGGAAGAACATTGTATTAATTATCCAGTTCGTCAAGTGATACTGTGAAACTCCGAGAATCACTACAGTAAAAACGGCATCTCTTGAACTTTACTGCCTTATTACGAACTTTGGTATTTTATCCCGGGTGACGTCAGACTGATTTATTAAGCTCTCGGACACCTATCACAGCAATGAGAGGTTCAAAACTAAGTCCACATGTAAGCTTTGATCAGGAATTTGGAACTGCGTATTTCATCCAAGCTGAAGACGGGTTTCAGCTTACACAGACTCTATGCAGTTAGGGTTTGAAGGCTGCAATGAATCTGAAGAACACTGAAAATTCATCAGAAACAAAGAACCAAAACTTGATAAAATGTTGGAAGTATTCAAGTTCCAGACTAAGTTAAGTGTTTATAGGAAAAATAGCAAGATGCTTGAATATGCACCTAAAGAAAAAGAAAAGGAAAAGTTCGATGGTCCTGGGGTAAGAGTTTACGAGGAACTTTTTTTTTTTTTTTTTTAGTAACCTTCATGGCACGGTCATAGTTGAATGATCTTAGAGTGGAGGAAGAGGATAGTTTGGATGTTCAGTTGATTCGTGGCTGCCTCAGGTCTCGTGAGAGTGGGGGCTGGCAAAAAGTTTAATGAGGTAGTACTCGCTGGCTGACTTCTTAATTACCGCAATAATCGTGAATCAGGAGTTGCTCGTTAATTCTCTAAGATTTTTTTTTACTTTTTTTTTGTGATGGATGGACTCGACTCGTGGTGGTTGCACTGGGAACCGCAAAGGGGAAAAAAGTGCTGTGTGTCCGAGTGTGGTGTTGGAGGGCAGGTGAAGTGGCCCGCCCCCACCCTGATCGTGAAGGTGTTAGGGCGGGGACGGTGTGGGCGTGAGGGCGGTAGCAGTGCACATGTGGCCGCCACCAGGCCTAAGCCGCCGCCTCCGCCATCACCTGCCTCACCCACGGTACAAAATGGCCGCCACGGGGTTGCCGAACGTGGTTCTGGCCGGGCCGTCCGCCCCACTTGTTTAATTTCCAAAAATTACTACCAATTAAGAGGCAGAGCCTGGCAGCACCAATGAGGGCTCACCAGGGGTGTTACGGACCTGCGCAATAACTGCTGCGCCTTATCACCCCCTCCCCCCCTCTCCCCGCGGCGGCACCACCGACTTTCCCGCCTCGTGGCCGCCGCCGCCGCTGCCGTCGCCCTCCCTGCACCTAACAACTGAAGGTGGTTGTCTTACTGTGGCAGGTGGTGCAGAGGTGATGCTGTGGTGCGCTGATGCGGTGGAGTGGAGGCGGTGGTGCAGCGGCCTGGATCCGAGTGGCCCTCCCGTACCGGTACATGATGCCATCACCTGAGAGGAGCAGAGCGGTGCGGTGGTCCTGGTGTGGTACACGGTACACTGGAGCCCCTCCCGCCCTCACACCCCGCCACGTCACTGACTGACTGAGTGCCCCTCACCACACCACACCACACCACACTGGCTGGTGCGGTGTGGTGTGGTGTGGTGCCGCCACACTACCACACCGCCGCGCCCCGCGCCTCCGCCCGCCAGGGAGGCTCACACGCGAGTGTGGCTGCCGCGCCGCCAGCCCCGCCACGGCCCCGGCCCTGCCCGCGCACGCGCCCCGCCCCGCCACCACCGCGCCGCGCAGCCGCCCACTGGCTGGCCACCCACTGGCCCCGCCTACGCCCCGCCCACGGACACGCCCCGTGGGGTCCGGGCCAACCCCCGCCCGCTGTCCTGCGGGGCCGGGTGGCCAGTGCTCCAGCGGCCGCCGCCTCCCGCACCGCCACACTGCCGCCGCCGCCACCACACGCCGCCCGCCGCCGCCACCTCCGCCGCCGCCGCACGGTCATAGTTGAATGACCGGGCAGGCAGGCCGGCCACCAGCATGACGCCAGGTCGATACCGGTGGTGGCACTGCCGGCCCACAGATGGCGCCCCCGCCCCGCCTCGCCCCGCCCCGCCCCGCCCCGCCACATGCCCTGCTCCTCGCCCGCCCCACCCCGCCTCGCCCCACCCGAGATGCCCAGCCGAGGTGCCCTGCCCTGCCTTGCTCTGCCGGCTGCCCCGCCACGTCAGCACCTGCCCCACACACCCACCCACCCACCCGCCCTGACCCGCCGCTGCAGTGACCCGCCGCAACACACCACACCACCCACATGTTACTGTCACCACACCACACTTAACCTCTGACCGCACTTAACTAATGCAGTAATGGTGGCATTATATTACCATCGTTACTACCAGTTTACTACCATTATACTACCACAACACAGTTCCACAACCATACTGACCCTTGCACAACGACACTGATACACCACTGCTACATTACAAGCACACTACCACAACACAGTCACAGTATCATAACATAGCCACACTACCACACCACAACCACATTACCTTACACTACCTCACCACAATCACATTACCACATCACAACCACACTGCTACACCACAACCACACTACCACAACACAGTCACACTATCGCAATATAGTCACACTACCACACCAAAACCACACTTATCTAGAATAGTATACTACACATAGACCATCAATTACCGTACCATTACTTAACATCACATAACATCAATATTGCTTTAGTATTACATGACATAAACATCACACTACCACATCACAGCACCACACCCTACCACACACCATACCATCACAACATCACATTCTACCACATGACATCACAAAACCACATCTCACCAGGTCGCAGAACCACATCACGAAGCCAAATTTCATCACAACACACCACACCACGAAAACACACTTCACCACACATCATCACACACCACTATAGCAATGGTGCACCACATTTCACCACATCATATCACTAAGACACGAAAATAATGACCATTTGTTATAGCATCACATTATAGCACCACCACCTCACTACCATCACACCACATCACCATAACACCACATATCAGACCTTCACATCACAATACCACGACAGTTTCACATCACAACACAACCACATCACATTATCATATCACAACACCACATCACAACACTTCAGCATCACATCACCATATCACAACACCACCACATCACAACACAGCATCTCACCACTGCCACATCACAACATTGACACATATAACACTCCCACATCACATCATTCCCACATCACAACACCATCAAATCACAGTACATCACAACACCAGCACATCAGAACACCACCACATCACAGCACCACATCATAAAAATTACATAGCCTACTAATTTTACACTACATACACATCACATACAACCATACCACATCACAACACAGTAACATATCACAACACCACATAACAAAAGTCACATCACAACTCCACATCACAAGACCAAAACATCACATACAAGCACACATCAGAACACAATATATCACACCACATCACATCACAGTAACATATCACAAAACCACATTACAAAAGTCACATCACAACTCCACATCACACGACCAAAACATCACAGACAAGCACACCATACCACATCACGTCACAAACAGATCAAAGCACTACATCACAAACTTCACATCATCAGTCCACATCACAAGAGCAAAACATCACATGCAAGCACACCACATCACAGCACAAACACATCACAACACCACATCACAACTCCACATCACAAGAGCAAATCATCACATGCAAGCACACCACATCACACCACCACATCACAACACCCACATCATAACCTTACATCACATCGACCAAACATCCATCGACTGTGAGAAAAATAACACTTCGAGAAGGACGAAAAACCCCTCCTAATGGAAAGAAAAACCGTCTGAGGGTAAAAATGATGAGTCAGCTGTGATTTTTTTTTTTCTCGTCCTGGAGGTGTTGAGAGAGGCACCATATCCCTCCACATCAGGGCACCATAGCACCATATCTATACACCATCCCTTCACATCGCCGGAACACCACTCTAGTAGTATTTCAGATGGCTATTAATCGTCGTCAGCATTTTAATACCACACTACCACAACCACACTACCACACCGCAACCACACTACCACACCACAACCACACTACAAACACATACCACACCACAACTTCACTACCACACCACATCTTCACTACCACACCACAACCACACACTGCTACACCACAACCACAACCACACCACAACTTCACAACCACACACAGCTACACCACAGCCCCACTGCTACTCCACAGCAAGTGCACCATACTTCCATACCGCACACTGCCTCACCATAGCAGCACCATTGCCATAACACTATCATTATTTTAACACCACCATACCATATCAGAAGCCTGTTATCTCCACCACATCACTGTTGTTTAGTACTATTACTCCACTACCTTAACACCAGCACAATAACATAGCTACCACCATACCATCATACCACTTGTGTAGCACCATTTTCTACTGCTACCATAACACCACTATACCAGCACACAATTTACCTCTTTATTTATAACACCACTCTCATCACCTTAATAAAAGTGCTCTTCCACCATCCCATCATAACACCATAACCATCACCATAACACCACTACACCAGCACAGTAAAACGGGTTCTACCATTATAACTCCATTTTCCCTTAGCACAATTATTATCATTGTAACACCATCACACTTCCATAGCACCATTACTATCACAACATCAGCACTACTCTAGCACCATTGCACCTGGATATTACTCCTATAACACCACTACCTTCACCATAACACTACTACATCAGCACAATAACACACTACCACATTAACATAACACTTTCCTAACACCATCACGATCACCATAACACCATCTCTCACTGTAACACCACTACCATAGCACCCATAACACTGCCACCATAACACCACCATGAACCCTAACTCCATCCACTTTAACTTGGCCTAGAATTCCCATCTCTCCGTCTTGAATTCTGAGCAATAAGATGAGATTAACACCAGAATACGATGCTAGTCACGAAGAAGTGCTATGAAAAAGGATGTAGAGCAGTAGTATTATCTTATTCTATACAGTAACAAGAGATTAACGCTAACATGGTGCTAGTCACGAAGAAGTGCTATGGAAAGAATGTAAAACGTTAGTATTGCCTATTTTCTACCAATGTGCAAGATTAATACTGGAATATGATGCTAGTCACGAAGAAGTGCTGTGAAAAGGATGTTGAGCAGTAGCATCATCTTATCGTAGCCTCAAGATCCGTAAACTAAGCTTCAAAAGGACGAACTCGAATGTCATAGGGGGATTTTTTCATTACACATGTGAGGTGCAAAATAAATCGATAAAGAAGGGGTGTTACGAAGCGTGCCACATATAATACAGGCCTTAGGTTCGAATCCCATAGTAACCAAGGAGATTATTGACCGCTTCAGACCGAGAACGTTTTATTTTCATGTTTCTTTTTTTTCAGACGGTTTTTATTCAGAGGCTTCTCGAACTGAAGGGGTTAGATATGGGCTTCATTTACCCCTTCACCACGAGAGAGGTTTCCAGGGTTGAATAAAATCGTCTGGAGATAGCAGGAATGAGAAAGAGAGAGAGAGAGAGAGAGAGAGAGAGAGAGAGAGAGAGAGAGAGAGAGAGAGAGACAGACAGACAGACAGACAGAGACAGACAGACAGAGAGATAGACAGACAGACAGACAGACAAGACAGACAGACAGACAGGCAGACAACACACACACACACACACACACACACACACACACAGAATCGTAGTAAAGACGTCACTGTGATTCACTTTGCTGTATTGCCGTCTTTTTTTTTTTTACCTGTCCAAGATCCCTACCCCCCTTTCAGCTCAGGTGGAGGCTAGGTGTAGTCAGAGAGGAACATGTATTTTTGACTAGTAACCAAGGAGACTCATTCCAACCTCATTACTCATCTAATTTTACGCAGTCACGATATTAGTATTTAATTGTGATCCAGTTCCTTCAGATGAAAATAGATAGACTAGGGCTTCAGAAATAGATAGGGCTGCATTTTCATCCCCTTCAGTCTGAGTATGTTAATGGGGAGGATGGAAGATGAGAGACTGACTAGGTGAGTATATGTGAGTGAGGTGTCATGTGAAGAGGATGATGAGTGAGAGACTGACTAGGAGAGTATATGTGAGTGAGGGGTCATGTGAAGAGGATGGAGAATGAGAGACTGACTGGAAGAGTATATGCGAGTGAGGTGTCATGTGAAGAAGATGGAGAATGAGAGACTGACTGGAAGAGTGTATGTGAGTGAGGTGTCATGTGAAGAGGGTGGAGATTGAGAGACTGACTGGAAGAGTATATGTGAGTGAGGTGGAGGTGGACGGAGGAGGGGGGGGAGACTGAGAATGAGATGAGGGATGAAGTGGAGAGATGTGTGAGAAAGGGGGGGAGGGGGAGTTGGAAGCAGGGCAGCCAAATGGTAGAGAACAGGGCGATATGGAGGCGATTTGTCTGTGGCCACCCTATGCAGGATTAAGGTGTTTGGTTATAGATAGAGATGTCATGCATATTTCATAATTTCCGATTCCAGACGATTTTACTCAGCTTAGAAACGATCTGTGGTAGTGAAAAGGTTAATAAAGCTTGTATCCAACCCCCCCACCCCAGTTAGAACAGTCCCTCCTAAGCTGAATAAAATCGTCTGGAGGGAGCTAGAATGGAGAAATATACACCACCGTAATGAAAGGGTTGACTCTGGCCCCTGTTTATGAAGTTCCTGTTGAGAGTAGAGCGCGCTTAGCTTCCCCGCCTAGTTGTTCAATGCTATTTGTTTTATGGCATGCAGGCTAACTACGTCTAATGCTAAAAACAGTTCTATAAATGACCTTCAGTAGTAGTAGTAGTTGTAATCCCATGCTCATCTGAACGTGAACCCAGTGAACTGCAGGCTGTAGTTGTCCTTCTCCTGTAGTCCCCCATCCACCTTTCGAGGGATAAGGAGGGGCCTGAGGGACGTTTGTTTACCCGGCAGCCCCACCGACCTGTTACATCGGTGCCACCACATGAAGGGGTCCCTCTCCAGCACCGACTCCTAGACCTACAGGGGGCTAGGTATCACTGAAAAATTACGTCCTCGGGCTGAAGGGTTGAGGTACTAAAAATATATATCCATGGAGTGATAGATGGATAGATAGATAGATAGGTAAATAACACCACCACCTTATACGTAGCACCAACATACCACCGCTGCCATAACACCATCATACCACCCCTACCATAACATCATCATTAACACCACTGCTATAACACACCTGTAACTTAGCGTTCTTGCACCACTACACTACCATACATCTGTCTACCACAACTACCACAACAAGGCCTGGTTACTAGCCTACTGCACTTACTACCACACCCAGCCATTACCCCAATCATTCCACTGTAATCATCACAGCTACATCACAGCAACATCACACCACCGTCCGACCACACCACACCTCACAACATTCATACCAGACCATACCACCACACCAGCCACACCATACCACACCACATCACACCACGCCACACTGCACCACAATAATACCAAAAATTATGCTATCAAAGTACTCACCCCACACAACACCACACCACCACACCTATCAAAATATTCCTACCACAACCGTACCACCACTACCACACTACCATACCACCACTACCATCCCTGTTCTGGTTACTGAAGACCTTTGAACTTCTGACTTATTCATTTTCTATTTTTTTTCTTGTTTTTGAGTATATTTGTCTTTTTTCCTGTCTTTTTTCTTTTCTTTTCTTCCTTTCACTGTCTTTTACCTTTTCTCTGATTCCATTATTTTCGTTAATCACCTTTTATTCCTTGTTCCTTTTTTTCAGTACTTTTTTTTTTAAATCTTATTTTCATCATTTTTTGTCTTTTTTTTTTTAACTTCTTCCTGTTCTTTCTTCCATTGCCTTTTTTTTCCTCTGTTTTACGTTCATTATATTTTCTTCTCTTTCATTGCTTTCATCTCTTCCCAATAATCTGTCTTTCATAATTTTGCCTCTCCATTTTCTTATTTCCATTAGTTTCCTTCTGTTTCTTCATTTTAATCCTTCATCTTCATTTTTCCTTTATTTGCTCCTTCTCTCATTTCTTCCCTTCAATCTCCTTCCCTCTCTCCTCTCATCTTTCCCCTACAGTCTCCTCACCTCTCCTCTTCACGCTTCTCCTCTCCTTTCCTCCCTTTTCACTTCTCATTCTTCTCCTCTTTCCTCCCTTCCCTTCTTCTCTCTTCTTCTCTCCCTTCCCTTCTCCTCTCCTCCCTCCTCTCCAAGTAATATCTTCTCTTCCTGTCATTTTCTTCCTTCCTCGGAATTGACAGACAAATGAAAAGCGAAGATTGTGATGACTTCCCTCCCTGCCTCTTCTCTCCTCCCTCCCTCTCTCCCTCCCTCCCTCTCTCTCTCTCTCTCTCTCTCCTTCCCTTCTTCCCTTTTTCCTCTCTTCCTCCTTCACTCGTCTCTCCACTTTTCTTTCTCTCACTCTCCTCTCTCTTTTCTTTTCCATTCTTCCATCTTTCACTCTTTCTCTCCCTCCTTCCCTCCCTCCCTCTCTCTTTCTTTATCTTCTGCCTTTTATCTTCTCGTCTCCCTTTTTTTTTCCTTCATTCCCTCCTTTCTTTATCTTCTTCTTTATCCCATTTCTCCTTCTTCCTTCCTTCCTTCTCCCTCTTTCTTTCTCTTTACCTTCCACAATTTTCTCCTCTCTTCTCTCTCTGTTCTCCCTCCTTCCCTCTTTCCTTCCCTCCTTCCCTCTTTCCTTCCCTCCTTCCCTCCCTCTTTTCTTTCTTCTCTGTGTCTTCCTTTTCTCTCCTGTTCTTTCCTTCCTTCCCTCTGTATTTCCTTTCCTTTTCCCCCTCCCTTCTCCCCTACATCTCCCTCTCGTTTCCCTCTATCTTCCTCCTTTCTCCACTCTTTACTTCCCTTCCCTCTCATTCTTTCCTTCTCCCTCTTCCTTCTCTTTTCTCCCTTTCTATCTCTCCATCCTTATACGTTTTGCTCTCACTCTCTTTTTCTCCTTCCCCCCCCCCTCTCTCTCTCTCTCTCTCTTGCAATGTTTTCCTTCTTGACTTTCCTCTTTTCTTTTTTTCCTTTCCTCACAGACTTCTCTCCCTCTCTTCATTTCCTTCTTGGTTCCTTCTCTATAATACCTCCTTCCTCTCTCCTTCATTTCCTTCCCTTCCTTCTTTCCTCAGTCACCTCCTTCTCTCCCTGCCTTCTCCTTCTTCGTTTCCCTCCCTCCCTCACCCACTTCCCTCCCCCCCTCCTTCCCTCCCTCAGTTCCATCTACAGCGATTACTTCCTTCCTCCTCTCCCTCCCTCCCTCCCTCCCTGGCATTTACTCAGACCTATTCTCCCTTCCCCTTCAATCTCTCTCTCTCTCTCTCTCTCTCCACACACACACACACACACACACACACACACACACACACACACACACACACACACACACGCACCTCTCATGCTTTTCCTTTTAGGCTATACATTTTCATCTTTTTCATTCATTCTTTCTTGTTTAATACCCTCCAAACATACTTAAATAATTAATAATGAACACACTAAGCATAAGTTAGCATTTAGTTCATCATTATTTAGTTATCAATTATTTTCAGTGTTTGTCTCAGCATTAATGGATCTTGATTTTGACCTCTGTTTTTATTTATTTATTTATTTTTTTTGAGAAGGGAAAAGTGTGATGCATTTAGGTTTTTCATTTCTTTTTACGAGAGCAAAAAATTATATCCAGTCTGAAAGAAGTGTCCACCTAAATGTCTTTATAATTGCACTATATCCACAACTACTGTCACTACCACTACCACTATACCACAACGCCACTGCCATCACCACTACCAGGCTACCACTATGGAACTATTGCGACGACGCCATAGCATCACCATTACCACACACACACACACACACACACACACACACACACACACACACACACACACACACACACACACACACACACACACACACACACACACACACACACACACACACACACACACACACACACACACACACACACACAGACACACACACACACACACACACAAAACACTACCCCCCTCACACCCACAACACTAACCTCCCCACACAAACACTACCCCCCAGCAGCACACACACAACATTACTCCCACCCCCCTCACACACACAGCCACACGCACAAACACACTACCCCCACCCCCTCCACACACACGCACACACATACTCCCTCATATTCCCCTTAGTTCGACCCACTGAGAAGAGAAGCATCATCTTATCTACCTACGCTGTCTCAAGATGAGCTGCTGGGAGAGGTCCAGCTTAAGTAGGAGAGGGCCCGCCATAGCACCCCCGTGACCTGGAAGTGACGCGAACCCAGGACTCAGCTATTTCGAGACGAGCAGCCAGCCACGTTAGGACTTCGATCCCTAATATGTGTTATCTTTTAGTGAACCCCTCCAACAAGATTTTTTTTTTTTAGTTTTTCTACCTCCAGACGATTTTATCCAGCTCAGGAAAATCTCACCAGCTGACAGGGGTGGAAAGTTTGCGTTTGTCCTTTCACAGTGTTGATGTAATTTTTTGTTTTTGCTCATTTTAGGCGAGAAAGAGAGAGAGAGAGAGAGAGAGAGAGAGAGAGAGAGAGAGAGAGAGTTACATACAAGAATAAGCACATCCAAATAAGAACATAAACAAGAGCTGCATATAAGTTACCACTCAACCATTGAAGCATACTTGCATACATGTAAGAAAGCACACACACACACACACACACACACACACACACACACACACACACACACACACACACACACACACACACACATCTACCCACCTACCGCATACACATGAAAATATAAAAATGGCAAAAGGATGCATATACACGGATTTGAGACCTCTTTTATTCACAAGTTTCCCCGTTTTCCACACAGAGGTTCCGTGTGTGGGCAGTCCCGCACACACACACACACACACACACACACACACACACACACACACACACACACACACACACATTTCTTGCTTTCAAATGTGGTGTACCTGTGTGTTTGTGTGAGCATTGAGGGGGACGAAAGTTTGACCCTTCTGTTAAGCCTTCTTTTACCACACTTTCCACACCATACCACACCTCACAAGACCCTCCCATACCTAAGCACTCTTTGCCACACGTCACCACACCTTACCAAACCAAACACCAGTTTTTCACACCTACAAACACTTTCCGACATCACACCATACCTTACCATTTCTCACCACACCCTACCACACCCCACCACACCTTAACACACTCCACTATATCATATCACACACCACCACAACTCACTACGCCTGACCACATCTTGCCGCACATCACCACATCTCGCTACATTTTACCACATCTCACCGTACCTCACCACACCAAACTTTACCGTACCCCACCATATCTTATCACACCCCTCCACACCTTACCACAGTAACCACACCCCACCACACCTTACCACATCCCGCTACACCTTACCACACCTCACCTCATCTTATCACACCCCACCACACCTTACCACACCCAACCACATCTTATCACACCTCACCAAACCTTACCACATCTCACTACACCTCACCACACCCCACCACACCTTACCACACCCCACCACACCTTACCACACCTTGTCACACTTCACCACTTCTTACTACCAGCACAGTACAACACCTCACAAGATCCTGCCACACCATACATCAGTTCAAACAGATCACAATTCACCACACATCACAAATTCAACACACCTCAGAGCACGAAGCAAAACAATAATCAGAGTGTGTAATGAATTGTCCCATCCATTCATTCACTTGTCATTCAGGCCTTCGAAATTCTTGGGTCCTCCCTTTTAATTTGGGGACCACTTTTTTTTTTTACTTTATTTTTGCCATTTACAGACGATAATATGTAACTTAGGAAGGATTTTTAGGAGGGGAGGGGTAGGAAAGGCATTCTTGAGGGTTTATTTTTAGTCTTAAGATGGTAAAGTGTTCCCTGAGCTGGCTCAAGTTGTCTGAGCAGATTCTAAAATATAAACCGTGATTAGATTCATGGGGTTAATGATTCACACACACACACACACACACACACACACACACACACACACACACACCATAAGTATTACTACTCGTAAAAAGGGAATGCAGTCGTTGTCATGTGCATCTCCATACCTTCTTCATTTGCTTCATTTCCCTTCATGTCTCTTTTATTCAAGTATTCTTCAGCCATGTCCTTCCGCCTTCTTCCTACCTTCCTTGTTGCCTTCTACCCTCACACCCACTCATGTATACCCCCACACTCACTCATGTATATCCTCACACTCACTCATGTATACCCCCACACTCACTCATGTATGCCCCCACACTCACTCATGTATACCCTCACACCCACTCATGTATACCCCCACACTCACTCATGTATACCCTCACACCCACTCATGTATACCCCCACACTCACTCATGTATATCCTCACACTCACTCATGTATACCCCCACACTCACTCATGTATACCCCCACACTCACTCATGTATACCCTCACACTCACTCATGTATACCCCCACACTCACTCATGTATACCCCCACACTCACTCATGTATTCCCACACACTCACTCATGTATACCCACACACTCACTCATAAATACCCTTACACTCATTGGATTTTCATACTTGTACTTCACGCATCTCACTGTCACGCTACCACAGTTACTATCATTGTCACCACTACTGCCACTACTACCACTACCACCATCACTACCACCACACCACCATTACCACACTACCACAACCACACTATCACCACACCACTACTACCACATTACCACCACACCACTACCACAACCGCACTACCGTCACACACCATTACCACACCACCACGCTACCACCACAACCACACCACCACACCTACCACACTACCACAGCCACCACCAATGCTGAAGGTCGAGAGAAGCTTACTGAAAAAAAATAAAGGAAAAAACACGCCATTACTGTTAAAAAAAAAGTACTAAAGCCACATCCCCGTTTAAAAATAAAGACAAACTGCAATATTACATAAACCTTTCTCTGTAAATGTATAGTTTGTGGCAGAGAGACATGAAGCAGAGTTTGATAATATTGTACAGACTGGTATGCTGTTTTGTAGCCTCTTTCTGTCTTTCTTTCTTTCTTTCTTTCTGTCTCTCTTTTCTCGTCTATTCTCTCTCTCTCTCTCTCTCTCTCTCTCTCTCTCTCTCATGCAGTGTGTGTGTGTGTGTGTGTGTGTGAGAGAGAGAGAGAGAGAGAGAGAGAGAGAGATTGCATGTATACTGTATTATGTATGTATGTGTATGTATGTCCGTAGTATTTGTGTATGTGTGGGTAGAAAATGATAATTATGATGATGATAATGATAATAATAATAAAAATAACAACAACGATATAGCAGTAATAATAATAATGATAATAATAATAATAATAATAATAATAATAATAATAATAATAATAATAATAACGATAATGATAATCACAACAATAATAATAATAATAGCTGTCTTTATTCGTTACAACCATTAGCTAAAATTACACACAAAAAGCAATGTATACGAGTGGTGTGAGCCCCCACCCTCTCTTATGTAGTCAGCAGCAGCTGTTATGGACATTAGTATAAACACTGCATGTATTTGCCTGTATTATGGCCTATTGTTCCAGAGTTTACCACCACCTGTATGTATGTACAGTATGTATGTGTTTATGTATGAATCTATGCATGTATGTACAGGGTATGTATGTATTTCCATGTTTTATACTTGTTTGCTTCTATGTTTGCATGTATATTCTGTGTGTACGTACTCGTATTTATATGTCGATATGTATGCATGCATGCATGTATGTATTTATGTACATGTATGTACTTTATATATATATATATATATATATATATATATATATATATATATATATATATATATATATATATATATATATATATATATATATATATATATATATATATATATATATGAATAGTTTATGTATGAATGTGTATTATGTGTTTATACATGGATGAATGGATTTATTTACTTATGTGTGTATGTATATCACAGGTAGAGTATGTGTAGGTGTAGGTGTGTCTGAGTAAATGCCAAGCCGTAAGATCAGATGAAAAGTAATACATACGGATATCTGCAGGTGTGTACTGTAACCAGTTTGATCTCCACCTGGTGACTGATTAGGACTGATTAAGTTTCTGACTCACCTCTCCAGTCTCGAATATCTTTCCTCGGCTGAATAAAATCTCCTGGAGGCAGCAAGAATAAAAGCTTACAAATATCCTCGTGGTGTTCAGACGATTAACACTCAGACTCCTACACTCACTCTTAGCTGAGCAAAATTGTCTGGCGTCAGCTGGAATCAAATACAAGAGTAGGTCGCATCATGAAAGAGATAATGTCAGGTCGCATCATGAAAGAGATAATGTCATCAGTATTAACACTCTCAAATCTTTATTGTCTTCGGTTAACACCTTTTTCTAAGCGATTTTATTTATCACATATTACTATCCTCTTCTGTGCTACATAAATCTTTCCAGTATCACCATTACTCTGCATAAATAACGTATAAATGGATATCAACCAACCATATCCAAAAATAAATCGCTAAGGAAGAGGTGTTAGGGAGCCTCCTTACCCTTCGAAAATACGGACCACAGACTCCTATAACTCACTCCTACCTGAATAAAATCGTCTGAAGGTGGAAGAGAGTACTGAACATGGGAGGGTTATTTGAGATTATTTCTAACCTTTTCACTGTTAAGCTGAATGAAATCGTCTGGCAGTAGCTACATCGACAGGAAAAACCGTCTTTCTTAGTGAGGGAGTTAAGACTGAAATTTGACCCTTTTTCATCTTAAGCAATCTTCTGTTTTCTTGTAAATTACCTTCTAAAATAACTGCTAACTTTTGTAATATACTGCATGGTGCAAAGAGGTTATAAAATGTAATCCTCGCAGCAAGGTGATTTTCTCTCTCTCTCTCTGTCTCTCTCTCTCTCTCTCTCTCTCTCTCTTTCTCTCTCTCTCAATAAACTCCTTCAGTACTACAGTTCTGTCCCAAAGTTAAATACCTTCACTACCGCCACCACAATCACCATCACCATTCCGTAAAAGAAGTGAGTTAGATCAAGAAGTAAAAAAAAAAAAAACTATCAGAGTTTCCTGTGATAAAAAGGGTCATGCGTCCCTTAACTTTTCCTTTCAGTCTTTCAGTCTTTTTTACACAGTTACAAAATAAGTTACAAAAAATTATATACTTAGCGGAGACAGCAACTGGAGGCAAGAAAAATGCTTGAAGTCGAAAAAAACGAACAGATACATAAATACAAAATTGATGTGGTAAGGTAAACAGAAAAGGAAAAAAAAAAAAACATTCACATCTTCAATTGATCAAAATTCTGAGTGCAAATTACTAAGACAAGGATAGTAATTTTAGACAGCAAACAATTTTATTCATTTATTTTTCATTTTTCTTTCTAATTTTTTACAAACACACCTATATACAAAATCCATTAAAAAAAATAAATTTAGCTGGGACTGCACTGAGGTGGTGGTACACAATTAACCCTTTCACTACGAGTACTTATTATATTCTTGCTATCTCCAGACGATTTTATTCAGATGTGGAGAGAGGACTTTTTCGAACTGGAGGGGCTGGATAAAGCCTCCATCACCCCTTTCAGTGCGAGAGGGTCTTTCTGTAGCTGAATAAAATCGTCCGGAGGCAGCAAGGGGACACTAAGGAAAAAAATGTCACCATACTGAAGAGATATTCCATCCACTTGTCGTCTCAGTTTTCATAATCTCTTAAACTTTTGGAAATTCAGAATCCACTGGGGTGTGTTAGAATGTACTGGGGTGTATTAGAATGTACTGGGGTGTATTACGATGTACTGGGGTGTATTAGAGTGTACTGGGGTGTATTAGAATGTACTGGGGTGTATTAGAATGTATTAGGGTGTATTAGAATGTACTGGGGTGTATTAGAATGTATTAGGGTGTATTAGAGTGTACTGGGGTGTATTAGAATGTATTAGGGTGTATTAGAATGTACTGGGGTGTATTAGAATGTACTGGGGTGTATTAGAATGTACTGGGATGTATTAGGATGTATTGGGGTGTATTAGAATGTACTGGGGTGTATTAGAATGTACTGGGGTGTATTAGAATGTACTGGGGTGTATTAGAATGTACTGGGGTGTATTAGAGTGTACTGGGGTGTATTAGAACGTACTGGGGTGTATTAGAGTGTACTGGGGTGTATTAGAATGTACTGGGGTGTATTAGAAGGTACTGGGGTGTATTAGAATGTACTGGGGTGTATTAGAAGGTACTGGGGTGTATTTGAATGTACTGGGGTGTATTAGAACGTACTGGGGTGTATTAGAGTGTACTGGGGTGTATTAGAATGTACTGGGGTGTATTAGAAGGTACTGGGGTTTATTAGGAGTGTATTAGAAGTGTACTGGGAGTGTATTGGGGTGTATTAGAATGTACTGGGAGTGTATTAGGGGTGTATTAGGAGTGTACTGGGGTGTTAAAGGAGGCAGTAGGGAAATAAATCCATACAACCATACTTCAAGCCTTGGAAATTCCCTACACACACACACACATACACACACACACACACAAATCCACTGAAAAAATCTTATGGCAAGGACTGACAGCGTAATTAATCTATTGAACCTCTTCAGTACGATGCTTTACTTATTCCTTTATTTCATTTCCTTCCTTCCTTTTATTTTTTGCTATGATTCTTTTTTTTTTTTTTTAATTTTTCCTACCTCTAAATAATTTTATTTTATATTATTGGGCTGTTAATATTGACGTGGTTAATTTAGGCAATATCGAACCCCTCCAGACTAGAGAGAGAGAGAGAGAGAGAGAGAGAGAGAGAGAGAGAGATTTGTTTATATTTCTAAAAAAATATACATAACAAATAAATGAGAATGAGATGAATGATAGAATACGAGGCAATGTACACAGATAGATACAAAGATTAGATAGATAGACAGATAGGTAGGTAGGGAGAGAGAGAGAGAGAGAGAGAGAGAGAGAGAGAGAGACTGGGGTGTGTGTATCCTTGAAAACATACAGTGACGGTATTCTCTGTCCTACAATAGAGAGAGGGGGAGGGATAGGAGGTGGAAAGGAAAGAGGAGAGGTGGAGAGGGAGGAGAGGGGAAGAAGGAGGAGAGGAGTAAAGAGGGGGATGGGGTCAGAGGAAGGACAGAAGTGGGAGATGAAAGGGTAGACGGAGAGAGAGAGAGAGAAGGGAGGAATGAGAGGAGGGAAAAAGAGAAGGGATAGGGAAAGGAAAAGAAGGAGGGAAAGATAGGCATGGAGGAGACGGATGGAAATTGGAAATAAGAGGGATGGGAAGGGGAAAGGGGAATGGATGGATGGGAAAGGAAGGAAGAGTTGGGTGGATGGTGAGAGGGGAAGGAAGAGTTGAGGGAAAGAGGCAGGAAGAGAGAGAGAGAGAGAGAGAGAGAGAGAGAGAGAGAGAGAGAGAGAGAGAGAGAGAGAGAGAGAGAGTATTAACCAGTGTCCATTTATTTTATTCCTACAAACCACAGACGATTTCATTAAGCTTCATAACTCATTGTGCTGAAGAGATTAATTGCATCAGTCCAACAGCATATTATTTATCGTATTTCTTCTTTCTCCAGACGATTTTATTCATCATGGAAGTGACCCATGGAACTGAAGGGGTTAAATACAGCCTTCATTACCCCCCTCTTGATCTGACCTCCTTCTTAGCTTATATTAAAAAAAAAAAAAAAATTCTTGTTGTATCCTGAGAAAAATGAATAAAGAAAAATAACATACTGAAGAGGCTGAGTTATCCATAGATCATTTATATCTATCTATCGCCAGACGTCTTAATCTCATAAAGGATGGTCGCAAACAAATCGCCTCCAAGTCGCCCTGTTTTCCGGTCATTTCTTTGTCATCCTTCAGCTCACATCCCCCTCTCTCACATACCTCTCCACTCCATTCCCTCATCTCATCCTCCGTCTCTCTCTCCCCCTCCGTCCCCTCCATCTCACTCACGTACACTCTTCAGTTTAGTCTCTCGCTCTCCATCCTCTCCACATGGCCAAACCACCTCAGTGTATTTCCCCTAATGCATTCACTTATACGCTTGTACAAATACTTAACCATCTTTTATAGTACTTAACAGATGGATATGATTTAGCTTATACAATGAAGGAATTATACCGTAAGGCGCAAAGGTAAATAAAAATACAATAAAGAATGAGATAAACGATAAATAAAAAAGCGTATTGGATAATATTTTTTTACCTTTTAATAGTGAGATTTATATCCA
Source organism: Coenobita brevimanus (assembly GCF_032717465.1). Taxonomy (NCBI): domain Eukaryota; kingdom Metazoa; phylum Arthropoda; class Malacostraca; order Decapoda; family Coenobitidae; genus Coenobita; species Coenobita brevimanus. The sequence goes on along the minus strand of NC_137060.1, from coordinate 15,549,320 downwards.
CTTCCCCTCCTCAAAAATTTCTTCACGTCTGTCAACTCTATAGGGTCTTGCTTATCCTTATTTTCCTGTACGCCTGATTGTCGGAGGATCTGGGGGGTGGGGGAGAGCACTTTCTACTTTGCTATCCTTTTCTTATGCTTTCGTAATGAGAGACGACTTGAATGATGAATGGATGACTGTGTGCCTCTGGTGTTGATATGCCTCCCACTACGTTATTTTTTCATTCCTTGTTTTTTATCTTACCTCATTTATTTTTTGTGTGAGAAATAAGATTGATGATGATGATGATGATGATGATGACTTTATTTAGAAGGTAAGTCTTTCTATTAATGTTAGGGTCTGATCACATTCTCTCTCTCTCTCTCCCTCTCTCTCTCTCTCTCTCTCTCTCTCTCTACCATTAACTAAGTGGAAACACAATTGCACCATGCGGACCCTATCTCCCTTTTGTCCTCTGTCCAGTGGTTGTGATTGTGGTTGTTGTGGTAGTTGTGGTAGTGGTGGTGGCGGAGGTTGTGGTGATATTTTTGGTAGTTGTGGCGATTGTGGTAGTTGTGGTAATAGCTGTGGTAGTGGTAGGTACTGTGGTAGAAAAGATTTGTTGTGGTAGTTGTTGTCGTGGTGGTATTTGTGGTAGTAACAGTTGTGGTGAGTGATGGTGTTAGCTGAGGTTGTAGTTGTAGTGGTAGTTGTTGTGGTAATCGTAGTAGATGTGGTGGTGGTAGTAGTAGTAGTAGTGGTAGTTATATTCAAAGTTGTAGTTATGGCGGTAGAGTGATGGTTGTGGTTTTAATACTAATTGTGGTAGTAGTGGTAGCAGTTTGAGTGGTAGTGACATGATGGTTGTTACTGATGTTGTGGTAGTACTTAATGTAGCATGATGTGTGTAATTGTGGTAGTTGTGGTTGTTGTGGAGACGACGATGGTGATATTGGTAGTTGTGGTAGCTGTGGTGTCATTGATGATATGCCTGGTAGTTGTGGTAGTTGAGATGACGATGGTGGTAGTTGTGGCACTTGTGATGATGATGAAAGTGGGATTGGTAGTTGTGGTAGTTGTGGTAGCTGAACTGACATTGATGGCGTGGTAGTTATGGTAGTTATGGTTGCTGAGATGATGATGATGATGATGATGGGCTGGTAGTTGTGGTAGAAGTGAGGATGATGGTAGTTGTGGTAGATGAAGTGACAATGAGGAAGCGGTAGTTGTGGTGAAGGTCTACTCGGAATTGTGGTAGTGACGATGGTGGTGGGAAGCGGATGTAGTGGTTGCGGTCTGTGTTTGTTGAAGATTGACAGATTGTGGTAGTTGTGGTTGGGGTAGAGGTAGTGATCATGGTAATTGTGGTTAAACTGAGACCCTAATTGTGGTAGCGGTGATTAAGTGAGATGGACTGATTGTGGTAGTTGTGGTTGTCAATGTTGGCAGGGGTAGTGGTTGTTAGTGATAGTTGCGGTTGGCAGTAGTAAATGGTGGTAGATATAGTGGTTGACTAATGGTGATTTTGGTTGGGTTGTGGTAGTTGTGGTTGGGATTGTGGTAGGTTGTGGTAGCTGTGGTAGGTTGTGGTAGTTGTGGTTGACGATGGTGGTAGGGATAACAGGTGGTGCTGGTTTTTGTGGTTGTGTGTGGTAGTTGTGGTTCGCAGTGGTGGTTGGTGGTAGTAGACGGTGGCGTGGGGTGTGGTTGATTGTCGCAGTTGTGGTAGTTGTGGTTATGATACTTATGGTCGAAAACGTCAATATTGTGGTAAATGTGGTTCGACGAGGTGATGGAATTGTGGTAGTTGTATGTGTGGTTATAAACGTTCCAATGGTAGTAGTTGTGGTAGATGTGGAGTGGTAGTTTTGTGGTAGTTGTGACAGTGGTACTTTTGTGGTAGTTGATGTATTTGTGGTAGATGTGGAGTGGTAGTTTTGTAGTAGTTGTGGCAGTGGAAGTTTTGTGGTAGTTGATGTAGTTATGGTAGATTTGGAGTAGTAGTTTTGTAGTAGCTGTGGCAGTGGTAGTTTTGTGGTAGTTGATGTAGTTGTGGCAGTGACAGTTTTGTGATAGTTGCGGTAGTTGTGGCAGTGGTAGTTTTGTGGTAACTGCTGTAGTTGTGGTAGTCGTGGCAGTGGTGGTTTTGTGGTAATTGCTGAAGTTGTGGTAGTTGTGGCAGTGATTGTTTTGTGGTAAGTGCTGTAGTTGTGGTAGTTGTGGCGGTGGTAGTTTGTGGTAGTTGTGGTAAATGTGGCAGTGGCAGTTTGTAGTAGTTGTAGTAACTGTGGCAGTAGTAGCTGTATGCAGTAGTGTGTGGTAGTTGTGGTAAATGTGGCAGTGGCAGTTTGTAGTAGTTGTAGTACCTGTGGCAGTAGTAGCTGTATGCAGTAGTGTGTGGTAGTTGTGGTAGGATAAGATGAGATAATGGTAGTAGTGTTGGTGGACTGTGGTGAAGTTAGTGGCTAGTAGTTAATGTAATCCAGCAAAGTTATTTTCTTTTCTTTTTATCAGATTTAGTCTTCATTTTATTTATTTTTTCTTTTTACTCCTTGCTTACCTTTTTGTCGCTTTTTTTTAGCCTCTCCTTTTTTTTTTTTTCATCTTTTCTTTCCATTTCATCTATAGTTTCTCTTTCTTTTACGACTGATTTTTTCCTGGCACTTTGCATATCCTTTCCCCTCTTACGTCTTCTTTTTCTGTTTTCCTTCTATCTTCTCGGCCGTTTTATTCCAATTCTCAAACACCCTCATAGCCCATCCAACCACACCCATCACATTCCCTGTCACTGTTCCCCATTCTCATTTCCTTCTTCCACCCTCTCAGACCTTTCACACATCCCCTCCCACCCTCAAACCCCACCCATTCACTCTCCCACTACCGCTCGCACCCTCAAACCACACCCAGCCAAACTCACCATCCCTCCCTTCCACCCTATCTCACTCGGTCATCCACTCAGTTGCTCTCTTTCATTATGTTTCCCTTTTCCTCCTACCCATCCCACTCCCACATCCCCTCCCACCCTCCCAAACCCCTCCCACACCACCTCCAACCCTTCCAAGCCCCTCCCAGACCACCTCCAACCCACCCACACCTCTCAGACCAAACTCAGTCACCACACTCTCGCCTTCTCTCAGTCTCTCGGCATTTCAGTCACCCTCTCAGACCCTTTCAGATCTCTCCCACCCACACTTACGCGCCCTCCCACCCTCCCCCACCCTCAAACCACATCCAGTCACACCCATCACCCTCCTTGTCACCCTAACTTGACGTTCAGGTGGCCCCATCGCTTCTGTGTGTGCCCACCTTTCTCTCTCCACGGGACCTCCCTTTTTTATGGGGTCAAGGGGGAGGGAGGGAGGGAGGGAAAAAAGGGAGAAGAGGTGAATCGAAGAGGACATTCAATTGGGATAATGAGGGTGGAAATGAAGGAAAAGATCAATTACCCTCTCAACTACCCCCGAGGGAAATGAGGGAGAGGGTAGGGATGGAGAAGGATAGGGCGGGATAGAAGGAGGTGATAGGAAATGAAGGGGTAAGAGGAATGGAGGGGAAAAGGGGAGGGATGGAAGGGGTGCTCGGGAGAAGAAAGGAGGGGGTGAGGGGAAGGGGAGTGGAAAGGAGATGAGGAGTGCTTGAGAAATGAAAAGTAAAATGGGTATGTGCTGAAGGATGCTTGACAGAGAGAGAGAGAGAGAGAGAGAGAGAGAGAGAGAGAGAGAGAGAGAGAGAGAGGATTAGGGACTGCTGACAGAGAGATATGAATGGAGACAGGAAGGACAATGAGAAGGATAGTGATAGGTATTGTTGAGAGAGAGAGAGAGAGAGAGAGAGAGAGAGAGAGAGAGAGAGAGAGAGAGAGAGAGAGAGAGAGAGAGAGAGAGAGAGTTCTAAAGACAAGACTTACCTTAACACCCTTTTCTGAGAAGGTACCACGAATGAAGTTGCCGGTACACGTTGCTACTCTGATCCTAAATAAATGAATAAATAAATAAATAAATAAGTAAATAAAAACAAAGATGAAAGCCCTCCCCACCCACCTCTCCCTTCCTCAGCACAAACATCTCTATCAAGGAAGGCAGAGACGGGGAGGCAAAGAAAAAAGGACAGTGAAGAAAGGGACAGAGTGTTGTGGTGGTGGTCGAGGGTGGGGGGAGGGGAGAGGAGGGGGAAGGGGAAGGGGAAGGGAGAGAGAGAGAAAGGGAGAGAGAGAAGGGGGGGAGGTGGTGGTGACAGACTGGAAATGGGAAGGGGACACTAAGGAGAATCTGACCATAAAGGGACAGTTGTAAAGAGGCCTTGTAATGGACACCATGTCTGTGGTAAGTGAGCGCGACCACCATCCACTCACTTGATGCATTGACACTTACAGGTGACTATACACTGAGTTACAGACCAAATGGTAATCCAGGAAACCATTTATTACGCTGAGTGGTAACTATATCACTAACAAATCGACGCCTGGTGGTCTGGTGGGTTACGGCGCTCCAACGGAATACGGCCGACAAGAGTCCAAGGAATGATTGGAGTTTATTGTTCACATAATGCCTCTCAGGGACGAATGATTGGTCGCCTCTGCTTTAAATGCCTTGACGAAACAGCCTAGCCCCGGGCCCCTACTCTCCTAATGGATAGATGGATGGATAGGAAGTACTGTAAAGCTGGAGAAGTGAGGTTAAAGAAGCAAGGAAGAGATGGAGGACGAGGATGAGAGGTGGTGAAGAGGAAGAGGGGAAAGGAAAAAGGGAGGGGAGAAAGAAAGGAAGAAGAAGAGGTAAGAGGGAGAAAGAGGGGAAGAAGAAGAAGTGGAAGAGGTATGTGAGGAGAGAGGAGGGGAAGCGGGGAAGAGACGGGAGGGGAAAGAGAGGAAAGAGAGGGGGAGCAGGAGGGGAGGAAGCAGGGAGAAAAGAGGAAAGAAAGGAGTGGGAGGAAAGAGGGCAGAAGAAGAGGAAGGAGAAGAGAGAGGAGGGGGAAGAAAGGAGAGGGAGGAAGGGAGGGAGAGGGATGGAGAGGAAGGAGAGGAGGGAGACGAGGGAGGGAGAGGGAGGAGAGGATGGGAGGGAGAGGAATGGAGAGGGAGGAAAGGAAGGGAGGGGGAGGAATGGAGAGGGAAGGGGGGGAGGGTAGGCTGCGGTGACAGACTGGAAAATGGAAAGAGGGGCCACTTAAGAGGATTGTGACCACCGTAGGACACTTTTATTGACCCTTTGTAATAGACACGATGTTTGGGGGAAATAATGATGAACTGGGAAAGAGGGAGGGGGAAGGGGGGAAGGAGGGAAGGAAAAGAGGAAGGGGAGGAAGAGAGAAGGAGGGAAGGAAAAGAGGAAGGGGGGATGAAGAGGAGAGGGAGTGGAGAGGCGAGATGGGAAGGAGAAAAGAGTAGGAAGGGAAAGGGAAACAGTACAGGGCATGGGAGGAAAGGGGATGGAGAGGTGAGGAAGAGAGGAGAAGGAGAGGGGAGAGAAAAATGGAAGGGGATAGGGAAGAAAAGAAATAGAAAGTGGTGGGGAGAGAGTAAGGGGTGATTTGGTAGACTGACTGAAAAATTAAAAAAAAGACACTAGAATCTGACACCCACACTACAAGCTAACGATTTATTGTAACAGAGACGATATTTGGCGGAAAGTACTGTTCATTCTGTAAAAGGAAGGAGGAAGAGAAAGGGGGAGCTGGGGGATGAGGAGAGGGGATGGAGAATGAGATTAGGAGGGATGGGGAAGGGGAATGGATAGAAGGGCAGGAAGGAGGAAGGAATGGAGAAGAGGAAGTTGGAGGAATATTGAGGAAGGCAGAGAGGACAGAAAGAAGGAAGCAAGAAAAGAATGAGTGAATGTAACATTGGAGAAAGGGAGAAAGGGGAGAGGAAGAGAGACGGGAGGGGGAAGAGGGAGATGAAGGAAGGGAAAGTGAGGAAAGGGGAAGGATGGGGAGAAGGGGAAGGGAATAGGGAAGGACTGGGAGGAAGGGGAAGGAGGGGAGGAGAGTGAAGATACAGGGAGGGGGCATAGAAGGAGAGGAAGAAGATGGGTAAAGGAGGGGAAGGGAACGATGGAGAGAGGAGAGAAATAGGAAGGAAAGGGAATAGAGAGAGAGGGGGGGGGGGAAGTAGAAAGGAGAGAGGATGGAGAGGGAGGGAAAGTAGAAAGGAAGGAGGATAGAAGGGGAGGGAAAGCAGTGTTAGTAGAGTGTAAAAGGAGAAGAATGTGACCGCCATAACACACTGTTAAAGACCTCTTCTCAATACAGTCCCCTTTTCTTTATTAACCCTTTCTTTTTCCCTTTCTCTTGCCAGTTTGTCTTCCTCTTTTCCTCTCCCAAAATGTCTTCTCTTTCTCCACCACCGGCTTCTCCGATCCTCCTCCTCCTCCTCCTCGCGGTCCTCGCCTTATCCTATTCCTGCTTCTCTCCCAATATCTTCTCTCTCCTCCTCCTCTTCCTCCTCTTCCCATCTCCTAGTCCTCCTTCTCTCTCAATATCTTCTCCCACCTTCCTCCTCCTCTTCCAAGTCGCCTTCCTCTCCCCTCCCTCACCCCCTCCTAAACCCCTTCAATCCGATGACGTATTAAGTTTCTTTCCTGCCATCTCCAGACGATTTTATTCAGCTCATAAGAGACGTCTGTGTGTGAGAGGGATAATGAGGGCGATTTTTCTTAAACAGAAGAAGGAAGGAACCAAAGGCCAGAAACCCCTCCAGTTCAGACAATCTCTCTTAAGCTGAGTAAAATCGTCTGTAGAGAGCAAGGGTATACTAAAATAAAAAAAATCACCTGAAGGGACTGGGCAAATTTCCTTTATCTTGGACCTCCTCTGGGTTTGAGAATGGTAGGAATGGAGAGAGGAGGAGGGAGAGGAGGGGGAAGAGGAGGAGGAGTTTGAGGAGGAAGAAGAGAAAGAAGAAGAAGAGAGAAAGAAAAGAAGAAGAAGAAGAAATGCTCGTAGAAAAGGAAAAGGAACAGAAGAAGAAGAAGAAAAAAAAGAAGAAAAGGAGAGAGAGCGAGAGGGAGAGAAGAAGAAGAAGAAGAAGAAAAGGAGAGAGAGCGAGAGGGAGAGAAGAAGAAGAAGAAGAAGAAGAAGAAAAGGAGAGAGAGAGAGAGAGAGAGAGAGAGAGAGAGAGAGAGAGAGAGAGGTGAGTTAAAGCGAAAAAGAGTCACATACTACTGCACAGATACGTAGACCACACAGACCTCAACATTAAATATAATAATGACAGAATGCTTTACTCTCGAACTATGGAGGTTTAAATACAGTACAGGATATGAAACTTGAAGGCTCTCTCATGTCGATTCCAGACCCACGAACAATTAGCCGTACAGGAAAATAGGGAGAAGCAATACCACGCGGGACTGAAATGCCTGAAGGGAAATTTTACAGGAACGGAGGAAAGTAGTGTTAAAAATGGAGATACTGAAAAAAATAATACAAGGAGATTTAATACTATCATGTTTTTTTTTCACTTTATTTCATAGTTTTACATCCTGTCTCTCATTTTTCTTCCTTCCACCTAATTCCATTTTTTTTTCTTATCCCTCTTTTCCTGTCCTCTTTTCCTCTCTTCCATCTCTCATGCCTATATTCTCTTCCCTCCCCTCATCCCTTTCCCCTCTTCACCCCTCCTTCCCTTCACTCCTCCCTTTCCCCTCTTCACCCCTTCTTCCCTCCCCTCCTGCCTTTCCCCTCTTCACCCCTCCTTCCCTCCCCTTCTCTCCTCTCTTCCCCACTTTATTCCTGTTTTTCACGTTTCTCTTCTCTTGCTACCCTCCCTCATGTTTCCTCATTTTCCCTCCACATCTTCCTCTCCTTTCTTCTTTCTTTCCCTCCTTCCTCTCTCCTTTTCTTTCCTCCACTTCACTCTCCCTTCTGTCCTCTTCACTTCTACCATCTTCTCCTTCTCCCTTCTTCTTCACTCCTTCCCTCCCTTCTTTTTTTCCTCCCCCTCTCTCTTCTTCCCTCCTCTTGCCATCCTCCTCTCCTTCCTCTCATCCCTCTCCTCATCCTTCCCTCTCCTTCTCCTTCACTTCATCCCCCTCCCTCTTCTTCCCTTCTTCCCTCCCTTCTTCTCTCCCTTCCTATCACCCCCAATCTTTCTCCCATGGTGTGTCTTCCTCTCTTTATCAATATTCCTCCCACTTCCCTTTCCACCTGAAGGAAGTGAAAAAAATGACAGTAGAGGAAGATGAAGATGATAGTGATGACGCTGAGGAGTATGATAAAGATGGTAACGGAAGAACGAGAGAGAGAGAGAGAGAGAGAGAGAGAGAGAGAGAGAGAGGGAGAGAGAGAGAGAGAGAGAGAGAGAGAGACAGAGACAGACAGACAGACAGACAGACAGATGTGAAATCAAACTGTGAAGACGAATGAAACAGAGTACGGAACAGAAAACAACACAAAGACAAGTACGAACACTTAAAAAAAAAAAAAAAGCAAAAAAAGAGAGAGGAAAAAAAACTACCGTGGGAGCTGGAGGCCTAAAACGTTATCAGGAAGGAAGAAGGTTTGGGGCGGATGTATATTTATGTATATTTATGTCGAAGACGGTGCTGTTTGTATTTCCAGCCTTTATATATATACACTCATACACATCCTCCACCCTTCCTTCCTTCCGTCCTGTCACCAGCTTGCCTCTAACCCTTTAAGTACGAGGGGATCTTTACTAAGCTGAGGAGTATGTGTAATAAGGTTCAAAAGACAAATAAATAACACCAAAAATAGTTACTCAGGTAAGCATCGTCGTCCTCTTTATTACACCAAGCCATACATGCAACTGATTATTTACAGAGGAATAAAAATAAGATATTGCAGTTTTAATTATTGTATCTGTCTCTTAGTACTTTGTCCTTCCACCCATGGCTTTCAGTACAGCTACAGGTATATATGATCTGCCATCTTGCAAGACAATTTTTCTTTCTTTCTTTCTACCTCTTTTTTCTTTTCTTTCGTTTTACAGTCTGCACGCCCATTTCCTTCTTTTCCTTCTCTTTCTTATATAAAAAAATAATAGTAACGAGAGAGAATTCATTGTAAATTTGTTACTGAATCTTGTTCCTTGATGCTATACTCCTTTTACTTAAACTTGGCCCAGATTTTCGTCCTTTCATGTAGCTTAGTTGTAGAAAAAGACAGCATTACGGCTCTACATCCTTCAAACGGCACTTCTTCGTGACTGGCACCGTATGCTAGTGTTAATCTCCCGTTACAATTCAGCATTCAAAACGAGGATATGGAAATTTTAGGCCAAGTTAGAGTAAAAAGAGTATAGTCGGTCAATTTTATCATCAGTGTAGAAAAGGTTGTAAACATCTGTGGCAGGAATCAGGACTTGCTGGTAATTAAAACGTGACATAATAACTACTAAGACGACGACATAATCCTAAGACAACCCTATTTTCTATAATCCTTTTGTGGTAGACTGGAGCGCTCACCATCCACTCACTCGTTCAGTGCTGTCTTCAGGTGACGCTATACTGAGTGATGAACAGTGTGCTATGTTGGGTGTTAACTATATAACCAAATGACGCCTAGTGGTCCAGTGGGTTGAGGCGCCCCAGCTGCATGAGGTCAGAAAGGGTTTACATCCAAGGGATATGGGAGTTTATTGTTCACAGAATGCCACGTAGAGGTGAGCGGGGCTGGTTACCCTCGGTCTAGATGTTGGGACTGCATAGGTTAGCCCCGGGACCTTACGCTTCTGATAGGGAAAAATTACTGGTTGGTAGGTAGGGTGGTAGGTAGGAAGGTAGGCAGATAAATGGGTAGAAAATTCTTGGTGGGTTTGATCTTAAAATAGACGTGATCCAGTGAGTAATTTTGTAAGCCATTTATCTGCTAGTGGTTTTTCTTCTGCTGTACAGAATCGTCTAAAGATGGGGATAAAAGATCCTAAGTACCTCTATTGCCGAGCGTGTTGAAGAGGACAATTATGCGAAAGTGTTTACCTGTGCAGAAAGGTAAGTTAAATAAAAACGGTGAGTGTTTACTTCCTTGTTCTTATTCTTGTACTTGGAGAAAATCTGGATTTCAACCCTCACCACTCACGTGCCACCCAACCTACATGGTCCATTTTTACAAAGTATACCATCCACATCCGTCCAGTACCCAACCTTTTACCACCTATAAATTAGATAGGGACCTGGATCTGTTAGTGGACGGTTCATTGTCACAGTCGGGGGGAATGTTTGGGTGCTTTCCTTGTCAGTCAGTCTAAGGTGAGTACTTTTGTGGTACGGTCAGGAGCAAAAGTTGGATTATTATATTTCTCTGTCCACTTCACACTTGGGGCATGTCCGTCACATCTATGCCAGATGTATCATATCAAAGAGAATCATCTGTTGACAGAGAAGCATACAAAGCCTTTATCAGGGTAGTAGTAACTAGCCAGCAGAGGAATCTGACAAGTAGAAGCGGCGAAATTTTGTCCCCGACCGTAAATTTGCCATACCTGCCCATATATATAAAGTCAGAGATGGGTTAGGAGGTGGGTAGGACAGATACAAAGCACAGGCGATGAAGCAGACGACAACTGAAGTGGAAGTGATATGGTGTAGGTTTGGCTATCTGACTGCAGTGGGCAGGAGCTAGCGGGTGAGCCTCTGTCACACAATCTCGAACCCGTGTCAAGAACGTCCCCCAAACATGAGGCCAGTACCAAACGGACCGAGCCACGGAGGGTCCCTGTAATTGCCCACTGCCCTCCACGCCCACCCCCTCTGCAACGTGTATAAAGACGCAGCGCCGCCGCCTTGCTGCTCATCCCACAGGACTTTTTCAACGGGGCTGAGTGATGGCGGCCGCCCCACCACAAGACATACACTGATTTTTTACTGTCCACCTTCATGCATCTTATGGACGTGGATGTTTGTTTATTCACACAGTACCTCGTGATTTTTTCCCTGACATTTATTTACTCGTAATTTATTATAGATTTTTTCCAGCCACATGCTTGGTCTACCCAAGGATTATTAATTATTTCATCATACAGTAGCTACACATATTTCCCCTGACATTTATTTTCTTTTAATTTTAACTTGATGTTTATTGTACCAGGGATAAATGTTTCCTTAGATAGTATCTGTTTACTTTTTCCTGACATATCAGTATATACTCAAATACATAGTCTAAGTTCATGCTTTACAAATGAGTGTCAGAAATTTACGTCCCTCATTCCATGTTTATATACCATAGAAAGCCAATGATACCTGTTTTATATGTAACTAGTGCTTGCTCGCAAAAATTTGCGAGACTAACTAATACCCTTTCTAAAACAAAATGTTTGCAAATACCATTACCTTTATTTCAGCTCCGTTATTGAGCTCACAATGACCAATTCTGAATAGAAAATCTAAAAAATTATTTTCATATATTTTCATGTGTCGCGATTTCCAACAGTCTCGCGCCGTCGCGTAACGCGCAATCATCAAATTTTTGT
>NC_137060.1:15457916-15532916 GCF_032717465.1 Coenobita brevimanus | reverse complement strand
GGCAAGAAGTTAATTAAATATACTGTACGCCATCATGCTGAAAGGGTAAAACTCATACAAAAGGTACCGTAGTCATATCCTACCCTAAAACAGATGAACCAGGGAGGACTGCCATACTATGTCTGCTGTTTTTCTTGCCTTTTTTACGCCTTTCTATTTTGTTTCTTTTTTTTTTTTAGCCTTTCCTACTTACCTAACTACTTACCTACCTGTACGTATGTTGGCCTGTCTCTCTATGTCTATTTATTTCTATCCGTATATCTGTCTGTCTATCTGTCTTTCATACCATCTACACTTCTCTCATCTTCTTTACTCTTACTTCCTAACCTGCAATATCATGCCTCATCTTTTTGTGTATATATACCCTTACTGTTAATGCATGTGTGTGTGTGTGTGTGTGTGTGTGTGTGTGTGTGTGTGTGTGCGCGCGCTTCTATATGTTTGGCCATGATTGTGTATGCATTCGTGTGTATTGTTTATATTTTATGGTCGCGCCCCTATTCCCACTGACAAGAGCTGCCAAGTATGGGCCTACCACAGTTATCTTTGTGTGTGAGTGTGTGTGTGTGTGTGTAATTCACCGGGTCGGTCAGAGTCACTTGATGGTCGTGATCGTCAGCTTTTACCCTCTTGGAAGAGAGCTGAGAGCTCATATGGTCCGATCTAAGGGCAAGGCTGTGACCTGCACACACACACACACCCGTCCCCTTGCTCAAGGGGGACAGTAACCGCCCACTTCGTCAGTGAAACTTTTCGCAGCCTGAGCGAGGCGCGAACTCCCGTCTGCCAGATAGCAAGCGAGAACGCTACCACTGAGCTAGCGAGCGGTGTAAGAAATTCAGATCCTTATACTGTTCCCTGTCCCAGACGGGATTCAACCCTGGGTCCACTGGGACAGCAGACTATCTCTCTACCCACTCAGCCACCGCCTTCCTATTAAATATTGCGAGGATTCGAACCAGCGCTTGCAACTGCGTGAGTACAGCAGCTTACCAATTGAGCCATTTAGGCTCATGTTCAAACTTTCACGCTCAGTTCCCTTTCTCCCTTCCTCCCTCCCTACCTTCCTACCATCCCACATCTCCCTCCCTATCCACCTTCACACCTCCATTACTTCCTACTTACCCAGTTACCACCCTCCCTACATCCCTAACTACCTTTCTCTTTAAATCTGCTGCCACCTGTCTATCTACCTTCCATCTTCCCTCCCTCCCTCCCTCTCTCCTTTTCTCCCTACTCTCCTACCTCTATTTTTAATTCTCCTTGCACCTCTCTCCCTAACTCCTCCCCCCTTTCCTTCTTCCATCACTCCCTTCCTTTTCCTCTCCTCTTTTTTCGACCTGCATTCCTTTCCTTCCTACTTCCTCATCTTCTTACCTACATACCTGCCTCTCCACCACACCTCCATCCCTACCTCCTCCCTACCAAACTCTCAACTCCCTCACTCCCTAAATATCTACCTACCTTCCTATATTTTTTTCCTCCCTACCTCTCAGATCTCATTCCTTCCTCTCTCCCTCTCTTCTTACCTACTTACCCAGCTCCCTACCTATGTCCCTCCCTGCTCACCTCTTCATACCTCCTTTTACCTATCTTCTCCATCTCTCTACCTCTCTCCTCAAATCCTTCCCACCTTTCCCTTCCTACCTACATACCTCTAAGCCTTCCTAACTGCATCCCTACCTCACTCTCTTTCTCTCTAAACTTTCTTCTTCCCCCCCCCCTCTCTCTCTCTCTCTCTCTCCGGGCCCCACCACTGAGCTACCCACCACTGGAGATCCCATTTATTGCGGGTAATTGGTGCTGAATGGGGCTTCCAATTTTAGGGAAAAGGGGAGGATGACTTGTGGACAAACTAGGCAGGTAAAGGTATTGATGGGAGGTCTATTGAGAGGGGGAGGGAGGGAGGGAGGGAGGGGAGGAGAGTGTGGAGGTGTTAGACAGGAAGGAAGAATTTGGGAGGGCGAGGGTAGGTGGGGATGCTGAAGAGAGAGAGGGAGAGAGAGAGTTACATAAATACACAGATCACACAGACGCTCCTGTCCTTTTTAAATATAGAAAAACAAGAAAAAGTAAGACAGAAAGAGACGGAGGAAGGAAGATGAAGGAAGAGAGGAGGGGATGAAAAAAAAATAATAAAACATTAGAGTGGATAGGATAAAATTAGGAACTGGAAAAAGATAGGATGGACCAGAGAGAGAGAGAGAGAGAGAGAGAGCAAGACTCTCACCACTACCACCATCTCTATCTCTCCGTTTTCCTCATCACCACAACTACCATCACCCAACCACAATTACCACCAACACTACCACAATCTATACCATTTTGATTGCTATTAACACCGCTACTACCACTACCACAATTACTGTAAGTGTCCCCCAAACTACCACTATCTGTACCATCATCACCATCATCATTATCACCACCACCACTATAACCACCCCATCTACCACAACCACTGTCATGTTCACCACAGTACCACAACTACCACCATCTCCACCATCTTCATCACTGACAGAAACACCTCTACTACCACCATCACCACCACCATTACCACCACCATCACCACAGCCACCACCACCACAGTTACGTCTACAACCACTCCAACCAGAACCACCACCATCACCACAACCACAAGTACCACTATCACCACAGCCACACCTACCATCACAGTCACAATTAACACCATCACCACAACTACCAGCCTAACCACAACTACCACCACATCAACCACAAGAAGCACTGTTGCATTAATTTCTTGAACAGGTGAGGTCATTCCATTAAGCCCAGGTAGCAGAGAGAGAGAGAGAGAGAGAGAGTGTGTGTGTGTGTGTGTGTGTGTGTGTGTGTGATGAAATGGAAGCGAGGAGGAAAAATATAGGCAAAATATTCAGGAGAGAGAGAGAGAGAGAGAGAGAGAGAGAGAGAGAGAGAGAGAGAGAGAGAGAGAATTTTTTAAGCCCTGAGTCCTTCATAAATCTAGAGGTAAAAAACTGGTTCTCTCAAAAGCCTTATCACTGGCATTCTCTCTCTCTCTCTCTCTCTTGTTTATAAGTGTCTCTTTACTTAACTTTACGTCAGGCCAACTAGAAATAAATGTAATGTGTGTGAGGACTGTATATCTGCATTTCTCTCTCTCTCTCTCTCTCTCTCTCTCTCTCTCTCAAAGCACCACAATTACCTAATCTCAGCCACCCGTTAAGTACCCAATAAAGCGTTCACCTTGATCAAACAGTCTCTAATTACAGGTGTATGTAAGGTAGTACATAAGATATTACATTTTGGAGATTACATTACATGGGGATTACATTTAGGGATTCCACAGACAAATGAATTACACTGGGATTATATTTGCATCTGTCGAGAATTACTTTTTTGCAATATTTCGTTCTTAATAATTTTCTTATTTTTTATTACGGTACCCTTCCTCAGTAAATTCTGACTCATTTTAGTAAGCGTTGTGGGTCTCTCTCTCTCTCTCTCTCTCTCTCTCTCTCTCTCTCTCTCTCTCTCTCTCCTGTCTTAAATTTTCTCACTTCAGTCTTGGTCTCATTTCTTACCCTCTTCCACTCCAAAGGCTCTCCCTCCACCCTAGTCCACTCTCATCCCATCCCATCCCACCCCACCCTCGCTCCATCCCACCCCATGCTATCCCATCCCATCCCACCCCACCCTCACCCTATCCCATCCCATCCCATCCCATCCCATCCCATTCCTCTGTAACTCGTCCCATTCTTTACAATCTTGCTCGTTCGCAAAATCATTCTATCTTTTTCTATCCGGCTTCCAATCCTTGCAGAGAGAGAGAGAGAGAGAGAGACGGGGGGAGGAGGGGGAGATAAAAAACAAGGAACAGGTAGCCAAGTAGTCCTGTCTTCTGCTCCACTAGTTCTCTCTCTCCCTCCCTCTCTCCCTCCCTTCCTCCCTTCCTCCATCCCTACCTCCCTCCTTCCCCTCCCTACCTTTTCTTCCTCCCTCCTCTCGCCTTCTTCCATATTCTCGTTTTCTTCCTCCTTTCCTTACATCATCTCTCTCCCTTCTCCCCTTCCTTCTTCCCTTCCTTCCTTCCTGATTCTCTCCTATTCCATCCTCTAGTCCTTCCACATACCCGTTTCTTTCCCTTCTTTCATATCTTACACCTCTACTTCCCTCCCTTCCTCTTTACTTTCCCTCTCTCCATCTCTCCCTCCTTCTCTCCTTTCCTCCGGCCAATCTCTGCCTCCCTTCCTTCCTCCCTCACTCCCTCATTCCTCCCTCACTCCCTCATTCCTTTTCTCTATACTTTTTCTCCCTGCCCTGTTACCCTCTCACCTCCTCTCCTTCCCCTCCCTACCACCTTACCTTTCCTCCCTCCTTCCTCCACACCTCTTCTTCCCTTCTCCCTCCTTCTTTACATCCTTATCTCTCCTCCCTCCCCTCTT
The DNA here is from genome assembly GCF_032717465.1 of Coenobita brevimanus. Lineage (NCBI taxonomy): Eukaryota > Metazoa > Arthropoda > Malacostraca > Decapoda > Coenobitidae > Coenobita > Coenobita brevimanus. The sequence continues at coordinate 15,528,495 of NC_137060.1, read as the reverse complement.
CCACATGTTCCTTCTCCCTCTCCCTCCCTCCATACCTCCCTCCATACTCATTCTTCCTCCCTCCTCTCCTTACCTTCCTCCACACCCTCCCTCCCTCCCTCCTTCGTTCCCTGTCCCCTTCTCCCTTGTATCCCTCCCTCCACACTTTTCTCCCTTACTTAGACTCCTCTCCTTGACGCTCCTCTTCCTTCTCTCATTTTCCCTCCAAACTCTCCCTTCCGCCCTCCATTTCTTTCCCTCTTAGTTTCCTTCCCTCCCTCCCTCCTCGTCTTCCATCCAAACCTTCACCCTTCCCTCCTTCCTCCTCTCCTTCCTTCCACACTCTTCCTCCCTCCCTCCCCTTCTTTTCCTCCCTACTTTCCTTCCCTCCCTCCCTCCTCTCATTTCCTTCAAACTCTCACCCCTTTTTCCTGTCCTTCCTTCCCTCCTTACTCTTCCTCCTCCCTCCCTTCATCCACTCCCCTCCCTACCTCCCTCTCTTCCTCCCTCTACTTCCCCTCCCTCCCTCCTCCCAGCATCATCCATATGGAGGAGAGAAAGGAGGAAAAATAGAGTCGATCCTAGAGTGGTTTTGGCGGATTCCACTCACTGGCTCTAGTACTCTCTCTCTCTCTCTCTCTCTTCCAATTAACCTTTTCCCTTTTCCCATCGGCATCATCATCATCATCATCATTATCATCATTATCCTCCTCCTCCTCCTCATCATCATCATTTTCACCATCATCCTGATCATTATCCTCATCCTCCTCATCATCATTATCCTCATCGTCATCATCATCATCATCAACATCCTCACCATCATCATCATCATCCTCATCATCATCATCATCATCATCATCATCCCAACTAATAAATATGATGGGCAGGATCCACGGACTAGAAAAACTCGCACCAATCAAACCAGCCAATGATCCACAGGTCCCTCCACTTATCATTTTATCAGTGTTAATAATTCACCCGTGATAATACAGCTTTTTTTTTTTTTCGTCGAGCAAAAAAAAGAAAAAAAAGAAAAAGAAAAAATAGATGTAAATAAACGCATAAACACCTTCTTATTATTTTTACTCTCCTTTCTGAGTTGCTGTTTTTTTTTTTTTTTTTTTTTTAGGGGGTTCACTCAACTGCCATCCCTCCATCTCATCTTTGGTCTCTCACTTCCCCTCCCCCCCCCCGCCTCACTCACATATACACTCTCCTAGTCAGTCTCTCATTTTGTCCTTATAACCAAACCTCCTCAGTCATCAGCATTTTACATGTTTAAGTTCTCTTTAGGGGGAAAAACACATTTAAGTTTGATTAGAGATATAAACACCTTCAGCACTAGATCGTCTTTTGTCCTGGCTAATTCCAAGTGATTTTATTTGCCTTCCAATTACGTCATTTGGCTGAAAGTGCTAGAAACAGACTTCGTTAGAATAAATAAAGGGCTATTTTTTTCAGTACAGACCTAGAGAAAAAAGTAAGAGAAAAACGGGTTATGGAAAGACTAAAAAAACAGAAGAGAGAGAGAGCATTAAAAGTCAACTCGAAAAGGAAAGGAAGAAAAACACCAAGAAAGAAGGTGAAACAGCGAAAATAAACATGAATAAAAAACTAGACTAGGAGAAAAGTATTAGAGAGAAAACACACACACACACACACACACACGAGAGAGAGAGAGTTTAAGTAGCAAGGAGAAAGAGTCATAACCATAAAACGCCAAAAAAGGATGAGATGGCAAGAAAATCATCAGTAAAGACAGAAAAATGAGAGAATAGATGAAAGAGAAGATCAGGAAGAAGGGAGCAAAAGAAACTAGTAAAAGAGACTGGAGCAAAAAGAAAATGTAATAAACAGAAAAGAAATGTTCTAGGAAAATGGTACCAAGGGAAGAGAAGAGTAAGAATGGAAGAAAAAAACTTTGAGAAGAAAATTTGGGTGATAAGAATGGAAAGAAAAAATGAAAAATGAAAATAAATTATAACAAGAGGAGGGCTAAGAAAAATGTCTACAAAAAAAGGAAAACAGCGGGGAAATAAAGACGGAAGATAACAGCAATAAAGAAAGGAAAAGTAAGCAGGAATAAAACAACAGGGAAAGGGAACAAGTAAAGCAAAAACACACACACACACACACACACACACACACACACACACACACACACACACACACACACACACAGAAAGAGTACTAGCAATGGAAATAGCAAAAACAAGAAGACATAAAAAAAAAATATATGCAAGAGGAAAACTAGATGGAACTAAGAACCATTGAAATATAACAAGAAGAAAATAGTAGAAAAACACAAGGGACATGAAAAATAGCCAGAAATAGAAGGTAGATGAAAAAACAGTGCTAGTGGGTAGTTGGACGAGAGTAGACAGTGATACCATTCCTACAGCCAAGGGACTAGTTTTTGTGGCTAGTGTGGGGGTAGGAGGGGTGAGGATAGAGGGGGGGGTATTAGCAGGTGGGGTGGTGGAGAGAGAAGGAGAAAAAGGAGAAGGGGAGAGAAAGTGGAGTTGGAGAAAGGGAAGGAGGGACGGGGAGAGAGAGAGAGAGAGAGAGAGAGAGAGAGAGAGAGAGAGAGAGAGAGAGAGAGAGAGAGAGCATGAAATAAGGGGATATTTAGAATGAACGAGAAATAAAGAGAGATTTACTGAGCAGGATAGAGACAGGAAATAGAAAGGATAGAGAGATGGAAGAGATAGCCAGTAGACAGCTTCGAGATAGCCACTGGATAGATCTGGGATAGGAGATAGGAGAAACTAGAATAAAGGGATAAGTAGGAAGAGTGGAGGTGAAAAGGGAGAGATGAAGTGGATATGGAGTTGAGGGACGTTTGGATAACCGGGTAGCGGAGCCGACCAGTTATATCAGAGCCACCACATGAAGGGGTCCCTCTCCAGTGATGAAAATAATATCTTTGGGATAGGGTGGATAGGTAGGAAGGTAGGCAGGTAGAAGGTACATAGGTAGGAAGGTAGGCAGGTAGAAGGTACATAGGTAGGAAGGTAGGCAGGTAGAAGGTATATAGGTAGGAAGGTAGGCAGGTAGAATGTACATAGGTAGAAGGTACATAGGTAGGAAGGTGGACAGGTAGAAGGTACATAGGTAGGAAGGTGGACAGGTAGAAGGTACATAGGTAGGAAGGTGGACAGGTAGAAGGTACATAGGTAGGAAGGTGGACAGGTAGAAGGTACATAGGTAGGAAGGTAGGCAGGTAGAAAGGCTGGAGGTGAAATGAGAAGCATATGGAACAGAGAGGGAAAACCTGAAACATGTTTTTTTTTTTGTTGTTGTTGTTGTTGAGATGCGACCATGATGGAGAGAAAGAGATGCCTTGGGATAGGGGATAGGAGGGATGGGATGGGAGGAAAGATGAAGTGGAAGAAGAAGGGAAGATGGAGGTAAGATGAGAGGAAGGCTAATGGGAGATGAAGGGAGGATGAGAGAAAAATTCAAGAAAGATGAAATGGGGAAAGAAAGGGAGCAGAAAGAGAAGAAAATTGGAATAGGTGACAGGAAGGAGAGAGAGAGAGAGAGAGAGAGAGAGAGAGAGAGAGAGAGAGAGAGAGAGAGAGAGAGAGAGAGAGATTAGTTCAAATTCCCATTCTTAAGCAGTGTGCAAAATCTCATACATGCATAAAATAATAATAATAATGATAATAATAATAATAATAATAATAATAATAATAATAATAATAATAATAATAATAATAATAATACACTGAAAGCATTGATGAGAAATAGGGAGGTGAGTATGGAAGTTAAGAAGTCACTGCATGATGGTATTGTGATCCCTACCCTGACGTATGGAAGCGAGGCGTGGACCTTGCAAGAGGGGAACAAGTCAAGAGTGAGAGCAGTGGAAATGAGTTACTTGAGAGGAGCATGTGGAGTGACGTGGAGGGACAGGTTGACGAATGAAGAAGTGAAGGAACGTTGTGGGTTAGATGTGGATGTTGTTGAAAAGATTAGGAGAGATACACTGAGGTGGTTTGGACATGTGGAGAGAATGGAGAATGAAAGACTGACTAAGAGGGTGTATGTAGGTGAGGTGGAGGGAGGGAGAGGGAGGGGTAGACCGAGGATGAGGTGGAGGGATGGAGTTGAGAGGTATATGAGGGAGGGGGGGGTGAGTTGGGGGGAGGGGAGTCAAATGGTGGGTGACAGAGTGACTTGGAGGCGTTTTGTCTGCGGCCACCCTTTGCGGGATTAGGGCGTCGGGCTATAGATAGAATAGATAGATAGATAGAATAATAAGACTGTTAGATTAGAGTGGATGCCTTAAATTACTGGTTAGAAATTTTAGGGAAAGACTTCAGAAAGAATCCAGTCTAAAATTTTTGCAATAAGTACGTTTCCATAGCAACTGATTAATTATATTTCGAGTTTATAGTGCATGGTTGATTATATTTTTCATTTTAATATATGGTTTAGTCTTGTAAAAAAATATAGGGCAGTTTTCTTTTCCTCTTTCCTTCTTTCTTTCTTTCTTTTTTTTTTTTTTTTTTTTGCTTTCGTACATTCTTCAGTTGGTTGTAAGAAAATCACAGAGCATTGTTGTATTTATTTTCCTTCTCTCTCTCTCTCTCTCTCTCTCTCTCTCTCTCTCCTAAGACTGATAAAACCGTTTGCAAGTAGCTAGAATAAGACACAAAACACATCATCGTAGTGAAGCGGGTCCACGTACTGAAGGGGTTAAGCGGACTGCCTCATGAATGGTCGTTTTTAGTCGTCCGTGGCCTTGGGGGAGAGGCTGTTGTTTTTTTTTTTTTTTTTTTTTTTTTTTTTTTTTTTTTGGTGCAATGAAAAGATTGTTCGGTCAATGGACGAGACTAGTTTTTATACCGGGACGCATTCGTAACTTACAGGGAGCCTCTTCACTACGAGAGGATACGAGCTGAATAAAACCGTCTGGGGTAGAAAGCTAACAATATCAAAGACTTCTAGATACTGACTGGGTTGTGGTGACTCCCTTTGCTTCTAATTCCTTCTCTGCTAAAGATTTTCCAAGCTTAATAAAATCGTCCGGCTGTAGAGAAAAATAGATTGTGAAAGAAATCGTCTTGCTGAAAGGGCTGATTTTCGTCGGTTCTGATGCAGAATAAATCACGGTAATTAACTTGGTGCTACTGTGATTTATTCCTAGTGTCTTCCCTCAACTGTATTGTGATTTATTTTTAATGTCTTCCATCCTTTCTTCTGCAATATATTTTTTTTGGTCACCCTCAAACGCTGTTATTCATCCTGGCGGAGAGTGGTTAATTCTTACTGCCTCCCCATCACACTTTATTTATTTATTTATTTATTTCTCTTATCCTTTCTGTTGTATTTTTGGTCACCCTCAAGCTCTCTTACTCAGCTGGAGGGAGAGTCAAGATCCCGTAGGTCCTCCTTCACATAACCATTAACAGATTAATTTCTACACCACCTCAGCCTTCAAGTTTATATATGAGTATTAACACGATGAACAGGACGGGACCCAGCCAGCCCCCTAAAGGTACGTTCTGCATAAACAAATGTCAGAATTATTATTATTATTATTATTATTATTATTATTATTATTATGTGTAAGTGTGGTTGGTGGAGGATTAGTGCCCCCCCCTGTAAAACAATTAACTCTAAGCCCTTGGTCACCCCGTCTGGGATACATGGCGTCTGGCAATGAATGAATGAATGAATTATTATTATTATTATTATTATTATTATTATTATTATTATTATTTGTGATTCAGCGAGAGAAAAAATCTGAATATTACTCCTGAATATGTCAAGCTTGAAGATCATGACATTTTTGGCAGTGAATATCCAGAGAACGACATACTTATACCGTCAAGAAATTTTTAATCGATGTTCACCAGTCGGGGGTCCCAGAACAACTGTACCCATTCCGAACTCCGTCGTGCCAAAGTGTTCAGATGTCTTTTTTTATATTTTTTTATTGTACACTTGACTGGAAAGCTTTGGTGGTTCTAAAAATCGATGTAAATAATGCTGTTGATTTTTATTTATTTATTTATTTTTTTAATTGTTGAGTCTGGAATTAATGTTCTAAGAAGCTAGATGTTCAAGATAATGTCTCTGATTGAACTGCCTGATGCATCGTTAACCCTTTAGAGGACAAAGCTTCACCTATACCCAGGGCAAGAGGAAGAGGAAGAGGAGAGGGAAAGCAGGGCAAGAGGAAGAGGAAGAGGGGAGGGAAAGGAGGGCAAGAGGAAGATGAAGAGGTGAGGGGAAGCAGGGCAAGAGGAAGAGGAAGAGGGGAGAGAAAGGAGGGCAAGAGGAAGAGGAAGAGGAGAGGGCAAGGAGGGCAAAAGCAAGAGGAAGAGAAGAGGGAAAGGAGGGCAAGAGGAAGAGGTAGAGGAGAGGGAAAGGAGGGCAAAAGCAAGAGGAAGAGAAGAGGGAAAGTAGGGCAAGAGGAAGAGGAAGAGGAGAGGGAAAGGAAGGCAACGAAAAGAGGAAAGGGAAAACGGGACAAGAGGAAGAGGAAGAGGAGAGGGAATATAGAGCAAGAGGAAGAGAGAAGAGAGTAAAAATAACGCGACAAATGTGGGAACCAGCTTGTAAATAAAATAATATAAATAGTAGTGTAATGACTGGAGTGGGGAGGAGGGAGGAATGGAGAGGGGAGGGGAGAGGGATAGGGGAGGGATAGAGGATGGAGAGGGAGGAGGGGAGAGGGAGACTGGAGAGAAGGATAGAAGGGAAAGGGAGTAGTTAGGGATGGTGTGGGAACAGAGGTGAGGAGGGAGAGAGTTTGGGGGAGAGATGAAGGAGGGGATAGGGAGATGGAGAGATTAGTAGAGAGAGAGAGAGAGAGAGAGAGAGAGAGAGAAGCTAGTAGGGGGAGATAAGGGTAGGGGAGGGGGAGGGGGTGAAATGGCCCTCTCCCCCTCTCTCCCCGGCCTCCAAACGACTGCAAATTGCCACCCACAAAATTAGATGATGGAAAAGATTACGACGAACTCTTTCTCTCTCTCTCTCTCTCTCTCTCTCTCTCTCTCGCTCTCTCTCTCTCTCTCTCTCTCTGTCTCTCTGTCTCTCTCTGTCTCTCTCTCTCTCTCTCTCTCTCTGTCTGTCTCTCTGTCTCTCTCTGTCTCTCTCTCTCTCTCTCTCTCTCTCTCTCTCTCTCTCTCACCAGGAAAATCGTTGTGACCTATCTTTCTCTCTGCATGTGTGTCGCTGTCTGAGTTTATGTGCCTTTTTTTAGGGCTGTATTTTTCTTTTACTCTCTCTCTCTCTCTCTCTCTCTATGTATGTATGTATGTATATATGTGTGTGTGTTTATGTATATATGTTATTGCGTGTATGTGTGTGTGTGTGTGTGTGTGTGTGTGTGTGTGTGTGTGTGTGTGTGTGTGTGCGCGCGCGCGCGCATGTGAACGTAATCCTGGACCTTGCAAGCAAATATCGACCTTAATTCCAGAGCTGATGTTGGGAATATATACTGTAGGTATGTATGTATGTATGTATACAGTATATATTCGCCTTCCTTATGGTGTCAGTGCCCTTTCCCCTTCCGCCACGAGAGAGAGAGAGAGAGAGAGAGAGAGAGTAGAGTGAGTGGGTTAGGAAGAACGAAAATGCCTGCTAACATAATTGCCATATCACTGTTATCACGTTTTATCGCTTCTTGCCCCCTCCGCATTCCAGCTGAGAGAGAGAGAGAGAGAGAGAGAGAGAGAGAGAGAGAGAGAGAGAGAGAGAGAGAGAGAGAGAGAGAGAGAGAGAGAGAGAGAGAGAGGCCTGTAAGATAGTATTACCAGGCCTTCACATTTAAAAGACCTATTTTAAATGCCCACAGTATATTCCTTCTCCCTTTAAACGACCCTTTCCAGCCTTTAAAGGGACGTGTCGCAGTGAAAAGGTAAATAAGCAGTACGGAAACCCTTTAAGATGAATAAAATCGTCTGAAGGTTGCGAAAAAAAAACTTATAGAAATCATGATGGGGTGACGGGAAGCACATTGAGGGAACGGACCATCAAATCTAAGCGCAGTCCGACAGGTAGAAAACTAAATAAATAAATCTTGAACGTTGTAGCACTCTCTGTTCTCCTGTGACAAAATAAAGACACGAATTAGCTTGTAAAATGTCATGAAAGATGGATCATTTCACTGGGCAGACTCTTGGTAGTTCTCTTTCTTTCGTGGTTCCTCATTTCCTTGCTTGGTGGGTCCTCTCACACTCCAATCTTAGGTGGAATCAAAGGTTAGGATGATGATGATGATGATGATGATGAAGAGGAGGAGGAGGAGAAGAACGATGATAATGATAATGATGATGATGATGATGATGATGATGATGATGATATATGAACAATGAAGTTCCTTACAAGAAGAATATCCTGTAACAAAAAATATGAGATATTGATTTCTGTGTACTTAACGTGCATAGTAGAGTACACAAAAGTAGTACACCCAAGAGATCCAAAAAATGAGCACGTGTTTTGGATACGTGTATAGGTGGTGGTGGTGGAGAGGGACGCCTTCACGTGGTGGCACCGATATATCCAGTCATACATACGGCCCCACTGCCCGGTTTACAGTCTTCCCTCACCTCCTTCCCTATCACCTGAAAGGAAGATGGTGGACTGACGGATGAGGACAACTTCATAAAGCCTAAAACCCACCAGATTCAAGTTTGTATGAGCCGGGGGTCGCAACAACAACAACAACAACAAAAGAAACGGCAAAACCAAAACAATAACAACAGCAATAACAACAACAATAATAACAAAAGCAACAACAGCAACAATAAAAATAATGACAATAATAATAATAGCAATAAAAATAATATTACTGATAATGACAATAATAATAAAAATAATGATAGTAATAATAACAATAATAATAATATCCTCTAGTACAAATAAGAAGTAGATCCAAGAGTACATTACCCGTGAAGTACAGTACACCCAAGAGCACCAGGAAATGAGCACAATCTTCTGGGTACGCGTAAATAAGGAGACAAAATACCCTGGGAGCGATTCGGGAGCAGGATAGGGAGAGACTGTCAGCTGGCTCTCTCCCCACCCCCCACACCCTCAAGTTAACGTGAAAAGGGAGGGAATGGAAGGGGAGGGAGAGGCTACGTGGGAGGAAGGAAGAGGGATGTGGGATGGAGTGGATGGGACGGGAGGGGAGTGGGATAAAGAAAGGAGATAGTGGAAGGCTGTGAGGAATGGGATGGAAAGTGAAGGGTAGATGAGAGAGAGAGAGAGAGAGAGAGAGAGAGAGAGAGAGGGGGAGGGTTTGGTTGCTTGTGTATGAAAGACGGAATGTGTTTGTTTGTATCTGAGGCAATGTGTGTTTTCTTGTTTGTTTGCTTGTGTATGTGTTTGTATATGAGTGTGTGTGTGTGTGTGTGTGTGTGTGTGTGTGTGTGTGTGTGTGTGTGTGATGGAAAGATGGAAAGTAGATGAGAGATAGAGGAAGGATAGGAGAAGGGAGGGTAGGAAAGATAGCAAGTTATTTGAAAAGACTGGAGAAACAGAAGGACAGGAGGCGAAATGAGAGAAGGATAGAAGCCGAGAAGAGGTATTGGGTTGGAAAGAATAGAAGAATGTTGGGGAGATGCAGAATGAGAGAGGTATAGAGGACGAAGAGGAAGGTTAGGATAGTAAGACAGGATGGCAAGGAAAAGGGACGAGGAGGTGAGAAAGTACTGAGGGATGGAAGAATGGATGAAAGAAATTATGAGTAGGGGACGTATGTGAGGAGTAGAAAGTAAAACAGATGGAAGGAAGAGAGACAGGGAGGAATAAGAATTGGTTTGGGATTAAGAAAGGAAGAAGAAAGGAGAGAGCATAGTATAGGGATAGAAAGGAAGAAATAAGGAGGGAGACAGACTGACATGGAAGAGATAGTGAAAGGATGGTGACAGACAGATAAAGAGAAAGACGAAAGAATGAACGATTGGACGATGGCAGCAAATATAGACAGAAAAACGAAAGAACAAGAAGAGAAAATTAAGTGCAAAAATAAAGGAATGGAAGGAGAAAGAGGTGAAAAAAATACATAGTCATAGAAAAGAAAAAGAATAAATGGAAATAAAAAGAATGGAAGTGGAAGAATGGCGAATCGCAAGAGGGAAATAGGCAACAAGAGGTGAACAATAGATCAGGTTGTTTCCTCTTATAAGTGCCTGTATGAATGTGTGTGTGTGTGTGTGTGTGTGTGTGTGTGTGTGTGTGTGTGTGTGTGCAGGGGTAATGTAAGCAAATTTAGGCGCAATATAAGCGTTGATCTATGTACTTTTTTGCGTAAGGCGATGTGAAGGTATGCTCATGAATTGTGTGTGTGTGTGTGTGTGTGTGTGTGTGTGTGTGTGTGTGTGTGTGTGTGCATAAATTTTTATCTGTATTTTTCTATGTAAGCCATTTTAAGTGTGTGTACGCTCATGTTTGCTTGTGTGCGCACTGCCATGAAAGCACATCTGTTTATTTTTCCTTGTGTGTACGTGCGTGTAGGCTTATGTGTGCACGTCTACAACCCAACCTGACCGTTACCACTCCACCCCGTACTCCCTAAACCCCAAACTCGACCCAAAACCCCCCAAACCACAAGGCCTAAAATCCCGCATAAAACAGCTTGGGATACCGACCTTAGGAACCCCTGTCAAATGTGCTCTTCTTGTCCCTCTCTTTCTCAGTAGCCGCCTCCACTACTACCTCAGTCCACATTCTTACATAATTGGCTCTTGAGATTAAACTCGGCTCAACACTAGTTTAATGGTGAGATCAGCTGCCGGGGGTATTTATAGTGTCTTAGCTCTTTCTCTACAATGGTGCCCTATTCTTTATTCTCACTTAATTGATCCCTGAGATTAAGCTCGCTATACGCTAGTCTCACCTCTTCAGTTCGGAGAGGGAGGGATCGATTTTCTCTTGCATAAACCAGACGATTTCCTTCAGCATAGAGGGTGACTTACTGAACTGGAGGGGTTAGGTATTACCCTCCACCAACCCCCCTTACTAGGTTAAATCATGTGTCCCCCAAGCTGAATAAAATCGTCTGGAGGTTAGTAGGGGGAAAAAAAAAATCATGAAGTACGTCACCGGTCTGAAGGGGTTAATGGTGATTCACTACAATGACGTCTTGTTAACTCCTGCTCTCTCTCTCTCTCTCTCTCTCTCTCTCTCTCTCTCTCTCTCTCTCATCCGATCCCATTTTCGCCCCACCAGGAGCGTAGGGGCCCTGGACCGTACTTAAAAATATACTTAAATTCAAGGGTTTTAGCTCAAGTAAGGTTATAAATACAGTACCAAGGCGGATGGAATTCTTGAGTCTCTGCTTCCGGGTACTTGAGTCTTAGGAGCCTCATTTTTAGTAATCGTGATTTTTTTTTTTTTTTTTTGCATGTCCTAAAGGGTTAAGTCAGAGGCTAAAAGGAGGAGGGTAGGATGGATGCAAGACACAAACGATGGAATAGAGGATAGTGATTGTAGGCGCGTTGCTAGGAGGGAAGGATAGATATAAAGCACAGATGATGGAATAGAAGATAGTACAGGGAGCAGGTTAGGAGGAGGGTAGGACAGATACAAGATACAGTGATACAGAGGACAGTGGCAGTAGACAGTGATATGGTGTAGATTAGGAAGACGGTGAAAAAGACGATAGTGGTAACAGACAGAGGTATGATGTAGGACTGATTATATGACCGCTACAAAAAGGTGTTTGTACGCGAACATCCACTCATCAAACTCACTAACAATCGGTAGGACTCAAACTCATTCCAGAGCGTCCTCGGGGGCATAAGGCCAGGACTAAACCGACCAAGCCACCGAGTCGCCTCCCGCATTACCCGATAAATTAGTACCCCCTCCCCCCCGCCCATCACCGCACCTGTTCTCCTATTCTTTATCAGGGTTGTTTATCAAGTCCTTTAGCGTCATAGCCGTTTATGGTTATCGGTAAATTGGGTGGTGGCAGCTGGGGAGATGGCTTTACCCCCTTTTTATTATTAAGCTTTGTTAAATTAGTTATCAGGCTCTGTTAAATTGGTAGTTAGTGGTATAATGACAGTTCTTTCACCTTAACTTGGCCAAGATTTTCGTCCTTTTGAGGCTTATTTCATGTAGCTCAGAGGCAGAACTGATAATGCTACGGCTCTCTGTCCTTTCCATAGCACTTCTTCGTGGCTAACGCCATATTCTAGTGTTGATATATTATTAAAACAGTGCATTCGAGATGGAGAGGTGACAGTTTTAGGCCAAGTAAAAAGGAAAAAAAAAAAACGCGTAATTGTGTAGTTGATTTATTGTGAAAACCTTACCATGTGCCTGTTGAAATCTGGCCTCCCTAACACCCTTTCCTTGGCGATTTAGTTTACTCATTTCTCCTTTCTGTCCTCATTCGTATTAAATAAATTCTTCAAACATCGCCATACTCTGCATAAACAACGCACAAACGGATATTAACCAGCCATATCCAAAAATAAATCGCTAAAGAAGAGGTGTTAGGGAGCCTCCTTACCCTACGAGAAGACCGGCCAAGGTGTGAGCGTATTATTAGTATTAGTGATGATTTTACCTTTACCTGGTCCTGATTTTCGTCGTAGTGCAGCTTATTTCACGTAGATCAGTGACAGAAAAAGTCAATACTTCGGCTCTACATCCTTTTCAGTGCATTTCTTCGTGACTAGCATGAGAATAAGGAGAGAGAGAGAGAGAGAGAGAGAGAGAGAGAGAGAGAGAGATAATGGCCTAATATCCGGGTGAAGAGCAAGGTCACGAGGTTCGAATACAAATCAGTCCAGAAGTTTCTCGCCATCTTTGAAAATTACGATATTTTTTTTATACATATTAAAAAAAATGGTAAAAATGAGGAAATTGGCGGGTTCTTCGTCTCTCTCTCTCTCTCTCTCTAACAAATTGGTGGGCCCCCGTATAATGTGTGTGGTTGTGTGGTTAACCGTGGTGGTAGTGTGTGTGTGTGTGTGTGTGTGTGTGTGTGTGTGTGTGTGTGTGTGTGTGTGCGTGTGTACTGTATAGTTGTAGTTGTATATGTGTGTTTGTATTTATTGGTTTGTGTGTGTGTGTGTGTGTGTGTGTGTGTGTGCTTTGTGGTAGCTGGAGTTATGTGGTTGGTGTTGTAGTGGGTGTGGGTCGGTGTTTTGTTTTTTTGTTTTTTTACTAATGCTTCTGGTGGGAAAGGGGGGTTGTGGGAAGCCTGCAACACCTTCAGTACAAGGACCTCATTTTTTTTTCACAACTGCTACCACAAGACGATTTTTTTACAGCTTAAGGAACCCCCACCCCCTTTGGTGCCCGCCAGGTGTGTGCACAGGTAAGAGTCAGTGGGGAAAGAGTCTCTGCCCATTTGTCCTCTCTCTCTCTCTCTCTCTCTCTCCAGCCCCTGCCCCAGTTTTTCTCCACTCGCCACTGGTCCTCACGATCTTAAAAAAAAATATGGAATTAGATATATTAAAACGTTAATAATTAGAGATAACACCAAGGACGGGCCAATAATCCAAGCGACTAAGAGTGAACGGCGAAGGGCGGTAACGGAATAAAATCGTCTGGAGGCAGCTGAATAAAATCGTCTGGAGGCAGCTGAATAAAATCGTCTGGAGGCACATGAAGAAAATCGTCTGGAGGTGGCAAGACTGACCTAAATAAAGACATGCCCGTAGTATAGGAGTCTAAAAGGGAAGAAGTGGCCAGTAAAGAGATAAAGTGGTTTGTTGTGACAGTTAGGAATTGTGGTTGAGTAGTGGTAGTTACAAGATGCTGGTAGATGGTGGTGGTTGGGGTGGTGGTGGTGGTAGGGGTAGTGGGTGTGAAGTGTCGTTTTGGTTGTTGATGGCAGTTGTGGTTGGTGGTGATGGTGGTGGTGGCTGGTGACTGTGGTTGGTGGTGGTGGTTGTGGGTGTGGTTGGTTGTTGTGGTTGGTGTGTGTGTGTGTGTGTGTGTGTGTGTGTGTGTGTGTGTGTGTGTGTGTGTGTGAATACGATGGTGACAGTAGTGGTTCTGGCGGATGCTGGTGGTTGGGGTGGTTGATGATGATAGTGGTAGTTGTGGTTAATGGTGATGATTGAGGCAGTTGTGGTTGGTGGCTGTAGATGCTGGTACAGTAGCGGTGGTCGATGGTAGTTGTGGTAGATGATGGTAGTTGTGGTTTGGGTGGCTATTGAAGAAACGTATCCACCAAGACCTTGCAACGTAATAATGATGTTGTAAATATACAATACCAATTTTACACGTTTCTACCTCAGTTACGTTTGGTAGTCTACCCTCCCCCTAAAAATAACATAAATCATCTACCCCAGCATTTTCCCCAATTAACCTCATTTCCCAAATAGCCTTTCTACTTCACCTGCGTCCCCAATTTCCGAAATACTGAAGGGAAAAAACTGTGCTTATTAAGGGTTCATGTAGTGGTGGTTTGCGATATAATTCCGGGTTGTCTTCTGGCCTTCCGTGGTGAATATTTTGACTTCCTGTTTCCAGAGGGCTTCTTTAGAGAGAGAGAGAGAGAGAGAGAGAATGATATGTAGATACAGTAGACAGTGAGAGGTATAATACTTAGCTTCTCTAACTCTAGTTTGTTTTTCTTTGTCACTCAGTCTTGGCGTCTTCCTGTATCTTATCTGCTCTCTCTCTCTCTCTCTCTCTCTCTCTCTCTCTCTCTCTCTCTCCAAATAATACAACAGATTTTACTGTATTTTCCTACAACTGATCTCTGTAATTACCCAACCAAAATTAAAAACAAGACCCTCGTTTGAGATACTCTTAAAGCAATAAGGAAAAATCTTTATAAATACGTCTGCCTAAAATCTGTATATTGTAGCCTATTTTATTTTCGGTTTCCGGCTGTAGTATGCGGTGAAAAAAAAATGTAGTCTATGTATAGTTGATATTTTCCCGTTTTATCCCTTTTTTCCATATTATGTTTGCTCTTATTCAGTCTCCTTTATTTTTATAGTTTTATTCTGAATTTCGTAGGTTTTTTTTGTTTTACCATTAAAATTTCTTTTATTTTTATGGCTTCTCATGTCTTTATTTCTGTTCGCTCTTGTGTAATTTCTTTCCTTTTCTGTTTTTCTTATTTTCTTGATTTCTATTTTCTCTGTTTTTCTTCAGTGTCATTCCATCATTTCCTTCTCCTATTTTTCTATCTCCATTTTTTATTGTCGTTTTCTCCCACCCATCTTTTCATTCATTCAGTTTCTTTTTTCAGCTTCCTGTTTTCCATTTTTCTATCTCCCTATTCCTTTTGCAGTCATTCCCATCTTTTTTTTTATTTCATTCTTTTGTCCTTTTTTTTTCTGTTCCCTTCTTGTCTTTTCACGTTCGTCACTTTTTGTTTCCTCTTCCATTTTTCTCTCCTCTCCGTCTTTTTTTTTTGGGGGGGAGGTAAATTATCTTCTTCCATTATGTACCTTTTTTGAATGTTTTCTTTCTGGTCTTAACTTTCTCAGTTTTTGTCTCTTTTCTTTCTGCTTTTGGTTTCCTTTCCTCCATACTCTGTCATTTCCTTTCTTTCTCTATTTTTCACCCTTTTCCATTTTTTTTTTTTTTTCACTATTCCCTTTCTCTCTCTCTCTCTCTCTTGCCTTTTTCTCCTTTCCTTTCGTTCAAGTGTGAGTGTGGAGAAATATGTACTCCATTGTACAAAACAGTGTACAATAATGTGCCATACGTACGCAGTAGTTGTGTGTGTGTGTGTAACTCACCGGGTCGGCCAGGATCACTTGATGGTCGTGATCGTCAGCTTTTACCCTCCCGGAAGGGAGCTGAGAGCTCATATAGTCCGATCTAAGGGCAAGGCTATGACCTTCACACACCCACACACCCGTCCCCTTGCTCAAGAGGGACAGTAACCACCCACTTCGTCAGTGAAACTTTTCGCAACCTGAGCGAGGCGCGAACTCCCGTCCACCAGTTGGCAGGCGAGAACGTTACCACTGCACCAGCGAGCGGTACCACTGCACCAACGAGCGGTGTGTGTGTGTGTGTGTGTGTGTGTGTGTGTGTGTGTGCTTTAAGCAGACAGTAGCTACGTAAAAAGTAGGCAGGTAGGAAGGCTGACTGGTGATATGTTGATAATATGGGAAATGAGTGGTTAGGCAGGTAGGTAGCTAAGTTAACTGGAAAGTAAGGTGGATGGAAGGTAGGTAGAAAAGTGAGTAGGTAGATAGCCCGGTGAGTAGGTAAGAAGGAAGATAAGGTAGATAATTAGATAAGTGCTTAGGCAGACAGTTTGGTAAATATAGAGGGTGGGTAGGCAGACTAGCATGTAAGTCGGTAGGGAAGCAGGTAGTGCTTGGATGAATAGGTAGGGTGAGCATTTGTTTAGCTAGGTAGGTAAGCAGGTAGACAAGCTAATAAGTAGGCTTCCAGATCGTTCGGTAGACAGGTAGGCAAGTAGTTAATGGGTTAAGTAGGTAGGTAGGTAAGTACAAAGTAGGTAAATACTCAGAAAGAATGGGAAATTTTTTTGGGGAAAGTATTTTTTAGCAAATAGAATAATGATATATGAGTAGGTGAACATACAGTTAAAGCGAATGGACAGAGAGATCAAGTGAGGTAGAGAGACAGACAGATAGGCACATAGACAGACAGATTAGATAGGTAGATAGAGACAGTGCAGAACCTTGCTGTAAACTATGTACACGTGAGCAGTTCATCTTTCCGCCCGTGTGTGTGTGTGTGTGTGTGTGTGTGTGAAATCACTCTAACCTGTGCACACATGAATACATCACAGTATGATCATATACTGAGCAAATACAGCTTCACCTATACTATCGCTGTTTATCAGCTTTGTTACACTTTACCGCAGCTTACCTGTCCCTGAGAATATTTACCATAGACCGACACAACGAGTCTGAACATTAATGAGTACTTACTCTTTCCCGTATATTATCGTCTCTCTAGCACTGAAAGTACTCGTAAATTCATCTCAAATTGTGATTCATGTCATATCAGATGACGTCAATAAAATCCTCTGTCTCGTCTGAGTGTGTTTTATTATCTCTTTTTGTCTTTCATGTTCCCTGTAAATAAAAAACATCACATGATTTCGAAATATTGGAGGCATGAATTGTGTGTGTGGTAAGAGCTGACGTAAACCGTTGGCTCGAGTCAGAAATGTTTTACTTTTCAATATATTCTCTAGGTTAATATCGCAGTCAAATTTAACGTGTGTAAAATGGAACTATATTATGTGTTAAAATTTAGGTGCAAGGGTAACTGCAAATCTCATCCAAAAAGAATAATTAACTATCGAAGTAAAATAATGGGTGGCAACTCGATCCACCTCCCAGCCAACCAGTACCGAACCACCGAGACAAGAGGTGAGTGAAGCAGTCTCGTTCATGTTGTTTTGACCATGCAGTAAGGACGAGAATGCAGGGGAAAGCGACGTCCATCTCGACCTTAAGATCCGGTGATTTGGGGGGAGGTTGAAGGCACCGCGTCAAGAGGTGGAGAAAGCAGCCTCGTTCACTTGTTTTGGCCATCCAATAAGCACGAGATTGCTGGGATGATTAGGGTTCATCTCGACCATAAGATACGGGGAACTGGGACAGGTTAATGCTTGGGGCTGGACCGTCTCTTGAACTATGGATACTAGGCTTGGTTGCTGGTGTGGAGGACGCCAGTTTAGTGGATGATGTGCTAGTGTTCGCGGCTATAGTGACGATATCCGCGCGATTATCTACCCCCTCACCCTCCATAACTTCCTGCTGGGATAGTTAAAGTTGTAGTTACTGATGGGAACAGGGATTTGTGGTGATAGAAGGAAGAATAGATGAAATGAAGACCGATATAAGCAGTGGTGTGAATATTCTTAGCCACGTGAGATAGGGGAGCCTCCATCTTGTTAGACTAGTGCTTACGTTGCTGATACTCCCCTGCAGACGTTCAGTGCTCGCATCTCTGTTTTGCCATGAGTGGACATACATACATGGAGACTGATGGGATGGCGATTTGCGGTGACATAAAAAAGTGATTGTGATTTACTTTAGAGCAAATTGATGTAGCAGTAAATGTTTGCACGTTGTATAAGATCATCGAGTCTCCATATTTTTAAGGTCGGCATCAGTGTTCTCTGTGATGTCATAGTGCTGGTGGTTTCTACACACGACAAGGTACCTACCCCTTTATACTTTACCACGAAGAAACAGAAAAAGATGTGTGCAATGACGGACAGTGACAGCGATTAGTGATGGTGGAAGAAATAGCGGCCATCAGTATCAGTGTATTCAGTGACAGAATTAGTGTTAATGCATCTCTAAGGACGGAAGTGAGTCTGCCTGTACATTTTGTTACAAGGTGATAGGTGAAAGTGTGATTACTGAAGGTGATAATTATTTTTAATCAGAAAAGATGTATGTGATGTAAAGATGATAATACGAATAACAATACTGACATCACTGAACTTCCATTAACTTGTGGTCAAAATTACTCTTTGCACTGATCCATGAGGATAGTTAAAAATGTAAATAGCGATAGTGAGTGTGATTTGTGATGATAAAAGAAAGGATGATAGTCATTTGGAGAGATAAAGATGTGATGTGAATTACCTTCCAGTGAACCGGCAAACAGCACAGACTCATAAGCTCATCACCACTGCTCGGAGTGCCTATCCCTCTATTTTTCACTTTGAAAAGATAGGTAAAAGTGTGAATAACGATGGTGGTAGAGACTCGTGGTGACAGAAGAAAGGACTACTGTGATTTAGAGTGATCAACATCCGTCTGTTAATACATTGTGTGTTATCTCGCTATTTCCTGTGACGAGAAGATAGACAAAAGTGTAAAGAATGATGATGGAAAAGTCTTGTAGTGATAGAAAAAAGGTTTGTTGTGATGCATTAGGATGAAGACAGTGGTATGGCGGTAAAGCAGCGATCGGCTGGAAGACAAGGAAGGGAAAAATGAAAGGTAAGTTTTTCAGCTCTTTTCTTCTGTATTGTTTATTTTCAGAAGAGGAAAAAAAATGTCACTTAATCTCTTCATTACGATTACACATCCTGTTTTATTCTTGCTATCTCAAGACGATTTCAGTTTTCTTCACTGTGGGAGGCGTTTCAAACTGGAAGAGTTAGGAATAGCCCAATCATCCTGATCACTACGAAAGGCCTTGCTTTACCTAAACATAATTGTCTGGAGGTAGCAAGAATAAAATGAAAATGACATCGTGTTTTAGTAAGGGTTACAAACAAACAGCTGACAATAGAAACATTTTTTGTAGATACTTTGTCTATATATATCATGTATCTGTACGTAGGTAGTTGTACATTTTTTACGATTTTTTTTTTTTAATATGTTTGCCGTAATTTTGAATTTTTTTGCCACTGTGATCCATTACTTCTGGTTTAATTTCATCCCGATTGTTTTTTTTGTTTGTTTTTTTTATTTCCATGCTATCTGTACACGATTTTATGTAGCTTGTTTGACTGTATTGATCTGGGGGATTTAGAGCCATTATTGACCATTTGACTGCTTGGAAACATTGTCTGGTGGTAGCAAAACCAAACAAGGATATAAAAATCTCTGGGGTAAACTTGCGACCTAATACGTTAATCTGTAAATGTATACATAAACATGCTGCATATACTCACACAAACACGTGCAAGTGCAGAAAACTTCCCCGTAAACACAAACTTACACGTAATACTTACATACACATGCATACTCGAGCAGATACACACAAGTACTGAGACAAATTAACTAACGCATAAAGTATGTTCACACATAAACCCAGTTACACGTACATAATCTTTCCCACGCATACATGCACATACACTTAGGCGTACATACGTAAACTTGCACATACATATATACGTAAACACATGCACGTACATATTCACATAATCATACATTTACACATTCACATAATACACATAGACTACATACACAATAAACACATATTTACTTAGCCTATACACACGTACTGTATTAAAAACACGTACATATACAAATACACAGTTACGAACACATGCACATTCACAGACACATAGATACACATACATGTACGCATAGATATAGGCATATACATGAACGAATACACCTTCATACAGCCGGCCTATTAAACGTACACATGCTAGCTCATACGTGCACACATTCACACACATAATGCACATAAGGACATTATTCTAAAAAGTTAGGAAACACACAGACACACACACACACACACACACACACACACACACACACAAGACACCCGTTCAGTCATTATGAATCTCACTCTCCTTATTAGTATCATTAGCAACAACTCTCTCTCTCTCTCTCTCTCTCTCTCTCTCTCTCTCTCTCTCTCTCTCTCCTACCACCGTTCCTACCATTATAACCACCATCCTTACAACCAACATTCCAATCTACCACCATTCTTCATCACCATCCTACCTTGCTATACCATTAATTACCAGTCTCTCACCATCACTACCATGCTTACTACCATTACCTACTACCATTAATCATCCAGTACGGCCATCGCTACTTATTTTCACCCACAACACTACGAGTACCACCACACACTACTGCCAATACTACTGCTACTATTACTACTGCCATTGACTACTACTGCTACTGCTACTGACCACCAGCACCCACTACAACCACCACCACCTCCCACAACCATCACGATTACCACAAACCACCACCACCACCGTCGACTACTACCACCACCCACTACCAGCACCACCACATCTACCACCACCACTATTAACACCACCACCACGACCATCACCACCACCCTCAACCACCACCACCCACTATTACCACCACCGCCACCCACTGCTATTACTACCACCACCACCACACCTACTACTGCTGCCACCACCACCACTACTACCGCCACCACCGCCACCACCACCACCCATTAGGACCACCACCACCACCACCCAGTATCATTACCACCACCACCACCACCATCACCACCACCACCGTCACCCAGTATCATTACAACCACCACCACCATCACCACCATCACCACCACCACCACCACCCTATCATTACCACAATCATCACCACCACCACCGCCACCCACTATCATTACCACCACCATCACCAACACCACCACCCAGTATCATGACCACCACCACCACTATCCACTATCATCACCACCACTACTACCACCACCCACTATCATCATCACCACCACCACCACTACCCACTACCACTAACAAACTATCACCACCACCACCACCACCACCCACTACCACTAACAAACCACCACCACCACCACAACCACCACCCTAATCACCACCACATCATCACCAATCACCACCACAATCACCACTAATCACCACCCCCACCACACCACTGAAACAGGATAATATGGGCTGAGGTGAAGCCTAAACCATGTCAGAGTAAGATGGCGTGGAGGTGGGTTAGGTTTCACTCTCCCCATCCCCCCTACCCCTTCCCTTACCCGTCGCCCCCTCCCCACACCTCACGATTAGTGCATATTTAATGAGGGGGAGCTGGGGGGGGGAGTCATGGGGGTTTGGGAGGCGGGTGTGGGAGGTAGCTGGAGATTTTGTGGGTGTGAGGAGTTTGGTGTGGGTGTAGGTGGGTGTGTGGAGGGTAAATGGGTGTGGTGGTAGGTGGGTGTAGGTGGGTGTGTGGGGAAAGTGAGAGTGTAGGTGGGTGAGGGTAGATATTTGGGGATTGGTGTGGAGGTAGGTGGATGTGGGCGGGTGTAGGGTAGGTGAGGTAGAGTGAGCTTGGTGTGTGGGTAGATGAGTAGGAGGCGAGGGAAGTAGATAGAAAATACAGGTAATCTACAGTATGTCCTCTTCGTCTATCGTGAGGTTATTTTCCTGGGTAAACTAAACTCTTTTCACTTTAACTTGATGAAATTAACACCAGAATATCATGCTAGTCACGAAGATGTGCTATAGAAAGGATGCAGAGCCGTAGTATTGCCTTAATCTGCCACTGAACTGTAGCAATAGATTAAAATAAATGATACAGTACTAGTCATGAAGAAGTGCTGTGGAAAATAAGTAGAAACGAAGTAATATCTTTTTCCTGTCAGTGAGGTACGGTATGTGAAATAAGCTACAAAAGGACGAAAATTTAGGCCAAGTTAAGGTGAAAGAGGTATAGTTACGTTAAAAATCTAACTTAAATCTGACCATACTCAAGTAATTAAGGACGTTCCTAAGTACCACGTCCTTATTTATACTTTGTTCTTTTTATGACAGTACTATTTTCATTTTTTCTTAGTTTTTTTCTTTTCTTCTTTTTATTGACGTGTGCATCAATAACCGTAACGTAGACAGGAATATTAACTAGTACTGGTTGGCATCTTTTTTTTTCTTACCATCTCCAGACGATTAAATTAAATGGATTTCTAATAGTGAAGGGATTTACTGAATGCTATACCTAACACTCACCGTTCCAAAAATAATCTAAGCTGAACAAAATCGTCTGAAGTTAGCAAAAGTAAAATTGAAATAGACGTCAGAGGTGCGTCTTATGGAGAAATTGGGCCGGATTCCAGGACTAGGAGGCTTCGTGGTACCTGTTCCTTAGCGATTTTGTCTATATTTTACACTTTTATTCCGCTTCAGATTTGGTACAGTTTACAGAGAGAGAGAGAGAGAGAGAGAGAGAGAGAGAGAGAGAGAGAGAGAGAGAGAGAGAGGTTAATCTGAAGGTGTCTTAATGAGGTTTGAAGATGTGGTAGGGGAGGATGAAAAAATGTAAGTACATAAGTAGAGAGAGGTAGACAGAAAGACATATGGACAGACAGACAGACAGATGGAGGGGGGAGAGGAAGGATGGGGGGAAATAATGGGTGAGGTTGAATGGGTGATGTGGAGGGTGGGGGAAGTGTGGGTGGGGGTAGGGAAGGGGAGGAAAAAGGGGTATGGGTGAGGGGAGAAAGAGGAGGGAGAGTGGGGAGATGTCAGAGATGTGTAGAGAAGAGGAAAGATGAGATGAGCACACACACACACACACACACACACACACACACACACACACACACACACACACACACACACACACACACACACACACACACACACACACACTCATCTCCCCTACCATCTCCACCCGCACTAACGAAGACAATACCCCACAATTAACGAAATACCCTACTTCGTTTATCAAGGCTTCGTTAATGAGTCAACAATGAGAGAGAGAGAGAGAGAGAGAGAGAGAGAGAGAGAGAGAGAGAGAGAGAGAGAGAGTAAAAAAAAATTCTAAAACAACTAAAAATGGAAAAATATAAGATAAACATAAAAGGAGAATATATAGCGTTAATTAATCACCTGTGCAGATATATTAATGATCTCCTAATTAACATATAAGGTGTACAACGACAGAGTATTTATAAACGTAATTAAAATGGAAAGAACCTTAGTAAAATCGTCTGGCACCATTAATAATAAAAATCATAAGTGAAGGTAAAGCCAGAGTTAAATTTAATCACATACATCTATTCATAAATTAAACGAGGCTGTTTGGGGTCATCTCCTAATTAAGCAGGGGTCTTTCCTAGTTTCAATAAATCGTCCGGTGATAGCAAAGATAAAGACTAAGAGATATTATCGTACTTAAGATGGGTTGGTGTATAGTGATGTAACTTGATTAGGAAATATTGATAATGTAAAGAAAAAACAAGTGATTCCTTGCAGTTTATTATTATTATTCTTGTTCTTGTTCTTCTTCTTCTTCTAATTATTATTTTTATTATTATCTTTCACATGAAGACTGATGCTGTGATAAGGAAGAGTAGGCCAGTGAAGTAGAAGAAAAGGAAGTAGGAAGAGGAAATGAGGAAGAAGAGAATGTAACGTGAAATGGAAGGAAGGGACGGTAAGACGAATGTAGGAGGTAATGAAGGAAGGGAAGAGAATGAAAAGGAAATGAATGGAGGAGGGAAAAAAAAAGAAAAGGAATGCAGAAAACCCGTAAAATTTGAGAGAGAGAGAGAGAGAGAGAGAGAGAGAGAGAGAGAGAGAGAGAGAGGGAGAGGGGGGGGAAGAGGAAGGAAAGGGGTGTGTTAACTCTTGTACCTGGTGACCCTATGTGTGTTGTTCCATCCCCCCATCAAACCCCCACACCCCCTCGCCCCCTCCACCCCCGTGCCCCTCACCCCCTCCACCCACCTCATCTCTCCTCACCCCCACCCACCATCCTTGCCATCCATCTCTTCTTCCCTCCCCTCCCATCCCCACCCTCACACCTCCACCATCTCCATTCACCCCCCTTCCCTCCCCTCCCTTCTATCAACCTCCCTTTCTTGATCTTTTTTTCTCGCCACCTTTCCATCCCTCTCTTTTCTCTCTCTCTCTCTCTCTCTCTCTCTCTCTCTCTCTCTCTCTCTCTCTCTCTCTCATTGCCTTTTTCGTTTCCTCTCTGCCTCTCTTCCTCCTTTACCTTCCTCTCTCTCTCCCTTCCTCCACATTCATCTCTGTTACCTTCTTTCCCTCCCATCTCTTCCATCCTATCTCCATCTTAGCTTCCCTCTTTCTTTATTCTTTCTTCCCGTCACTCGCACCCTCCCCACCCCTTCATCCCCTTTCCTCTCGCCGTCTCTACTACCCTCCCTCCTCCCTCCTTCTCGCCATCTCCTCTACCCTCTCTCCCTCCTTCCCCCTCATCGCTCTTACCCTCTCTCCCTCTCCATCTCTGCTAACCTACCCCCTTCTCTCTCTCTCTCTCTCTCTCTCTCTCTCTCTCTCTCTCTCGCTAATTAAGCACATTTGCACATCTAACTAAGTGTTGACAATTAGAAATATTTACTGCATATGCATGTTCATTATCTACATGTTAATATATTCAGGTAGGTAGCCAGATACAGGTAGATAATTAAGCACAGGTAGATAAGCAGGTAAACACTTGCATACATACATACTTAAATACGTAGGTTACAATCTCAGTCTGGCTCATAAACTGATAGACAGATGGATGGGTGGCTGATAAGATAGATAGTTTAGATAGCTAGACATAGATAGATAGATAGATAGATAGATAGACAGATAGATACGAGTTTCTATATTTATGATTCCTTGTTTGGTGTAAATTCCAATATTATTTTTTACGTCATTTATAACCATGCTTTTTCCCCTTGCCTTTTCTTCCCTTTTTTCTTTATTTTCTTATCATTAATTCCTTCATTTTCGTCTTTTCTCCCTCGTTTCGATTCATCCGCCTGGTTTTCTTCATATTTCGTCTCTCTCTCTCTCTCTCTCTCTCTCTCTCTCTCTCTCTCTCTCTCTCTCTCTCTCTCATTCTTCTTTAATTTTCTTCATTCTCTTACTTCCTCTTTTCTTTTGTCCTTCCATTTTCCATATATTTCAAATTCTCTCTCTCTCTCTCTCTCTCTCTCTCCCCTCCTTAGAGGCTTTGTTAGTATGTTCCTGCTACTTCCAGACGATTTTATCCAGCTTAGAATAAACCACTTGTGCTGAGAGGGTTAAGGAAGGCAGTATATAAGTGAGGGAGTGTGTAAGTTGGAGGGGGGGGGGTTGACTGATGGCAGAGGACAGTGTGACATGGAGGCGATTTGTTTGTGGCCACCCCTTCCGGAATTAAGACGTTTGGCTACAGATAGATAGACAGGTAGGTAGATAGATGATAGAGGGATAGATATAGGTAGATAGACGGATAGATAGATAAATAAACGGATAGATAGATGCATAGATAGACGGATAGGTAGATGGATAGATAGACGGGTAGGGAGATGGATAGACAGACGGACAGATAGATAAATAGGTGGACGAATAGAAGCTTGGATAGATAGATATATAGATAGATAGAAGGATAGATTGATGGACAGACAGATAGATAGACTGATAGATAGATAGATAGATAGATAGATAGTTCCCCGGTTCGAAAAGTCTATCCGAAGATGAGGAAAATCGTCTGAAGGTAAAAAAAATAAAATAAAATAAAGCATCTTCGTACTGAAAGGGTTAATTTTTTCATTTATCTTTTTCTTTATTCACTTTTTATTTCTTTCTCCTTTATATTCTTTATTTTCTCACTTCTCTCTCTCTTCTTCTTTTCTTTCCTTTTTATTTATTAAGGTCTTTGTGTTCTGTCTTTACTGCCTCCTTTTTTCTTAGTATTTAATTTGCTAGTTTTATTTCTTCTTTGTTTTCATCTGAGAGAGAGAGAGAGAGAGAGAGAGAGAGAGAGAGAGAGAGAGAGAGAGAGAGAAGGATGATGATGATGGAGGGGTGGGATGTAATTAAACACCAGTATGAGGCTCCCTCCAAACTCCCTCACCCTCCATCACTCCTTCTCTCCTCCTCTCTCTCTCTCTCTCTCTCTCTCTCTTATTATCCATATGTTTTTATATATATATATTTTTCTCACATTCAGGAAACTTACTGTATAATGCACGAGATTTTTTTTTTTTTTTAAGAATTATTCGATTATTATTTTTATTTTTCATTCACAGTTCCTCATTATTTATTTTTACATTCTCCTTTATTAAGATTCACGTAACGTCATTATTTATTCATTTATTCCTTTATTTTCCTATTAATTTTTACTTAATGTAATTTTTTATCTAAATTATTACTTATTATTAGTTTTGGGGAATGGAAGTAAATTTTTAAATATAATTTCTTGTTAATTTCTTGTTTCTGAAAGTGAGTGAGAGAGAGAGGGAGAGAGAGAGAGAGAGAGAGAGAGAGAGAGAGAGAGAGAGAGAGAGAGACAGACAGACAGACAGACAGAGACAGACAGACAGACAGACATATTTTAATTTTTTTCACTTAATTTATTACATATTTTCACGAGAGAGAGAGAGAGAGAGAGAGAGAGAGAGAGAGAGAGAGAGAGAGAGAGAGAGATAGCATCAACTTTACAGCACAGGCTTCTAACTAAACTACCACTATCTCTAACCACCATCGCCTCAGCAACCACCATCCTCAACCACAATCACCTCCCACAATCGGACCAACTACCACTGTATCTAAACCACCGTCGCTGTTACAACCACCGTCTCCTACCACCATTCGTACGTCTGCTACCAACATTACCTACCACAGTCCATCAACTACCACCATACCATCAACTACCACCTTCCCCATCAACTACCACCATTCCATCAGCTACCACCATCCCTTCAACTACCACCATCACCTACCACCATACCTTCAACTACCACTATCACCTATCACCATTCCATCAACTACCACCATCACCTACCACCATCACCATCAACTACCACCATCACCTACCACCATCACTTCAACTACCACCATCACCTACCACCATCCCATCAACTACCACCATCGTCTACCACAATCTGTTAACCACCTTCCTCTTTAGGCCTATTTGATTAACTTCTTCATGTACCACAACTACCACCATCACATACCTGACAACCACCATCTCTTCCTCTCCTAGACTGCCACTAGCTACCACCATCGTCACTTCTACCACCACAGCCACTACCACAACTACTACCATTACCTACCACTACCACTACTACTAGCACTACCTAATGCTGGTATCTTTACTAACCACCACATTTACAGTAAGTATAACCATCACTACTACTACTACTACTACTACTACTGCTACCACAATTGCCTACCACTGCTATGACTATCTACCATGACTACTACCACAACTACCACCACCAGCAGCATTTCACCACCACTACCACATCTACCACCATCGCCAACCACCACTCTCACTCCAAGTCCCTCAACCACCACTGCACCTACCACAATCACCACCATCTCCACCTTCTCCACCACCACCACCACCACCATGTCTACCACACCTACCACCATCACCAACGACCACTATTATTTCCTACCACAACCTCCACAAGTACCACATCTACCAAAACCCTGAACTACCACAACTACCACCATCGCCAGCAACCACCACAACTACCACCATCGCCAGCAACCACCACAACTACCACCATCGCCAGCAACCACCACAACTACCACAACTACCACCATCGCCAGCAACCACCACTATCTCTCCAAGTCCCCCAACCACCACAAAAACAATCAACACTACTACCACCACCACACCTACCAAAACCCTCCCCATCACCACCACGTCCACCACAACTACCCAAACTTTCTCCGCCACCACAACTACCACAACCACCACCATCGCCAACTACCACAACTACCACCATCGTCAACTACCACTATCGCCAACTACCACTATCTGCGTCGCTATCAGGTCGTTTGTATTCGTAACTTGTTCTGCGTAGGAATCCTGGCAGCAAGAGGGGCACAACCCACATTATATTCTTAACACCCATGAGTTTGCTATTTATTCTTTTTTTTTTAGTATTATATTTTGCATTTTTATTCATTTTGGAAGTAGGATCAGAAGGATGATATTAAAGCTGATTTTTATTGGTTTATATTTACTGTTTTTTTGTCTTTATTCTTAGTTTTTCTGTTTGATGCTGTTTTTATTTTTTCATTTTTTTATTATGTTTTTATTTGAGTTTTATTATCTTATATTTACTTACTTATTTCATGTTAGTTATTTCTTTATTTGTATGTTTTTTTTTTTCTGTTTGATACTAAGTACTTGTGTGATTTATTTATTTTTTCTTTATTCTTTTCGTTTTTATTTTTTTGGTCTTTTTCGTCACCGAGTTTTTTGACTATATTTAAACTGGAAAATATGTAATGCCACTTTGAATTTTGATTTTTTTAAAAATAATGTTGATTCTAGTTTTGGGTTATTCTAAATTTTTATTCTAACTAGAAGGTTGTTTTAGTTTTCAAAATATTTCCAAATTCGAGGTAACCTACTTCAGATTTATATGGTGGTTAAGATAAGACGCCATGGTGATGATGATGATGATGGTGATGACGATGGTGGTAATTTTGATGATGATGATGATGATAGCGGTGATGATGATGATGATGATGGTAGTGATTTTAATATATTTTCATTTCGATTCTAATTGTAAAGGTAATTCTGTATTTGTGAAAGTAGTATCAAAATATCCTTCTGAGTATGAGTATTTTAATTTTATATCTTATTTCTGATTTTGCTTTGTAGGTAAAATATCGGATCTTTGAATTTTTGGCCTAAAGCGACTGTCGTGTGTGTGTGTGTGTATGTGTGTGTGTGTGTGTGTGTGTGTGTGTATGTGTGTGTGTGTGTGTGTGTGTGTGTGTGTGTGTGTGTTTTGCACCTCGAGGACAGGACACCACTCATAAGGCATAGTAGCAGTAGTAGTAGTAGTAGTAGTTGTTGTTGTTGTTGTTGTTGTTGTTGTCGGCTCACCTGATCGTTAGAATGGTAAACTGCAGATCTGAATCGCCCTTCTCCTACAGTCCACCAGCCACCTCTCACCTAACAGTGAGGGAGTTGAGGGACGTTTTTACATCGGTGCCACCACGTGAAGGCGTCCCTCTCCATCTCAAGGACTTACCCCAAGGAAGAATGACACTTAACACTTCCAAGATACAGACCCCCAAATTTGACGATGATTTTTGAGGTACCTGACAATGATGGTATGTATCAGGCCTTCCTATGTATCTGCTGACTGCGTTCTGTAATATGGGATGCAGGCTAACCCTACGCAATAACCACAGGAGTTCCATAGATGATCGTAAATATAGGGTTCTGCACAGCACTTCGCGATTTAAGACTGAAGCATATAACTTTTAATTTACCTTCTCACTCATCATTAATTTGACCCTAACATCTTTACCTTTAACGCTGACCCTTGACCTCTGACCCCCATTTACAACCATTCCTGCGATATTTCTGTTGGTTGTTTTTATACCCGTACAGCCATGTTGTGTCTGACGCCGCATCTCGTGAGGGGTGGCCTTTGACACGAGAACTTCGAGGTATTTCAACAGTATCTCCATGACGACCCCCTCCTGCCACGCCACGCCGTCTTCCTCCGTATATTCCTCCACAGTAAGAGATGTGGAGATACACGGAGAGAAGCAGACAATTGAGGAAGTAAAGGAGGGTTGTGGTACTGATGTGGATTTCATTGAGAGCTTTAAGACAAATACTCTGAGATGGTTTTTGGCCATGGAGAGAGGATGGGGAACGAGAGACTGACTAGAAGAGTGTATGTGAGTGAGGTGGAGGGGGAGATCGGTATGGGAAACCAAGAGTGAAATGTAGGGATGGAGTAGAGAGATAGAGACTGACTAGAAGAGTGTATGCGAGTGAGGTGGAGGAGGAGTTCGGTAAGGGAAAACCTTGAGTGAGATGTAAGGATGGAGTGGAGAGATATATGAGTGAAGGGGTGTGAGTTGGAGGCAGGGCATCCAAATGGCATAGGACAGGGAGACATGAAGGCAATTTTTCTGTGGCCACCCTTGACGGGATTAAGGCGTCTGGCCATAGAGAGATAGATAAATAGATAGACAGGTAGATAGACGGTCAGAGAATCACCCATGTACCCAGTTTTATTTGAAGATTATTTAAACCTGACGATATTTACTGGAAACCTCAATTGGTCTAATGACTCTATTTTTGAGTCATATATGCATCAAACTTTTCAAAAATACTTAACCCCCTTAATTTGTTCATTCTGATGAGGTATATTCTAATTTATTCTTGCTATCTCCAGACGATTTTATTCATTCTAGATCTTTTTAAATAGTGGGCGTTTAATATAGCCTTCATTAAGTCCTTGAAAACTAGAGGTGTTTGTTGTTAGCTTAGGAAAATCATCTGTACGTGACAAGAGTACATTAGGAAAAGATGGCATTGTACTGAAGGGGTTATTGTACACCCATGGTTCATTGTGTGTGTGTGTGTGTGTGTGTGTGTGTGTGTGTGTGTGTGTGTGTGTGAGAGAGAGAGAGAGAGAGAGAGAGAGAGAGAGAGAGAGAGAGAGAAATAACGCAAATTAACCAAAGAAGCTTGAAAGTCAGACACATACAGAGAAACAACAGAAAACAACAAAGGAAAAGAGGATAGCAGTGGAAACCTAGTGAATGAAAGGCATGGAGTACAAGAGAGAGAGAGAGAGAGAGAGGATCGTCTACCATATGTGGCGATGCTGGAGTTGTTGAGTCAGGGTAAGATAGGGTTAAGTTTGGGGGGGGTGGCATTTTTTCCCCGTCTCTCTCTCTCTCTCTCTCTCTCTCTCTCTCTCTCTCTCTCTCTCTCTCTCTCTTTCATCCCTTCCCCTTTTTCCTTTTCCATTTCTTTCCTCTTCCTCTCCCTTCCCTTTAGTTTCCTCTTCTTTCCTTTCCTTTCAGACCCAGCTTTCCTCTCCTCTTTTCTCTCTCCTTTTTTTTCTTTTTCTTTTCATTTCCCTTCCCTTCCCTTCCTTTTCTCTTCCATTCTCTTCTACTCTCTCCCTTTTCATCATCTGTTCCTTCCCTCTTATTTCTTTCCTTTTCCTTTTGTCTTCTTTTCCTCCCTTTTTATTCTCATCTAATTTTCATCCCTTCCCACCTCTCCCCCCTTCTTTTTCCTTTCCTTCCCACCTCTCTCCTTCCCTTTCCTTCCCTTCTTTTTCCCTTCTCTCCTTCGCCTTTCCTTTCCTTTGCCTCTCCCTTCCCTTCCCCTCCTTCGCCTTTCTTTCCCTTCTCTGTCCTTCCCTTCCCACCCCTCCCCTGCCCATCCCCTTCCTTCCCTTTCCTTCCCTTCCCACTTCTCCCCTGCTGTTTCCTTCCCTCCCCTTCCCTTTCCTTCCTTTCCCTTGCCATCCTTAACCATTTTTTTTTTCTCTCCATCCAAACATACCCTTCCTCTTAACCTTCTTGTTTTTGTTCCTTTTTTTATCATCATCATCATCATCATCATCATCATCATAATCATCATTTTCACCATCGTCGTCATCATTATCTTCTTTTCTTTTTTCCTTCTCCTCCTCCTCCTCCTCCTCCTCCTCGGGCCTGTTCTTTCCCCTTCCTTCCATTTCTTCTCCCTTACATTTCCCTTTCCTTCCCTCCCTTCCTATCCCCACTTTTTCCTCCTTTTTCCTCACCACTCCTCTCTCATTTTCTCTTTACTTTTGCTTTCTCCTCTCTTTCTCTCCCTTTCCATCCTCCCTTCGCTTTCCTTCCCTTACCTTCCCTTCCCTTCCCTTCCCTTCCCACCACCACCTTGCAGACGTGTCCTACTTAATCCCATTTTTCGCCCTTTCTAACACGCTTGACCCTTTATTAGTTCCACTCCACACTCCCTTCCCTTTACTCCTTGCCCTATGCTCCTTCCCTTTGCTGCTTCCCTTTGGCCTTGGACTTTAATCTCCTCTTTCTTCTCCTCTTCCCTTTTCTTCTTATCTCTTCTCTAGTCTTCTCTTCTCTTATCTTTATTAGCTCTTCTCCACACTCCCTTCCCTTTACTCCTTGCCCTTTGCTCCTTCCCTTAGTCTCCCCTCTCTTCTCTTCTCTTCCCTTTTGCTCTGCTTCTTGTTATTATTTTTCCCTTTCTTTCACACTTCCTTAACATCTTTTCCTTCAATTCTTTCCCTTTGGCCTTTCTCATACCTCCCTTCCCTTTAGGTCTTTCCCTTTGGTCTTTCTCATAAATTCTTTCCCTTTAGATGTTTGACTTTGTCCTTACTCCTAACTCTCCTCCTTAAATTTAACTTCCACTTCCTTCTCTTTTCACTACTTCTTTCCTCTCCTCTCCTCTCCTCTCTTCGCTTCTCCTCCACTGTCCTTTCGTATTCTCGTCTCTTTCTTTCTCTTCTCTTCCATTCCCTTTCTTATTTCATTTCCTCATTCCCTTTAGAAATTCTTTTTGCTCTTCCCTTGTACTTTTCTTGTTTATTTTTCTCCTTCTCCTCCTTATACTTCTCCTCTCCTTTTCTCTCCTTTCCCTTTCTTTCTTGCAAGTAGAGTTATGTGTGTGTGCGTGTAGAGTTGTGTGTGTGTGTGTGTGTGTGTGTGTGTGTGTGTGTGTGTGTGTGTGTGTGTGTGTGTGTGTGTGTGTGTGTGTGTGTGTGTGTGTGTGTGTGGTGATATGTACCTGTGAAGTTGTGTGCGCATTAGGTTGTGCGTGTGTATTAGATTCCGAGCGTCTGTGCGTATGTTGCTTGTGTGCGTATACTGTATGTTTGCGTGTGTACGTAGATGTTGCGTGTGTACGTAGATGTTGCGAGTGTGGGTGTAGATGCTACGTGTGTGCGTAGATGTTGTCTGTACTTATATAGAAGCTACGTACATGGAGGGCTGTGTGTGTGTGTGTGTGTGTGTGTGTGTGTGTGTGTAAGACTGCGTGCGAATAAGACTGCGTGCGTGTAAAAAGTGCATGAAGGTAAGATTGCATGTACGTAGCGATTGCGTGAGCGTAAGATTGCGTGTGTGTAAAGATTGCGTGCGTGTGATTATTGCGTGCATGCAATGATGACGTGCGTGGATATTGCTGGGTGTTGAAGTTTCGTGTGAGGTTGCATGTACACGTGTGTGTGTGTGTGTGTGTGTGTGTGTGTCGGCATGTACTGTACAAATATAAGATTGCTTGTGTTAGTGCTTGAGTTCGTATATATATATATATATATATATATATATATATATATATATATATATATATGTGTGTGTGTGTGTGTGTGTGTGTGTGTGTGTGTGTTCGTGTCAGTGCGTGAGTGTTTGGGGGTTGCATTTACAAGTGTAGGGTTGTGTGTGTGTGCGTGCGTTTGTGTGCGTGTGTGTTGCCTGATCTGAGTGGCAGCTAATCACACACCTTCACACATCACCGGAAGTACATAAATCTTGAAGAAAAAATGAAGACGAAATTTAGGAACAAAATAAACAAGACTTCTGAAATCGCTGACGCAATATTCAAAGAACTCCACATTTCAAATTAAAATACTTTTGTTATCAATGCGGCCCTATTACTAAGGAACTTTTGGTACGGCTCAAATTTTTTTTTAGGATTTTGACCTGTGACCTTCAGATCAAGGTTAAGGTCATTCATACTATACAAATCATTTTCATTCATGACCACCTACATTTCCGCAGAAATTGGTCAAAATCGGCAAAATACTTTCGGATTTAGCACTTTCAGGCATGAGGCGGCCACTTTGATTTTTCTCAAGATCTCAAAAAGCATTTGTAGGATCTTAATACCAATACCCAGGAGCACCAGTAAATGTTGACGACTACGTGCTGGAACAATTGCAAAGCAATTGATTCCGTAGTTTTTGCTACGCAGGACAGCAAGAATTGAAAAAGGTAACATAGAGGGCACTAGTGCGGCGTTAGTGCTAGGCGAAAAAAATGTGCCAAAAGAAGCCTGAAACCAAGGTACATAACTCCTAAACATTTTAAGTCTCTATCTCGAACGGTCTTGGAATGTCAGCCTTGTAGATCTTCCCTCCCCTCAAAAAAATAATAATAATACTGTATCTATAATATCAGTAAGAACTCCACAGAAAGTGAAGTTCCTAATAAAATACAGACAAGAAATGGGCAATGAAGATTATAATTGAATATGGACTTTTTTGTCTCCGTGCATATATATCTGTGTGTGTGTGTGTGTGTGTGTGTGTATGTGTGTGTGTGTGTGTGTGTGTGTTTAACCCATAGTTCCAGACCGGTGGAGGTCCGGTAATTATGCGATAACTCGTTCACTTCACTTGATCCATATTTTCGTTTATTGATTATTTTGCAGCTTATTTTACGTAGCTCATTGACAGGAATAGATAGTGCTAAAGCTTTACATGCATTCCATAATATTTCTTGGCTTGCACTATAGTCTATTGTTAATCCAGTGTTGCAACTCAGCATTCTAAATAGAGAGATGACACTTTTTGGCTAGTTTACAGTAAGAAGAATATAGCACTTAACAACGTAACAGTGGTAGCTTTGGGTGGAGGGTGGGGGTATGGAGGTGAGATGGGAGATTGATTATTACCTGTGAGAGTGGGAGAGACGTTGAGAGGGGGGACACGGAGAGAAGGAGAGAGACTGGTAAGAGAAGGCGAGGAGAGTACGAGATTGAGAGGGAGAGGAAGAGGGGAAAGTGAAAAGGAGGGGCTGTGGGGAGGGGGAGGAGGAGGAGAGGATCAGGAAATAAAGGAGGGAAGGATTGGGGAGGGGAAAGGGAGCTGAAGAGGCGAAGGCTTGGGGAGGGGGAGGGGGGAGGAGGGGAAGGAGAGAAGAAGGACAGGAGATGGAGAGGGGCGAGGTGAAAAGGAGAGGTATTGGGAAAGGGAAGGGAGAAGAAGAGGATCAGGTAAGAGAGGAGGGGAAGGACTGGAGAGGGGGGAGGGAGCTAAAGAAGGCGGAGTATTGAGATGGGAGAGGGGAGAGGAGAGGAAGAGAAAAGAAAAAAGGCTGGAAGAGGGGAAAAGAAGGAGTGTCAAGTGATAGTGAAAAGGAAATGGGAGGGAAGTAGGGGAGGAAGAGGGAGCCTGAGAGGAGAAAAGGAGGGAGAGGATTGGGTGAGGGAGTAGGGAGGAGGAGTGGAGGGCGTAAAGTGGGAGAAGAAAAAGAACAAGAAAGATTAAGAAGACAAAGTTAGGGAAAGAAGGACAAAAAGAAATAGGACACGGTGTTGAGGGAAGTAGAGAAATAAATAGAACGGAGGAAGAAAAGACACAAAGGAAGAAAGAAGAGGAAGAAGAAGGAAGGGTGAAAGAAAGAGGAAGATGTGTAGAAAGAAGTAAGGAAAATGACGTGTGTACTATCATTATTTTCCTCTACCTTGCAGTAACTGAAGATGCAAGGGGGAAAGAGGGGAAAGACAATGAAAGAAGGAATGAACAAAGAAGAGAAGCAAGAGAGTCGGAGGGCGAAGAAAAGGAAAAGGAAGAAGGAATGAAAAGGTGGGAGGAGGCGTTAATAAGCTAGGGAAAAAGAGGAGAGAAAGAAGACAGGGGAGGAAATGAAAGACAAAAGGTGAAAAGATGTGAAAAGGGTAAATAGGAAAATAAAATAAAACAAATGCAACACGAAAAAGGAAAAAGAAAATAAAGAAATATAGACAGAAGAAGTAAGAGAAGAGAAAAATAGATGGAAGAACGATAAGAGATAAAGATACATAGATAAGAGTGACAAATGACGGAGTAAAGCAATCACTATTATGCTGTACCTTGCAATAGAGATACAGGAGGGAGGGGCGGGGAGGCGAAAGGGGGAAAGAAATAAGATAAATGAATAAACGGGTGGAAAGATGAAATATTAAAAAAAAAACAGCATAAGAAGAATAGAGTTATAACAGCCAAAAACAGATGGATGGAAGGGAAGCCGAAAAAACGATGATAAAAAAAGTGAAGAGGAAGGAGAAAAATAACACGCTAAGACAGGTATCTAAATTAAATGAAAGAAAAATATAAGGCAAAAAAGAAAGGTAGATGGATAGAAATGTAGAGAAGAAGAAAGATGGACGAAGAAAGACTGAAAGGGAAGAGGACGGAAAATAAGGAAGAGGGATAGAAGGAAGAGGAAAAGAGAGAAGGAGAGAAAATGAAAGGAAAGGTGAAAACATAGACTTTTGTATAATACTTAGGAAGATGACTGACTTGCATCATCATTATTATCCTGTACTTTGCAATGAGAGAGAGAGAGAGAGAGAGAGAGAGAGAGAGAGAGAGAGAGAGAGAGAGAGAGAGAGAGAGAGAGAGAGAGAGAGACGATGACTTGAAAACAAAGATAGGGGCCAAAGTAGATGAGAAGGAAGGATAAAAAGTAAGAAATTAATTAGGAGGGAGGAAATAAGGAAAAATAAAAACATGCAAGAATAACACGGAATATTAAGAAATAGATAAAGGAAAAAGAAAAGACAGTAGAGGGAGGAGAAGAACAGAGACTGAATAAAGAGAGCTGATGGAAGAAAGAAAGAGAGAGAGAAAGAAAAAGAGTGAGGATGAAGAAACGAAAGATAAGAAAAGATGAAGATAGGGGTGAGGAAGATGACTGACTTATACCTTTATTAATACCCTTTACCTAGCAATAAAGAGAGAGAGAGAGAGAGAGAGAGAGAGAGAGAGAGAGAGAGAGAGAGAGAGAGGTATGATAAAGATTACAGAGGGAAAGAAAGATTATGGAGATGAAAATGAAGGAAGTAGACGCAACGCTGAAGGGGAGAAAAGAGAGTATGAAAAGGGTAGAACAAAGAGAATGTGAAGAGGGAAGAATGAAGGCAGGATAATGAAGGCGATTAAAACGAGATAAGGAAATGAATGAAAGGAACGGAAGAGTGGAAAAAAGACAGGTGTTAGGATGAATGATGTCTAATGGATAAAGGAAGCAACTGAAGGATAGCATGACAAATAAAACGATGAATGAAGAAAGAAAAATGTTGAAGATTAAAGAATATTGATAACAAGGGTGAATGAAGAATAAGGCTCATAAAAGAGTTAAAAAAAAAAGATAACAGTGATAAATATGAAGAAAAAACATGAGAAAAATGAAATTACTAAAATAATGAATAAAAAAAAAGAAAAAATGGAAGAAAGAAATTGAAGAAGAATGGGACATGTAAACAAAAATAATTAGAGTGAGGATATGATGAGAGAGAGAGAGAGAGAGAGAGAGAGAGAGAGAGAGAGAGAGAGAGAGAGAGAGAGAGAGAGAGAGAGAACAGTAAGTGTGAGGGTGTGAAGAAGGTATCATTATCCACCTTACCACCTTGTGATCTAACTCACCGCTCTCTCACTCTCTCTCTCTCTCTCTGGCCCGCAGGCTGATGGATGACTTTCTCACTTTTTTTTTTCTCAATTTCCTCACTTTCACATTTCTCTCTCTCTCTCTCTCTCTCTCTCTCTCTCTCTCTCTCCACTTCATAACTTATCATGTGCTTTGTTCCTGTTCTTTTTGACACACACGATTTTTCTGCCACAGACGATTTTGCTGCCACAGACAATTTTGCTGCAACGGACGATTTTGCTGCCACTGACGATTTTGTTGTCAGAGATTTTGTTGCCACAGACGATTTTGCTGCCACGGACGATTTTGTTGCCACAGATGATTTTCCTGTTGCTCTGGGGACTCTCTGGGCCTGGAGGGGTTAGATATAGGCTTCATTAACCCTCCTTCACTACTGGAACCCCTTAAGCTGCAGGAAATCGTCTGGAGGTAGCAAGAACGAGGTAGTTAGGTCATTAATAGCATCAGTAATTGCATCTTTCTCTCTCTCTCTCTCTCTCTCTCTCTCTCTCTCTCTCTCTCTCTCTCTCTCTTACACACACACACACACACACACACACACACACACACACACACACACATCACGGCGCCATAGACCCGTATTGTTGTCGGTTAAGGGAGCTCCGTGACACCTCTTCCTAAACGATTTATTTTTGGATAAAGCTAGTTTATATCAAGTTGTGTAATATTGATGCTAAAGTGGTGGTACTGGAATGATTTAACGGACACGGAAGATGATAGTATAAGGTGCAATGAGCAAAATAAATCGCATAGGAAGGGGTGTTAGGGAGTTTCCAAGACCTTGAGTCGTTCTACCGCCAGACAATTTTTTTTCATATTATTGGAGACGTCAGGCAGAAAATGCGAAAAAAAAAAAATCAATTCGAGGACACATTTATCTATATTTGCGCTCTGTCCTGACGATTTTATTCATCTACGAACTGGCGGGGTTTGATAAAGGCTCGTAGTTTCGTTAGTTAAGGAGATTCCCTAACACCTCTTCTTTAGCGATTTATTTTTGGATATGGCTGGTGAATATCCTTTTGGGCGTTATCTGTGCAGTGTATGGCGATATTGGAATGATTTATGTACCACGGACAAGGACAGTAAGGTGTAATGAGCAAAGTAAGTCGCATAGGGAAGGGTGTTAGGGAGCTTCCTTAACCGACCCTGGCCCCCATTCATAATCGGGAATTCTTTTCTAAGCTGAAGAAAATCGTCTGGTTGGCAGCAAGAATAAACTAGAAAAAAAATATCATAGGGATTATTAGACTGTTTCCACATCCATTACTGAAGAAAATCGTCCTTAACCCTCTCAGTCCAATGGCTCTTTTTCCCAAGTCATTCTTATCTTCAGACGATTTTCTTAAGGTGAGAGAGAGAGAGAGAGAGAGAGAGAAACACGTGGCTGTGAATGGGGGATTAATAAAGGCTGTATGAAACCCCCCTCCAGTTTACCTCTCTCTCTCTCTCTCTCTCTCTCTCTCTCTCTCTCTCTCTCACACACACACACACACACACACACACACACACACACACACACACACACACACACACACACACACACACGAGGTCATATATCCTTGCTGTAATTGCGATACCCGTAAATCATTGGAGGGGAGTTAATGGGGGGCTGAGTCCCCCTTACACGCCTCTGTCACGCTGTACGGGAGGAGGGGGATGGATGGAGGGGGAGGGGGAGGGATGTGGAGGGGAGGGGAGGTAGGGAAACAGGGAGGAAGGACAAGGTGATGGGGAAGGGAGCAAGGTGAGGGAAGGAGTGAGGAAAGGTTGTGGATGGGATGAATGGTTGGAATGGATGGATGAATGGAAGTATGGAAGGTAGGAAGGATGGAGGAAGGAAGGATGTGAAGCTAAGGAAGGGGGAGGACCAGGTGAAGCATGAAGGAGCAGAGGGTCCTGGATAGATGGATGGTTGGGAAGGATGGATGGAAAGATGGAAACATGAAGGCTAGAAAGGAAGGGAGGATGTAGAGTTTAGGATGGGGGAAGACCTAGAGAGGGACGGGAGAAGGATTGCGGATGGGATGGATGGTTGGAAGGATGGAAGAAAGACTGGATAAGTGGAAGGGTGGATAGCTGGGAAGATGGAAGGCTGCACAGATGGATGGTTAGGGTGGATGCTTGGATAGGAGGAAGTAAGGGAAAATGGAAGGCTGTGGATGATAGTTATAGATGATTTGATGTGTGGGTAGACGGATGGTTGGATAGATGGAATGAACGGTGGCAGGAGGGAACCAGATATAAGGGTGTCGTGGATGGTTGGAAGGATAACTAGAAAGGAAGAAGGATAGATAACTGGAAAGATCGAAGCGTAGTTAGATGGAAGGATGGTTGGACGGAGAGTTGGTTGGATGGCAAAGATGACTGGACGGAGAGTTGGTTGACTGAAAGGTTGGTTGGATGGAGAGTTGGTTGGATGGAAGGTTCGATGGGTGGAAGGTTGGTTGGAGAGAAGATTGGTGGGATGGAAGGTTGATTGTACGGAAGGCAGGGTGGACGGAAGACTGACTGAGCTAAAGGTTGGTTGAAAGGAAGGTTGTATGAACGAAAGATAAGATAAAAGATTGGAAAGGTATAAAGGTTAGACAGACGAAGATAGGGAGGTGTAGCTAAACATGCAGAGACGCGTAGGTGGAGAATGTAGTAAGAAAGATAATGGATGGCTGAGAGAGAGAGAGAGAGAGAGAGAGAGAGAGAGAGAGAGAGAGAGAGAGAGAGAGAGAGAGAGAGAGAGAATTATTAGTGTACCGAGTGTGGTTGGAAGAGGTAGTAGAGGTTAACAAGACCATGATATATTACCGAGATATATAAGAGTTGATTTAAATGCTGAAGGATAAATTAAATTGGCCTTGAGAGGATACAGAGAAGGAAGAAAAAGTAAAAAAATTATTGCAGAAGTGAAGGGGATATGAAAATTACTTTAAAAATTGCTATTATTTGTGGTTTTCCTAATCGTCTGACAGGAGGAAAAAATAAGGATATATGAAAATCAGGAAAATGTGTTTGTGGTTGGTCGTTACTGAGGTGTAAAAAAAAAAAAGGAAGGAAATTATTACCTATGTTTACTTACAGGGGAAAAAATTACGACAGAATTAATAGCAACAGAATAAATTGTTTAGGTTATTATTCACGAGGATATGAAGATTAAAGCTTTCTCATTTCCCTGTCGTGTTCATTTCTCTCTTCCTTTTTCTCACTCCTGGCTCACTTTTTCTTAATTTTGTCTCTTCTTGGTCGTTATTTGTTTCTCTTTCTCCTTCTTTGTTCAATATTCGTCTCGGTTTTTTTCTTTCTCAACATTTGTCAACTTTCCCTCTTCATTTTCTTGCTTTTCCTTTCCACTTTTTTTTATCTTTTCTTGACCACATTTTCTTTATTTACTTTTTCTTGTTCATAAATAGGCTTTTTTTTTCTCTCTCTTTTTCTCTTCTCAACATTCCTCTTGGTTTTGCTCTCCCCAAATATTCGTGACTTTCTCTCTAAATTCGTCATAAAGGGTTTTTGGAGAGAGAGAGAGAGAGAGAGAGAGAGAGAATGGTAAAAGGGTGGGTGGGAGAGAGGATTTAGGTTTCTGGCTACCATGTTGAAGAAGAGACACACAAACAGAGACAGAGACAAGAAGAGAGAGAACGGGTAAGGGGGTGGGGGGATTAAGGGTTCTGAGAGAGAGAGAGAGTGGGTGTGGGAGGCTAAGGGTTCTGAAAGCCATGTTGACAAATGAACTAATTAAAGGGTTCAGCGAGATGACTGGGGGGTCTGTGAATCCCCTTTGAACCCCTAAGTGGCTGGCAAGGGGGTTTAGGTGGGTTCTGAGTGGATGATAGAAAGGGGGGGAGGTGGCTTGGGGTAGGTGGGTGAGTGAGAGTGTGTGAGGTGTGTGGAAGGTGAGAGTGTGTGACGTATGTGTCAGGAAGGATGTGTGTGTGTGTGTGTGTGTGTGTGTGTGTGAAAATAAAGACAGCTAATCTCGTCCTGGCACGGATGGTGTGAATATGACAATAGGACAACAGGTACTGCAGGTAAGAAGGAAAATGGGGTTAGGATGATGATGATGATGATGGTGATAGTAATGTCATTCAAGGCTGGTGTGATGATATTATTCGTGGCGTCTTTAGCTAATAGTGCCAGTGGAATGGTGTACAAAATATTAACACATATTTCAACAGCAGATTATTTAGTATTGTGCAAGTTCTAAGTGGAATAGTGCTAGCTAAGGAAAATTCTTATTCACTTTATTCATCCACTTAATTTTTATATCTATTAGAGAAATTGAATTGATATATTGAATAGATACGGTAGAATTTTGACTACTAATTGCTTAAGTCCGACTGGTTCCCCTTACCTCGGAAAAAAAAATAATCTTGCTGTAGTGAGCATAAAAAAGAGTCAAGCATTATACCATACTGAAGAGGTGGAGGAGAGGTATGAAAATTTATACTCACTTTCAATTCCCTCCCTCGAGCC
Organism: Coenobita brevimanus; assembly: GCF_032717465.1. Lineage (NCBI taxonomy): Eukaryota > Metazoa > Arthropoda > Malacostraca > Decapoda > Coenobitidae > Coenobita > Coenobita brevimanus. The sequence continues at coordinate 15,486,530 of NC_137060.1, read as the reverse complement.
ACTGTTAATATTCAGTAGTTGTAGTAGTAGTAGTAGTAGTAGAAGTAGTAGGTTATGCAAAAGCTTGTGGGCAAACTAACCAGCATAACTTATCGCGTATATTTCTGTGGTTGTGTATATGATAAAGTTCAGGACCACCAAACTAAGAAAAAAAATCATATATCCCAACAGGAAGGTAGGAAAATGAAAATAATTTGTTCGTTAACCCTCATTAAACCCGAGCTGATGAAGAGCCACAAAAAACGAGATGAATATAAAAAAAAAAAAAGGAGGGGGTGACTAAAAAAAAAACTCTAAATGGGCGTTGTTTGGGTGGGTGAGGTGCGTTCGCCCTACATCTGTTGTATGGGCGCCTGAGTGACAGCTAGCAAATTAAAGTGGGTGGGTAGGTGGGTGGGGAGGTGGGCGAGGTGGTGGTGGAGGGATTAGAAGGTGGGTGGGTATGAAACTGGAGAGATTGGTAGATAGGTGGATGAATATGTATGTATGTAGGTAGGTAGGAAGGTCGGTAGGTAGGTCGGTAAGTAGATGTGTGTGAAGGTGGAAGAATAGATGGATAGGTAGGTAGGTGGGTAAGGCGGCAAGATTGGCTAGTGGGTAAGGATGTATGGAGAGACTGGAAAGTGAATGGGTATGAAAGTTGGGAGGGGGGTAGACGAGTAGGTAAGTAGATGTTTATGCAGGTATAGTAGATTATGCTGACGGCTAACAAAATAATCTGGCTGGGTAGATGAGGGGAGGTCAGATGGGGAGATGAGGAAGGAGATGGGGAGACATTGGTTGATGGATAAATGTATAAGTATGTAATAGGTAGGTAGATAAGAAGGTGGAGAGATGGGTAGATAGGTAGTTATGGGCCAGATTCTGAGTAATAAATGCTAGATCAACGTACGTTTAATTCCCAGCTAAAATTACTGAATGCCTTATGGGTAGATTATAAAGATCATTTTCGCCCATAAGGCCATCAATATTTGTAGCTCTGAGGCGACTGAGAACTGGACGCATCTTGTTACAGTATTTGCCTTCTCAAAATTAGGCCAAAAAATTCGTGAAGATGATGGCTTGGGATGCATTATATAGGTGAGAGAGAGAGAGAGAGAGAGAGAGAGAGAGAGAGAGAGAGAGAGAGAGAGAGAGAGAGAGAGAGAGAGAGAGAGAGAGAGAGAGAGGTTGGTAAGTTAACAGATGGGTGGAAATGTGAATAGATGAATAAGTGAGTGAATGTGAAAGTGAGTAAGGATGTGAATTTGAGGGTGAAGGGTTGTTGGGGTTGGTGGGTAGATGACTTGTTATAGAGGTAGGTAAGTAGGAAGATAGGTAGGTAGGTCGGTAGGTAACTAGGTATATAGGGCTGGTAGTGGGGTAACGTATAGGTAGGCAGCTATGTAGGCCTATGTATGTAGGTTAGTAGGTGAGTATGTTGGGAAGTAGGGAGTTTGGGAGAGTAGGTAAGTAGGAAGGTACGTAGGTTGGTGGTGCATGAGTAGGTATATAAGTATCATGTAAGTAGGAAGGTAAAGTTGGAGAAAGTAAAATGTAGAACGGCAATTACGTAGGTAGGTAAGTAGGTGGATAGGTAGGTAGGTACGGTAGGTAGGTTAGATGAGTGTGACTGTAGGTATGTAGTCAGGTGGAAGATAAGTAGGTAGGCAGGTTGGTAGGTCTGTTAGTATGAATTTCCATGGATAGAGAACACAAAGGTGATAGGTGAGATAGATGGGTAGGAAGATGAATAGGGAGAAGAGTTTGTGCAAGCCTTGGCAGATAGAGAGGTGGAAAGGTAGGTGGGTGGATAAGTAAGTGTTCAGGTAAGTAGGTAGGTTGGTAGGAAGGTAGATAGGTAGGTAGGTAAGTAGATCTGCAGTTAAACAGACATACCAGGCCTCTCTCAGCTTAGGAAGATTAGCCAGCAGAGGAAAGCAGGCAGCAGGAGAAATGAAATATAAGGCCAGAGAAACATACCAAGCCTCTCTCAGCTTAGGAAGATTAGCCAGCAGAGGAAAGTATGAAGCAGAGGAGGTGAAATATTAGGGCAGAGAAACATACCAAGCCTCTCTCAGCTTAGGAATATTAGCCAGCAGAGGAAAGTAGAAGGTAGAAGAGGTGAAATATTAGGCGAACTTCTGTCATTGTGCATAGGTAGGTAGAATGGTAGGTAGGCTGGCGAACTGAAAGGAAGTGGTGAAGGAAATGAAGTGGCAGGTAGGTAGGTAGGTAGGTAGGCAATAACCGTAAGTATGATCTGTACGTATTGAGAATTAGATATTACAGTGAATAGAGGAAACGTAAGTAGATAAATGGGTAAGTAGGTAGGTAGATAGGTAAGTAAGTCGGTGAATAAGGTAAGAGAAACAGAGAAAATTGGTTAAGAAAAAGAGTGAGAGAAGAAGTATAGGAAAAGAGAGAGAGAGAGAGAGAGAGAGAGAGAGAGAGAGAGAGAGAGAGAGAGAGAGAGAGAGAGAGAGAGAGATATTAGCTGATAAGGTCAAATGATTAAATAGGTAAGTAGCTACACAGGTTAGGTAGGCAGGTTAGTAAGAGGCATGGTAGGTAGGTAAGGGGAAGGTCAGTAGGTAAGCAGATACATTAAATGGGTAAGTTGGAAGGTAAATAAGCAGATTATTAATGCTGATCAGTAGTGGTGGATTAGGTAGATTAAATCAGTAGTAAGGTAGGTAGATAGATAAATTATGTTCAGGTAGGTACGTAGGTAGGAAAGGTTGGTAGGTAAGAAGGTAGACAGGTAGGTAGGTAATAGACAAAGGTATGGAGAGCTAGGTAGACAAGCAGGCAAGTAAGGAAGGTAACCAGGTAGGTAGGTAGGAACGTAGGGAAGCAGAGTAGGTAGGTAGGTAGGTAGGTAGGTGGGGGTGAGATAGGTAGGGTGGAATAATAGGGTTGGTCAGTGGGGTAGGAAAGTAATCAAGTAGGTGGGTAGATAAGCACCCTTGGACGGTAGAACCAATCTTACACCTACCACATGTAGTATCCTCCTCTTGCTACTCCTCCTACTACTACTACCACGACTACTGCTACTACTGCACCTACTACTACTACCACTGCTACTACTGCCATCACTACTCGTACTGACACAAGGAACACCACCACTACACTTTTTATTTTTTGCCTTTCACTATAACAATTTTTAATATGTCTGTGGGTTTAGACATTAACTGTAAACATAATCCTATATGAGTGGAGACCATATTGTATTTGCTCAGGTTGTTCATTTCTTTCCTTCTTGCTTTCTTCATTATCGTCTTTTTCCAAACACTTTTCAGTATGGCTTCATTCCTTCAATTTTTTCATCATTTCGATTCAGACTCGTACAATTGCTACGTAGGAAAAAAAAAAAAAAAAAAAAAAGGTTTATTTTTATTATTATTACTCTTCTTTTTTAACTCAGCCCTTTTCAAGTTTTTTCTAATGCAGTCAAAAGTCAAACCATATAAACACACATATTTAACTTCCTATGTTCTTGTATGTTCAGTAATCATCAAGGGAATCTGCAGAGAAGTATTTTAATGTATTGTTGCTGTGCTGAGACCTTCCTGTATTCCACTGATTTTTTTTTTTTTACGGTGTTGTGATTCAACAATAATATAATAAAACCAATGATGAAATTACTGGAAAGCGCTCCTTCATTTTTCGACTGCTTAATGTATAATATCTATCTCTATTGCCAGACTCCTCAATCCCGTAAGGGGTGGCCAAAATCAAATCGCCTCCATGTCGCCCTGTCCAATGCCACTTCACTGCCTTGCTCGCAGCTCACAGCCCCCTCTCTCATATACCTCTCCACTTCATCCTTTCATCTCATCCTCGGCCTCCCCCTCCATCTCTCCCCCTCCACCTCACTCGCATACACTCTCCTCGTTAGTCTCTCGCTCTCCATCCAAGTAATATGTACTATTCCCTTAAATGGTGCAGGAATCAGCAATTTAAGTATTTTTTACGGAATGATGATGATGATAATAATAATGATGAATACTGTCAATGCCACCCATTTTTATACCTACTACTTCTGCTACTATTATTTTTACTGCTACTGCTAATACTGCCACTACTGCTGCTACTACAATTACGACTAATACCACCAACGCTACCACAGTTACACCTACACTACCACTACTAACACTGGCAGCTACCAACATTATCATTATTTTTTACATTTACAATCACTACTATTACTACCACTATTACAGGTACTACCACTACCACCACCGCTGCTATTACATCTACTACTACCACTTCTATATACTGCTGCTACCACTCCGTCTTGTTACTTAGTCTACCACAACTACCAGTACATATATCTATCTCCAATACTACCAGTACTACCACTATTACTCGTACCTCCTGCACCCCCAGTACTACCACTATTACTCGTACCTCCTGCACTCCCTCATCTACCACAATCACCACCAAACTACCACCATCATCATGACACCGGCACCATAACCACCACACAGTCATACACCACACACTCTTACACCACACACTCTTACACTACACACTCTCACACTACACAGTCTCACACCACACTTTCCCACACCACACTTTCCCACACCATACTCTCACCACACACTCACACAACGCAATTTCACAACACTCTTACATCACACACACACACACACACACACACACACACACACACACACACACACACACACACACACACACACACACACACACACACATACACCAAACTCCATACACTACGCCATCCCCCACCACACTACACCCTCACCATATAATTAAACACCACACCCTCACCACACTCCACACACCATACTATCCCTCACCACATACTCCTGTCTCACCACATACACACTCTCTCTCTCTCTCTCTCTCTCTCTCTCTCTCTCTCTCTCTCTCTCTCTTCCATCCCAAGCCAGCAGAACGGACGGAAACTTTGCGCTACAATGTCCACGGTACGAACAATGACGTATGGTGCAGCTGCGGTACATGTCACTGGTGGTGTGGTGTGGTGTGGTATACCTGGGACGGACTCTGTTGGCTGACTCGGGTTTGGCTGCGGAGTTGTCGTTTACGTAAGAGTGACATCAGCACCCTTTATGTAACAGGGACGTCGGTCGTAGTGCTGATAATAGCATTGTTTTGTGACAAAACTCTATGCAACGTAGGATTATATATATATATATATATATATATATATATATATATATATATATATATATATATATATATATAGCCCATCAGAACCATAGGGCCCCGGGATTGGGGTACTTGCTGCAGACAATTAAGGCGAAAATGACTAGTGGTTCGCTTCTAAATAGCAATGTATGAGCGAGAAACCCCAACCAGCCATTGGGTATAGATCCTTATGGGTTACATCCAGTGGAAAGTCTTAACCCACTACACCACCAAAAGTCTGTTTGATTCTATGGTTACCATCTAACGTAGTACACTGTTTTCTGAGTTACAAGATCCCATTTACCTTGTCGCTCATTAAGACTCATCTGAATGTACAAGTCCTGTATGTTCATAAAAAATACAAAATTTTATTTCACACACACACACACACACACACACACACACACACACACACACACACACACACACACCAGATGTACAATGTAAGGCACAGCTGTCTTTCTAGATAGTGTTGAAGACATCAGAGAAAAGCTGAGCTTTGTTAAACACGTATCTGTGAAACTTAGGAACACTTAGCAGACCTGATTTTCGGCAGAAACAGACCATTGGCTGTTGGGTGCCATAGCAACACATTTTAGAGAGAGAGAGAGAGAGAGAGAGAGAGAGAGAGAGAGAGACTGTCATCGTCGTAATGCCAGCCTCATTCCAGAGCTCATTCTTCAAGGCGCATTCCTCCACATATCGACAAATCTACCTAACAACTCTTTCTTTTTTTATCTAAATTCTCTACCGTCTTCTGGATTCACACTACTTTTTTGCAAGGATATAATGGGCCCTCTATCAGTCTGTCTATCTACCTATCTATCTATATGTCTATTATTTATTTACCAAACTATTAATTATTTATTTATTTACCTATTTTTTATTGTATCCTCATGCTTCACATTTATTCTTTCCATTGCATCTGTATATCGCTCTTTGTGTTTAGGTCCACTCTTCCCGTCCCTTTTGTAGGTTGTTTCACTTTTTCCTTAGCGATTTATTTTGCATATTACACCTTAGTATCGTTGGTTTGATTGTACTTGACAAAGATCAATAACTCCTTTTAGTTCAGTTGGTCACCAGGTGTAGTCAGATTGGAGAGTGGATTTGACTAGTAACCAAGGAGACTCGTGATGTGTCTTTGTACAGTACTGTGAATTCAAGGCCCATATTCTCGTCGGTTAAGGAAGCTCCCTAATACTTTTGCCTAAGCGACTTATTTTACTTATTACAACTTATCGCCCATCTCTGCATAGGCAACGAGCAAGAGGATATTAACCAGCCATATCTAAAAATAAATCGCCAAGGAAGAGGTGTTAGGGAGCTTCCTTGCCTTACGAGAACAGGGGCCTAAACCACATACGTATACACAGTGGCAGTCAATAATTCCTTTACACCTAATGAGGCCTTGCTGAGCTAATTGTCAATAATCGTGAATGGAATCTCGCTTCATTAGTTAGGAATTTTAGAAGGGAAGTATCTGACACACACACACACACACACACACACACACACACACACACACACACACACACACACACACACACACACACACACACACACACACACTTCTGAAGTTCCAGATTCTACGTGAGAGAGTAACATGGGTAGGTAGGGTGGGAAGGCGAGGTAGGGTTAGGTAGAATAGCAGGAAAGGTTTGGGGGGTGTTAGGCAGGGCAGGTGGCAGGCAGGGACGCGGGAGGGGGTCTGGGGGGGAGGCAGGGGGTGGGAGGGAGGGGCACTTTATTTGCATGCACCCCCCCACACCACCCTCCCATCACCCCACCTTCACGTATTCAAATCAACACTCCTGTGAACTTGGCCAGGGCTGTGTGTGTGTGTGTGTGTGTGTGTGTGTGTGTGTGTGTGTGTGTGTGTAAGGATTTTTGTGTGTGTGTGAAAGAATGTCAAGATGTTTGTGTGAAATTTCTTGATACTGTATTGGTGATGGTTGAAATAGTGATAATAACAGTGGTACTGTTAACTAAAATAGTAGTAGTAGTAGTGAGTAGTAGTAGTGGCATAGAAATAGCTTTGTAGGCCAGTACATGATGGGGAGTGATCATTATAAAAGTAGGAGGTAGTAACAGTAGTGAAGGTACCCGGTAACAGTATTAGTAGCAGAAATAGTAATGTCAGTAAGTCGTACTAACAGTAATAATAGTAACAATAGTAACAACAGCTAGTAAAAGTATGCTCCCTTCAGATCTAGTAGGTGTGAGAGTTGAAATATGCGCTATGGTATGTGAAAAGGAATGATTATGCGTGTGTGGTAGGGAAGTGCTAAGTGAATGGTAGAATGTATAGTATTTCTCTCTCTCTTCCTTTTTCTCCCTACCTTCCTTTCTCTTCTTGTCCCTTTCCCCCTCACTCTTTGCCTCCCTCCCCCTTGCCATACCTCCGTGCCTCCTTCCTCTCCCTCTGTACCTCCTTTCATTCTCTCACTCCTTCCTTTCCTACCTTCCTCTCTCCTTCCTCTCTTTCCCTACAATCTGCCACTCTCTCTCTCACTGTCTTTCCCTCGCTTGCTCCCTCCCTCCTTCTTTTCTCCCTATCTAGTTCCTACCTTTGTCGTTTCTCTTCCTACCCTTGTTCCCTCTTGACCTACCTCTCTCCCAACCTCCTGTATCCTCGCCTCCCTCTCTCCACCTCTTTTTTCCCTCCCTCTCTCCCTCCTTCCCTCCAAATCTACAGGTGACAAGCGAGAGATGGAGCCAAACCGAAAACACTTTCCCATACACATACACACCGCCCCCCCCCACCCAAAAGAAAAAAAACACGTCTCACATAATTTGCATACAGAGAGAGCCAAACATCTGAGGAAAGAAGGATGGCAAGCACTGTTCAAACCCCTTCTTTTATCGTCGTCTCCCCACTACCAGACGATTTCTCTCAGCTTTGGGTAGTGAAAGGGATAAGAAAGGCCACATCTTGAGTCCATTTTGAGAGGTGCTTAAGAAGGATCAAATAGTCTTAATGTAGGGGGAAGGAAGGACTACAAGAAGTCATCGTGGTAAAGGGGTTAACGTGGATGGAATGTCCGTTCGTTGTAAGGTGTTCTTTGTACGTGAAATGTGCGTTTTTGTGGGGAGCTGGGTTCGTGATGGGACGAGGGGAGGAGGTTGGGGAACGAGGGAATTGGTGTGTGTGTTTGTGATATAGGTGTGTGTGTGTGTGTGTGTGTGTGTGTGTGTGTGTGTTTCAGGTGACGAGAGCATTTGGTATGAGCTGGTGAGAATACTAAGGTGAGAATATCGCAGTGGGAAGGCGTAAGAATAAGTAGAAAGGAAGGTTAAAACATGAAATCCAACTAGAGGAGTAGTTTCAAGGGAGGGAGTCTGTATGAGAGTTGGTGGCATGCTGTGTCAAGAATCGAACCTCAGTGCTGAAGTGACTCAAGGCTGTGTTATTTCAGGGAACGGCTCAGTCTGCTGGTGTGGTCGTGGGTGTACTGGGGAGACGTTTGGAAATGAGTAAATGATGAAGTATAGACCTTGATAACGCTGTAGAGACGGGGATAGGAAATGGGTAAATGATGAAGGATAGACAATGATAACACACAAGAAATCGCCTGGTGGAGAGTAGAAGAGCGCTATGTATGGACCACCTGGGCTATGATATAAGTTTGGGGAATGATGCTTCTCTGATGGATGAGGAATGCTTGAAAGGGGAAAGTGGAGTGAAGGTGATGGATGTGGATTGTCGTAGATATATACCTTGCAAAGTGAAATGTTCTTGACTTCCTCTTGTTGTTCCTCTTTACTGCGGCTTGTTAATCTCTCTCTCTCTCTCTCTCTCTCTCTCTCCCTCACACACACACACGAATGGACGGGTGTATGAGGAATGCTAAGTGGAAAAGGAAATACTTAAAACATAGAGAGAAAATTCTTTGAGGTGATTCGGTCATTTGCAGTTGATATCTAAGTGACATAGAAGGCTTCCTAGCATTTTTTCCTTAGCGACTTATTTAGCAGCATCAAAAAAAGCAATAACATCAACAACATAGCATTCTCTTTTTAATTATAGGTTTCATTTCCACATCCTATGCAACTCACCCACTTGTCATAAAAACGCCCTCGCTAATACAGTTAGCTAAGTTCTCAAGGAAATAACATAGCATTTAATCAGTATGGACGGTGAGTACGGTATTAGTGCCGAAGTGATGACGTGTGACGGTGTGTAGCACGCATAGAACAACTGCTGGGCTTTAGGTAATGGACTGTCACATCTATACTCAGTGTCAGACATACTCGTATAATTAAAAGCCACAAAAAGAAGTAAAAAAAAAAAAAAGATGGAGGAGTATATGAGGGAGATAAGGGGTCGTGGAAGGAGAGATTGTTACTGAGCAGAGACAGACAGATAGACAGATAGATAGATAGATAGACAGAGATAGCCCATTCAGCCAGAGGACGTCTATTTTAGTCCTGCTATCTCCAGACGATGTTATTCTGCTCGGGAGGAAATTTTTGAACTGAAGGGGTTAGGTATTCATTAACCCTTTCAGTACTTGTATATCAGCCCTCCTATCAATCTCTGTCCCTACCCATCTACCTCCCTACTTAGCTACTTCCCTATTTATCTCCCTACTTATCTACTTCCCTATCTACCAAACCAGCTACCTATTTTCGGGTACAAATTTAATGGCGGTGTAACAAGGCTGGATACGATAAATTGGTGAACATTCTTTCCTGCGTTGTTCTTCTGAGTTGTTACTGTACGCCAGGTGTTTTGTGTGTGTGTGTGTGTGTGTGTGTGTGTGTGTGTGTGTGTGTGTGTGTGTGATAGATGGTAGATGTGTAGGCAGGTAGAACTGTAGGTAGGAATGAGGGTTGGTACATAGAGTTGTGTGTGGGGAGGAAGGTAGGTCGATCAGCTGAGTGGATTGATAGGTAGGTAGGTAGATAGGATAGGCAGGTAGGTAGGAAGGTAAGTACTGGACAGATTGGTAAGTAGGTGGGTATCTATGTATAGGATAGGCAGGTAGATTGGAGGTTAATGAGGCAGGTAAGTCGAAATATATAGAATATTGACACATAGGAAAGGTAAGTAGGTATTGAGATGTATGGTATAGTTATGTATTGTATGATGGAGGATAGGTACTGTAGGTAGATGGGTAGGTAGATTAGCAAAGGATAGGTAGAGTACATATGTATACAGGGATAGGTGGGTAAGTAGGTAGGTAGATAGATGTGTATAGGTGGGTGGGTAGGTAGGTAGGATGGCAGATAGATAGGTGGATATGTATAAGTGGGTAGGTAGGTAGGTAGGTAGGTGGGTAGGTAGGTATAGGAAAGGTAGGCACGGTACATATATGCATAGGAGGACAGGTAGCTAGATAAATAGGTAGATATATGAATGGTTAGTTATATACTGGAGGGCAAGTAGATAGACATGGCATATAGGAAGGCAAATTGGCAGGCAGGCAAGCGATTTAATCAGCTTAGGAAAATCTTGACGAGCTGGAAAGGTTATATTGAAGTAAACCTGCCAAAAATCCCTTCCCTGAGCTGAGTAAAATCGTCCGACGGTGGCAAGAGTAAATTTAACGAAGGCTTATCGGAGTAGTAGCAGTAGTAGTAGTAATAGTAGCCCCAGGTTCCTCTGAAACGTGAACCCAGTGGACTGCAGGCTGAATTTCTCCCATCCTGCGGTCCATCCTCCTCCTTTCGCGGATAGGGAGGGAACTGAGGGACGTGTGTATAACCAGGCAGGTCCACCGCCCTGTCCCTCTCTATCACCAGGTTAAACACACCATAATCACCTTTCTCCCCACAAAAATCCAACAAACTCACTCCAACATCTCCATTACACAAACCTCCGACGTTCCCTACAATAATAACGCTATAAAGGGACGCAAATACGCAAAAACACACACTTAAATACCATAACTCGCCATAAAATGTGTACTCGGCAACACTTAATATCTGAGTCTGAGAAAAGTATGGCATTTTGTGTGGCTATTATCACAAGGCAACACAATAATAGTTTTCCTTTATGATGTTTTTCTTTTTTTTGTGTGTTTACTTATCTCTGAAATGTGATCAGAGGTGAATGTGCAGCGTGTCTTCTTATATTTTCTTTGTGTTTTCTGTTTTTATGAGCTAATGCGATGTTTTATTCTCAGTTATCAATATGGCAGAGCTGTAATGGATTTTTATAGCCTTTTTATATTTACTTAACTTCTTTTTATGTGACCACAACAGAATGCATCAATTACCCTATCAGATTCTTTCTCATGTTTATTTAGCTAAAGAAATATGGGGAATCTGTGCAAATTTCGTCCTGACAATACAAGGATAATTTGTGTTTTTCTTGCTTTTCTTTATGGTAACGCAACTGCATGTGATTTATATATATTTAATAACCTTTCCCCATTTTCAATTTTTATTCATTTATCTTATTATTTTTACTAATTTTCTTTTTCTGGGATTAATTCATGTCGCAAATTTTTCCATAATATAATTAATCTTATATTTTGTTCTATCGTTTTGTTGTTTATTTTTTTTTATTTTTTTGCCTATTTAAAATGAAATTCAGGAAAAACTTTAGGCCGTTATGTGCGAATTTATTTTTTCCGTGATTTCCTTTTTCTTTTCGTTTTATATTTTCATTTTTAACGTTTTATATTTTTATTTTTTTCAGCTTTTTACATTTCCATTTTTTGCGCTTTATATTTTCTTTATTACCCTTTTATATTTTTATTTTTGGCGATTTATGTATTTATTCTAGCGTTTTATGTTTTTATTTTATAGCGTTTTCTATTTTCATTTTTTGTTTTATAGTTTTATTTTTTAGCGTTTTATATTTGCATTTTTAGCTTTTTATTTTTCATTTTTAGAGTTTTATATTTTCATTGTTTGGCGTGTTTTTTTTTGTTTTTTTTTTGTTCCCTCGCCGCACCGTACATAGTTTCCTGTTGGGTCCAGGTCGGGTAATGGCGGTGGAAATTTACGTGATTTACAGGCGCCTCTCGGGTGTAAATAATAACAAAAACGTAAACAGTGGGTGGTTGGTGGGTAGTTTGTCACCGTGTCTTGGTGTACCCTTGAGAAAATTAAAGAAAGAGAGAAAAAGAGGAAGAGATAAAGAGGAGAACTGACGACTTGAGGGCAAAAAAGAGGAGATAAAACTGGAAAATTGAAGCTTGAAGACTTGCTGGGAAAAAGTTGTTGAGAGAGAGAGAGAGAGAGAGAGAGAGAGAGAGAGAGAGAGAGAGTGTTTTGAGGAGAAGAAAGATGATGGTAATGGAGGAATATGGTGAACTTTAAATTCTTTCACCATCACCATCATCATCATCATCATCATCATCCAGTCCCTTTTTATTTCGCCCCACCAGAAGCGTAAGGGTTCGGGGCTAGGCTGCACTGTCCTGACATTTAAGACAAGGATGACCAGCCTCACTCGCCCCTAAGTGGCATTATTCAACCACCAGGAATCATTTAGTGTTATGGTTACCACCCAGCGTTGTAAATAGTTCTCTGGACTAACAGGAACCATTTGGCTTGAGAGTCAGTGTAGTCACCTTGTGTTATAATTACCAACGTTCACCTATTAATTCATTACAGTCATTGTCATTATCATACTTTTTTTCAACTTTCTATCTCATACTTCTCACCTCCACCACCACCTCCATCATCATCATCATCATCATCTCCTTCAGGTATTAAATCATTTCAATAACTATCATTACTTCTTCCTCTTCCCCTCTCCCCTTCTCTCCCCTCCCCTCACCCCCTTCTCCCTCCCTCCTCCCTCTCCCCCTCCCCTCTTCATGGTACACACAGAGACAAAGAAACAAAGTGCACATGGGTCGCTGACTCTACCCTATCCTCGGTATACACACGCACGTACACATGTAGACACGGAGATACACACACGTACACTGATGGATGCTCTGAGTGAGACGAAGTATCGAGTACACACACACACACACACACACACACACACACACACACACACACACGGACCATAAACAAAGGGATTCCTGTGTTTTATGTATTTGTTTTATTATTACTATTATTTTCTTTACCTGTCCTGATTAAAGTCTACCTGTTTTCTTGGCTTTTATTTTTGTTGTTTTGGTAATTTTCTTGTTTTTTTTTTCATTGAGGTAGGCTTGTTTTTTCCTTGTTTATTTGAATTATATGTTTTTCTGTTGTGTGATATTCTTGATGTTTTATCATTGAAGTTGTTTTGTTACGTTTGCTTTTTTTTTTTCAGTCTCGAGTATTTCGTTGTTGTTTTTCTTTGTTTTCAGTTTTGTTATTTGCTTTCTTTCCTTGCTTGGTAGAGTTGATTGCTTTATGTCATTCTTTCGTCTTGTTTCTTTCCTTTATTTTCCTGTTCGTAGTTTCGATGTGTTGTTTTTTGCTTTGTTGTGTGGTTTTGTTTTGTTTTATTTGTTTTTGTTTGACTTCCATTTCTGTTTTTGTTTTGTTTGTGTTTATATTGTTTTTTTTCAAAAATTGTTTATAATTTCGTTTTTATGTTTACTGTTTTGTTGTCTTTATAATTGTTTTTTTTTTTCTTCTATATATATTTGCCTGTAATTTTTGTTGATGATCCTTTGTCCTTGTTATTCTCTCTCTCTCTCTCTCTCTCTCTCTCTCTCTCTCTCTCTCTCTCTCTCTCTCACCCAATCTCCTCTTTTCCCTCTCGTACTCCTTCCTTCCCCTTCCCCCCACCTTCCACTCTTCCTTTCCCCTTCCTCTTCTCCTTCCTTCCCTCTCCCTCCCCTCTTCTCGTTTCCCCTCCATTCCCTCCTCCTCCCTATCTCTTCCTCCATAGCTTCCCACTCACTCCATTCCCCGTCACACCTCTCCAGCAGCAGTAATAGTAGTAGTAGTAGTAGTAGTAGTAGTAGTTGTTGTAGTAGTAGTAGTAGTAATCGCCTGAGAGAAAAAAAACAAAAAAAACAACGTCCTCGGATTGAAGGGGTGAAAAAGTAGCTATTTTCTATCTTATTACTTTGTAAACTTTTATTACTTTTTTCCTTCATTACTTTTCCCGTCTTAACATGTTCTCTCTTATTACATATCCTCCTTTATTACTACTTCTTTTATTACTTTTCCATCTTTGTTATCGCTTTTCACCTCTATTACTTCTCTACCTTTTATTTGTTTCCTTTTATTTCATTTTATTTTATTACGCTTCCTATTTTATTACTGTTCCTATGTCTTATAACTTTTTCCTCCCTTATTATTGTCCTGTCTTCTCTCTTTTATTAATTTCCTGTCTATCCTTACTTCTCCTCGTTTATTACCTCTCCTTTACTACTTTTCCTTCCCCAATACACCTGTTCCTTTACCTGACGTGCATAGTAATACAGGTGATTGCATTTTATCCGTTGGCTTTATTCACCTGCATGCAAAATGGATCTGAGAGTAATTGTGTTAATCTGAATTGCAATGTGCTCCTACTCTTTAACTGGCCGTCATGTGGGTGTGGATGTGGTGTGCAGGAAAGGAAATGTGATGTGAATGTTGTGGATGTGTGTGTGTGTGTGTGTGTGTGTGTGTGTGTGTGTGTGTGTGTGTGTGTGTGTGTGTGTGTGTGTGTGTGTGTGTGTGTGTGTGTGTGTGTGTGTGTGTGTGTGTGAGTTGGGTGTGGATTGGTGTAAATGTGATGTGGACGTGATGTGATGTGACGTGGATGTGGATGTGATGTGGATGTGGAGGGAGGGGAATGTGGATGTGAATGTGATGTGATGTGGTGTGGTGTGAATGTGATGTGGATGTGGATGTGATGTGATGTGGATGTGCAGCGAGGGAGGGAATGTGGATGCAAAAATTATACCCGTTGGAATTACAGCAACATATTTTCAAATTGATATTATACCTCAGTTATACCCACGCATTATACTCGCATATTTTACTCATTTCAATTATACCCACATCTACCCACGGCCTAGAATATACTCTCCTATTATAACAGCATATTTTAAGTATACCCACATATTACACCCACAGATTTCACCCACATTTTGTAATTATGCCACTTAATATACCCACATACTGTAATTATACTCCTGTTACCCACACTGTATTATTACCCACACGAGTATACCCACATGCAAGTATACAGTATCCACATTACACCCATACTGTAATAATACCTACATGATATACCCACGTGTAATTAAGTTTTCGTATACCCACATATACCCACACGCTATACCCACACATTGAAAGTATACTCACATTATACTCAAATATTATACCCACTTTATATGCTCATCCAGAATGTATACACAGATATATATATGAAAAATCTACTATCGCATACCCTAGCATACTCAAATACCGGTATATTTATTTAATCGTTTCTGTTTATCTATCCATCTATCTATACCTCTCTCTCTCTCTCTCTCTCTCTCTCTCTCTCTTTTCACACACACAAGCACCGCCTCACCAACGCGTATGCAAACGAATTTTTTTCCCTCCCTCCCTCTCTCGCTCTTTCTCTTTTCTCCCACACCCTTTCCTTCCAGGGCCATTTTTTTCTCTCCACTCCAGCCTCCTTCCCTCGAACCCCCCTCCCTCCGTCCCTCCCTCCCTTTCTCACCTTCCCACCCTCCCTCCCTTCTTTCTCACTTTCCCTCTCTATCCTTTTCTCCATCGTCGCTTCTCTTCCATATCCTGTTTCTCATTTTTTAGATTCTCTCTCTCTCTCTCTCTCTCTCTCTCTCTCTCTTAGTTCCCATCCTGTCTCCTTCCTTTTCTCTCACCCCTCTCCTTCCTTTTCTACCTCAGTCCTCTATCCTTCTCTTCCTCTCTCATTCCCTCCTATCCCTACCCGTCCTCTTCCTCCATCCCCTCCCTCCCCCCCTCTCTCTATCCTTCCTCCTTGCCCCCTCCCTTCCTCCCTCCCTCCCTCTTTCTCACCTCTGCTAACTCCCGTGGTTCCTGGCGTATTCAAATGGGGTATGCGTATTTCTCAGTTGGTATTTTGCGTATAGGCTGGGAGAGAGAGAGTTCCCAGGCTACGCAGGAGACGAGAAGAGGAGGAGGAGGAGGAGGAGGAGGAGGAGGAGGAGGAGGAGGAGGAAAGACAAGGAAGGAAAAAAAAGGAGGAAATGAGGGATGAACACAATAGGCAGAGGAGTAGAGAACGTGAAAAGTCAAAAGGAAGAGGAGGAAGACAAGAGATAAGAGGAGGAAGAGGAAGAGGTGAAGGAGGAGGAGGGGGAAAGAAAAGGAAGGAAAAAAAAAGAGGAAACAAGGGATGAAAACTATAAGCAGAGGAGAAGAGAACGTAAAGAGTAAAGAGAAAGAGGAGGAAGACAAGAGGCAAGAGGAGGGAGATGGTAAGAGAGAACAGTAGGAAATATAAATGAAGATTAAAGACAAAAAGGTGCCGTGGAAAGTAAGAAGAGGAAAAGAAAGAGGAAGAGGAAATAGGAAGTGGAGAAGAGGAAGTGAATGACAGGTGTAAAGAGAGAAGAACAAAGAGAGAGAGAGAGAGAGAGAGAGAGAGAGAGAGAGAGAGAGAGAGAGAGAGAGAGAGAGAGAGAGAGGCAAGAATGGAAAAAAGAGAAGAGGAAGAGGAGGGTAGAGTAGAAGAAAAAAAAAAGTAAAAGAAAAATAAGGAGAAAATGAAATAGTAAAGAGGAAAGGGAAGAGAAAGGAGGAAGAAGGGAAAGAGGAAGAGGAAGAGGAGTGTGGAAAGGAAGACGAGGGTAAAAAAAGGAGAAGAGGAAGGGCAAGAGGAAAGTAGAGAGCTAGGAGGAAGACTAAAGGAAGACAGATATGCAAATGAAATGAGGAAAGCATCAAAGGAAAGAGAGACGGAAGTGAGGAAGGGATAGAAAGTGGAAGAAAGGAAAGAAAGAGCGAGAGAAGAAGAGAGATAAAACGAAGAGAAAAAACGAGAATAGGAGGAAAAAAGATGGAAGATATAGGAAGGGTGTAATGAACTGAGAGAGAGAGAGAGAGAGAGAGAGAGAGAGAGAGAGAGAGAGAGAGAGAGAGAGAGAGAGAGAGAGAGAGAGCATAACAATCAACTCTTCATGAGAACTGCTTAATCAACCACTCAGAATAGTCCTAAGTCTCTCTCTCTCTCTCTCTCTCTCTCTCTCTCTCTCTCTCTCTCTCTCTCTCTCTCTCTCTCTCTCTCTCTCTCTCTCTCTCTCTCTCTCTCTTTCTCTCTCTCTCTCTCTCTCTCTCTCTCTCTATACATTTAGACAGGGAACAATATACAGAAATGGATAAGTAGATAGCTAGGTGGACTGAAAGCTAGATAGAAAGGCAGACAAATAGACAAACAGACAGATAGACAGATAGATAAATAGGTAGATAGGCAGATAGATAAGTAGATAGATAGACAGACAGACAGACAAAGAAAGAGTCAGATATATGGAGAAAAAAGATGGCGTCCAGTAGATAAGGTGGGAGTAGAGGAATTTTAGGGAAGAATTTTATTGATAAGAAACAGGTAATTATCAAAGGTGGGAGGCAGGTGTGTGTAAAGGGTGACAGGTATGTAGAGGTTGACAGGTGTGTAGAGGGTGACAGGTGTGTAGAGGGTGTGTAGAGGTTGACAGGTGTGTAGAGGATGTGTAGAGGGTGACAGGTGTGTAGAGGGTGTGTAGAGGGTGACAGGTGTGTAGAGGGTGTGTAGAGGGTGACAGGTGTGTAGAGGGTGTGTAGAGGGTGACAGGTGTGTAGAGGATGTGTAGAGGGTGACAGGTGTGTAGAGGGTGTGTAGAGGTTGACAGGTGTGTAGAGGGTGGCAGGTGTGTAGAGGGTGTGTAAAGGCTGACAGGTGTGTAAAGGATGTGTAGAGGGTGACAGATGTGTAGAGGGTGTGTAGAGGGTGACAGGTGTGTAGAGGGTGACAGATGTGTAGAGGGTGACAGGTGTGTAGAGGGTGTGTAGGGACTGACAGGTGTGTATATATGGCAGGTGTGTAGGGCAGGTGTGTAAGTCTGCAGGTGTATAGTGAAGGGTGTATGGAAAAGGGAAGATGTATGCAAATGTATTCACGGGTTTTTGGACTCTCTCTCTCTCTCTCTCTCTCTCTCTCTCTCTCTCTCTCTCATCATCATCATCATCATCATTATCATCATCACCATCATCATCATCATCATCATCATCATCATCATCATCATCCTGTTCTTTTTCTTTCTTCTTCTTTCAACATTCCACTGGTGACTAACATACTAGTGTGTGTGAGAGAGAGAGAGAGAGAGAGAGAGAGAGAGAGGGGGGTCATAATGTACTTCCCCTTCTCATTAGGCGGGTGATAATGACTGGCACAGATGGTAGTGGTCACCCTTCGTCTTCCTCTTACCTCTTCCTCCTTACCTTTATCCCTTCCTCTTCCAACTTCCTCTTCCTCTCACCTCTTCCTCCTTACCTCTATCCTTTCCTCTTCCTCTTACCTCTTCCTCCTGACCTCTATCCCTTCCTCTTCCCACTTCCTCTTCCTCCAACTTCTTCCGTCTTACCTTTATCTCTTCCTCTTCCCACTTCCTTCTCCTCCCTCCTGTTACCTCTTCATCCTTACTTCTGTCCCTCCCTCTTCCCCACTTCCTCCTCCTCTTCCTCGTTACCGATATCTCTTCCTCACTCCACTTCCTCTTCCTCTTACTCCTTCTTCTTTTACTATGTGTTTTCCTCTTCCCACTTCCTCCTCCTCCTCCTCCTTCCTTTTACATTTTCCTCCTTTTCTCTGTTCCTTCCTCTTCCTCCTTCCTCTTAACTTTCCCTCCTTATCTCTATCACCTCTTTTAATTTCTTTTCGTCTCTCTCTCTCTCTCTCTCTCTCTCTCTCTCTCTCTCTCTCTATGGGATAGGACGATGAGAGAGTATGGGAAGGAGGGGCTATAGTGTGTGTGTGTGTGTGTGTGTGTGTGTGTGTGTGTGTGTGTGTGTGTGTGTGTGTAATCAGAAATGTCACCTGTCATCGTTTCTTTTCAACTACCTTACTTCCTCCCTCCACACTCCCTTATCTCCCTTCTTCCTTTTTTATCCTTCTAGACTATTCCCTCTTACCTCTTTCTTTCCTCTTACCTCTGTCTCTCTCCTCCTCCTCTTTCCTCTTCCTCCTTTCGTCCTCTCATCATCCTCTTATCTATTCCTCTTCCCTCTCTACTGTTCCCTCCTCTGCCTTTAGACTTCCATTCTTCTTCTTCCTTTCGCCTCTTCCTTTTATCTTTCCCTCCTCTTCCACTTACCTCTTCCTCTTTCCTCCTCCTCTTCTTCCTCCTACCTCCTCCTCTTCTTCCTCTTACTTCCTTCTCTTCTTCCTCTTACCTCTTCCTCTTCTCTTCGTAATGTCCGCTGCTCTACCTTTTCATTCTTCTTCTTCCTTTCGCCTCTTCCTTTTATCTTTCCCTCCTCTTCCACTTACCTCTTCCTCTTACCTCCTCCTCTTCTTCCTCTTACCTCCTTCTCTTCTTCCTCTTACCTCCTCCTCTTCTTCCTATTACCTCTTCCTCTTCTCTTCGTAATGTCCGCTGCTCTACCTTTTCATTTCCATTCCTCTTCTTCCTTCCGCCTCTTCCTTTTGTCTCTCCTTCCTCTTCCTCTTACCTCTCCCTCCTTTTCCTCCTATCTCTTCTTCTTTCTTTTACCTCTTCCTCATCTTCCTCTCACCATTTCTTCTCCTCTTACCTCTCCTTCCTGTTCCTCTTCTCTTCCTGGCCTATTGTCCCCCGTCTTCTTTTTTTTTTTCCATTCCTCTTCTTCCTTTCTCCTCTTCTTTTTGTCTCTCCCTCCTCTTCCTTCTACCTCTTCCTCTTTTCGTCTCTTCCTTTTATCTCTCCTTCCTCTTCCTCTCACCATTTCCTCCTCTTCCTCTTCCCAACACCCCCATACTTAGGTAACCACGCTAGGGTGCGGTTTACTAGCTCATAAATCATCGCTATTTCCCGTGCAGCGCTAATGACAGCAAACCACCCTACACAGCTGACAACGACTGACAAAACTGTACACCGCGTCAGTACACCCATTAACGACGATGGAGGAGGCAGGGGGGGGGGGTGGCACACAGAGAGCTTGTACTTCCTTTGGTCTCCTCGGAATGTGACGCGAACTCCATTATGTGTGAAGTTAATGAAGACTGTGGCTAACTTCCTTCATCTCGAATTCTCTCTCTTCTAAGCTGAGTGAGACATTTTCGTGACTGGAAGGATAGCATTATAAGACATAATCGTAGTGTTGGCGAGTATTACCTCAGCCAACGAAGATGGATGGAAGTTATGTATTTTCCTGCGTCTGCGTACAAGATATCTAAAGAAAAAAATCACGAAGCTGTGTCAAGGCACAGCAAACCCGTCCCCGGCAGTCATTTTAGTGGTGACGTATAAACACAACAGCATATCTAGTCAAAGATGTCACATATCAAGTTTGGAGTAAATTGGGTGAAAATTGACGATTTCATGCTCATTTGAAATTTTAGGCCCGACCCACCTGACATTGACCCCCCTACCGTTAACTGGGGGGTGACCCCCTGATGTAATGAGGCATTTATAGGATACAAGTTTGAAAGATGCACCTTTAAGTTTTGGTTTCATGTCCATATGAATTTGAAAGGAGGTATGGCGAAAAAACTATTTTTGTTTACATTTTTTAAAACATTTTTTGGGCCTACAGCCTGGGCCTTGGCCCAGTTTGACCCCAAATTTAATCAGATGATCAGAAGGTCGTAGCTCATCATCCCTGTAATTTTAGTCAAAATCACAACCGTTGTTTTCGTGTAAAGTTGACAGACAGACAGACAAACAAACCGAGTGAAAACAATTTTGGACGGGTAATTATCGATATTTTCTCAATTCTGGTGGATAGGTTGGCAATGGGTCAAGAAATAGTTTATTATATTTTGAGGTTGATTCGGATCCGGATGCAGAAATAAGTTATAAATTCTATTGGCCACTGCTGAGTAATTTTATTCAGCTTAAGGGTAAAAGGTATATTACAGGTGTAGTCAGTCAGCCCCGTCAAGGTAGGAACATCGTCTCTCTAAGCTAAATAAAAACGTCGGACCGTAGCAGGAACAAAAGAAGTGAGACGTCTTGTATTAAGAGGCATGTTTAGCGGAAATGAGTGCAGTAAGTAAGACCTAGAGCAGTCACCCCGCTCACCGCCCGCAAGTCGTTTTCCTCAGTAAAAAACGGGTAATGTGAAGTGTGTGGGTGTGTTTTGACAAAGGTGTGTGTGCGTGTGCTTAACGGAGGAGGGAGGGAGGGGGACTGTGGTTTGGTTATGGGACAGAAAGTTACACACGTGAGCGGAAATGCGTAGGCTGCACACATGACACAAATACGTACACAACACAAACTTATATTCGTACACATAGACCTACATGCGCACACTCTCAGTCCTTCATATACCCAAATGGCTAACCGGGACCGTCTTTCTCAATCTGTCTTTCCCTGTGCCTATGATCTCCAGACTTATGAACGTAATGCGTCCTGGCAACTTGCAATAAATGAATTATGATTTTTCCTCTCGTAAAATTTTTCATGGAAAGGACAATTTTTGAAGGGTTTTCATTCGTTCATTCTCTGTACATAATAACGCGTATAGACACATGCACATATACCTACACACACACACACACACACACACACACACACACACACACTCATAACCTCCTTCCTGTAATTCTCTCGTAAGTACCAATAATGTTTTTCCTTCTTCGTATATAATTTTATCTTTTCCTCCAATTTTCCCCATTCCTTTGCATAATTATCTACCTTTTGTCTGGTTTATCTATCGCTGATGTTTATATTTAGAGGGAAATGGATCCAAAAAGGACTAAAAATTTGTGAAGCAGAGAATAAAGATAGTTTCGTGACTGCCTAAAATAAAAATATAATGTAACTTTAATGGAGTACCGTAGAAGTAAAGGAAAGAATCGTGACAGTATTAGGTAAAGGTATCATCAATAGTCCTGTCACCTGCCCTGCCTCTCTCTCTCTCTCTCTCTCTCTGAAACTGAAACTGAAACTGAAAAAAAAATGGTGTAGGTAGTAAGAACACAGTAAATTAAAGTCGAGTATATTCAGAACAAACTTAGCTTTTTGTAATTATTTATTCTTGGCTTTAAAATGCAAATCACTTTAGGCAAATAATATACAGGTGAATGTACAGGTGTGTCCAGCAGAAACTTGGCATGTGGGCTGTATGCAAGTCGTGGCAGGGAAGATATGAGAAGTTGTTAAAAGAAATTGTTTTGTGGATAGCAATAGATTCCAACAGAGAAAGAAAATAAACTGGACACAAATCATGTTGGGCAGGTAATCTTCTTGGTTTTTAGGGCGTGTGTGTGTGTGTGTGTGTGTGTGTGTGTGTGTGTGTGTGTGTGTGTGTGTGTATGTGTGCATCATAATTAAGGTGTCTTGAAGTAAGCACAGATTATAAAATCACAAGAGATTAATGAAAATCTACTGTAGACTGGGGCTAAGTATCCGTTGACATTATATATCCACGCACCATCCATTCACTCGATGTAGTAAGTGACTGCATTAAGTGAGAAGCCTAAAGAAAATACTGTACTATGTTGTGTGGTAATCATGTAACCATATGGACGCTTGGTGGACTAGTTAATTAAGGCGCTCCAGTAGGGTGGGGACCTTGAGGGTTTGCGTTCGAGGATGGGCTGGGGTATATTGTTATCATAATGCTACTCATGGGCAAATGAAGCTGGTCACACGCGCCTAAAATGTTGAGATTGTTAGCCTAGCCCCGGGCCCCCGTGTTTCTGATGAGGAAAAGAGAGAGGGAGAGAGAGAGAGATTGATACCAGAATAGAAGCTTCACACTAACGACGCCTCATTGGAAAAAGTTTCATGCAGATCACAAGCGTTTTCAAATATGCAAAACTCAATTTTTAGGGGAAAATTCGTCTCTGTGTTGCAACATATTTAAAGCAGGTGTCTTGAACTTCGCTACACCTCAATACTCAAGACGATATATACAGATCTCAGTAGGAAAAAAAAAAAAATGAAAAAGTGAGAGAGTATTAAGTAGAAAAATAATATGTAAAAGTGAATGTATTTAGTGCCAAAATTAGCCTGTGTTGCAAAATGTTTAAGTTATCTGTCTTAAAAATTGCCACACCATATTGCACAAAGCTAGAGGTAGATGACATGAGATGCTTAGCCACGGTGTTCATGTCTTAGGCCTTTGAGCTTGTGGCGGTTTATGCACCCACTGTTATGATGTGTAAGGCCGCTGCATCATCCGCGTCCCACTGTTGTTACCCATTTTACCTACCAAGCCACAAAGCGCGGATGGATGCCAGAGATCGAGTGGCGCTAGCTGCCAAAATAAGGATCCAAACACCGGCGCTAAGGGACCGACAGCTTCGTACACAGCAACGCTAACTCCTCGGCCACCGCGACTGCACAAGGCTGTATGCAGATCACGCTAGGATAAAAAGTGCAAAATTGAGTTCATCTGGGGAAGATATGAGTTAGTGGATGAGTGTGTATCTTGTAAGTTAGTGTTTTTATAGTGTATCCTGTAAGCTAGTGTATCCTGTAAGCTAGTGTATCCTGTAAGCTAGTGTATCCTATAAGCTAGTGTATCCTGTAGGCTAATGTAGGTGTCTTGAAACCAGGTAATATATTTTCCATGTTAGAGGGATTAGCAGTTGAGACCATGTAGAAAAAAAAATATTTGTCTGTTTCATGTTACATTACGCAGGAATGTTAAAATTAAATACACCCTATCGCACAAGGATCAATGGTGGTTGGGTGTTAGCGTGTTCGTCTCGTGATCTGTGTGTTCTGCGTCTAAGATTTCGAAGCATAAATCATGGACATTTGTAGTGACTGCTGGTATACTCCTTTCACTTTAACCTGGCCCAGATTTCCCTCCCTTTTGCAGAGTCTTGTAGATTAGTGGCAAAATAAGACATTACAACGGCTCTACATTCTTCTCATAGCGCTTCTTCATAACTAGCATCATTTACATTGTTATTCTAGTGTTAAAACTCACGAAAGGAAGAAGGCAATTTTAGGCCAGTTTAAAATAAAATGAGTATATTAAGCCCTTTGATATGCACGCCAATGTTCCCATTAACTTATACAACACACCGCCTTTTACATGCATCACTCTTCTTACATACACTCCTTCCCAATTCGTACATCGCCAGCATAGGGATGGGTCAATTCTGGCTGTCACTCTCCCTCCGAGAAAAAGGCTTGATCCCGCAGTGCACCACATTAGTTACAATTTTAGTTATAATTTTATTCTTCACAGGGGGTGTATGCAAATCACAAGAGGCTAAAAATATACAGAAATAAATTGAATGCAAAGTCTGTTGTATTTAGAAAGAAAATGAATGATATATTTAAGCTAAGTATGTAGAAATTAGCCTCACTATTTTCATTATTCTTGTAACATATGAATTTGAGTGGTTATTTAAGGGGGAAAATTAGCCCAGGAATACATTAAGATTTAGGTGAGTTGAATTTATCCTGCCATGCCATATTGCACAAGGATGTATGCAAATGAGGCTGGGCTAATGACTCATGCTAATATTCACCTCAATCACGTGCAATCACCTGTAAAACCGCAGCCCACAACCCACACAAACCTAATCTTTATTTTTACCCCCATCCAGTATCTCAAACTACGTAATTGGGTAGATAGAGAGGAGGATACGAGAGGGAGATAGGTAGGTCTGGACGGGGTTTTGAGGGGTAGATTAGTGGTTAGGGTTGGTGATTTTGAGGTGGTAGATGGGTGGTTAAGGCCGAATCTACCTTCCTAAAGCGTAGATGTAGATGGCTTCATTATTGGGGGGTATGCAGATTTTGGGTGCCCTCCGATGTAGTGTTGAGGATTTAGTTTGAGTCTGATATTTCCCCTAACAATGGGGAATTAGAGAGAGAGAGAGAGAGAGAGAAGAAAAGGAAAGAAAAAAGAAACAAAAAAAGCCTTAATATAGAATCACTTGTTTAAATAGGTGCTGACCACGTCCCTTTTTTACGGTTGCCAGATCTGGGTATTTTTATGAGCCTAATTCCAGACGATTTTCTTCAGCTGAGAGAAATCCTAGCAATCACAGGCTTCAAAAAAATACCTCCCATAGCCGATACTTTCTAGGATATTGGTATGCTCAGGGATTTTTTGGCCTATAACCAGACGATTTTCTTCATCAGAGAGATATTTATGAGGTCGAAGGGTTTATTTCGTATTGCAATAATTTTTAGATGACGGAGAGGGACGCCTTCACGTGGTGGCACCGATATAGCTGGTCGGATCCACTGCTTGGTAATATAAATGTCCCTCAAATCCCTCCTTAACCCCAGAAGGAGAATGGTGGACTGTAGGGAAAGGGCAGCTTCAGCCTGCAGTCCACCGAGTTCAGGTTCAGATATACCCGGAGCCACAACAACAACAATAGTAGTAGTAGTAGTAGTAGTAGTATGGGTTATATTACAGTACTCTCCTGTTAGCTTTATCATATTTTAACTCAAAGTTATACTACACCCCAAACACCCGCTCCTAATCAAAGCCAATCACACGAAAAGCCTGGCAAACACTGGCTTTATAAACTTCAGCCCGATTTACATTAGTTCCCCCTCCCCCCCTCTGGGACAAAAGGAAAACAGGATTTGAATTTTGTTAAGTTTCTCCGTAAATTTTACAGAGACCATAGATCATGGCTTTCATACCCCTCCTCCCCTCCCCTCACCTTCCCCTTCCTCCCCATTCCTTCGTCCCCTCCCCCTTTCTCCTCCCCCTTTCTTCATCCCCTCCCCATTTCTCCCTCCCCCTTCTCTCACTTATCCTCATTCATTCCCCTTTCCTTCTTTCGCCTTCCTCCCCCCCCCCTCCCTCCCCCATCCTTTTCCCCACACTCATTTTATTTCCCCCCCCCTCTCTCTCTCTCTCTCTCTCTCTCTCTCTCTCCTAACCCACCGTTCCAAGTCTTCTCATCTTCTCTTCTGTTCCCCACCTCCCAACCTTTCTATCCCTCCCCCCACTCCACTTTCACCCTTCCCCACACATTACCCCCTCTCCCATATATTTCCTCCCACTATACCTCCTCCCTCCCCTTCCCCACTTTCCCCTCCCTCCCCCTCCCCACCCCCCACGCTTCTAGTTCATGCTCCTCTATGTCCAGTGTCTTAATAATTCTCTTTTCCTTCTCTCCCTCCCTCATCCACCCTTCCCCCACTTCCTAACCTCCCCCTACTCCCTCCCCCTCCCTCCCCCACCTCCCCTCTCCTTCCCACGCCCCTGGTTTATGCTCCGATATGCTCCCGTGTGTCATCTTAGCAACTTTGGATTATAACACTACCCGGGGGGGGGGGAGGACTGAAAAAAAAGTGAAAAGTGCAATCTGGCTAATTTTTGGGAGCCCCTTAAGGTTTGCGGACTCAGGCTGTAATATGTTAATGGGAGAGGGGGAGGGGGGTTTGGAGAGGGAGGGGGAGGGGGAATTTTGAGGGGGAGGGGGAAACGGGAGTGAGGGAGAAGGGTGATGGGAATGTGGAGGGAGTATGCAAGGATTTAAGAATTGGGGATAAGGGAGATGTAGAGAGGGTGTAAGGGAGGAAGGTATGGGGTTGGTATGGAGGAATGGGGAGGGGTAACGGATATGAGAGAGAGAGAGAGAGCGAGAGAGAGCGAGAGGTAGACGGGAGGGAAGGGAAAGAGAGGAGGGGGAATGAGAAGGAAGGGGCAGTGATAAAAAGGTGAGTGGGATGAGGGAGTGGTTAGGGGTAAGGAGATGGAGAGGATGGAGGGGAAGAAGGGGAGAGAGAAGGAGGGGTGGAGAGGGTGGAGAGAGGACAAGGAAGAGGGGGATGGAGAATGAGAATGAGACGTAGTTATATGGGAGGAGTTATTGAGAAGAACTTAAATAAAATGTAAACTTGAAGAATGAGGGGGGGGGAGGAGAGGAGGGGGGAGGAAAGTGGGAAGAGAAATGGAAGAAAATGTCGTGTGGAGGGAGAGAAATGGGAAGAGTGAGAGGAAGGGAGGAGATGGCGAGGGGAAGGGGAAGGAGGTGAGGAGAAGGGAAGTGGTGGAGAGGGGGAGGGGGAAGGAAAATTGGAGAGAATGATATATGGAGAGAGGGAAATGAGAAGAAAAGTTGGGCATGTGAAGGACGGAGGATTGGGGAGGAAAGGAAAGGAAAAAGGGAGGGAAAGGAGGGGTATGGGGTAGGAAAAATGGGGAGGGGAGGAAAAAGGGAAATTCTGGTTAAGGGTTTATAAAAATTAGCTAAATTGCACTTTCATTTTCTCTCTCTCTCTCTCTCTCTCTCTCTCTCTCTGAAAGGAGGGAGAGGGGAATGGAGAGGGGAATAGTGGAGGGGGTGGAGAGAAGGGAAAATAAGAATGAGGGGAAGGAAAAGGAAAGAGGAAAATGGGAAAAAAATGAAGAAAGAGGGGAGGGGCAGAGTGAGAGGGGAGAAGGAGGAGGAGGGATGCAAGAGAAGAGGGGAGGAAGAGAAAGAGGAGAGGGGAAGGGAAGCAAGGAGAGAGAGAGAGAGAGAGAGAGAGAGAGAGAGAGAGAGAGAGAGAGAGAGGGAAGGGGCAAGTTTCTAATCCTCTTAAAAAGTGTAGCGTGTCAACAAGTAGTAGGCTCTTGTCAAGGGGAGAGAGAGAGAGAGAGAGAGAGAGAGAGAGAGAGAGAGAGAGAGAGAGAGAGAGAGAGAGAGTGAAAACATGAAAGTGAGAGCTAGGCGAGTGCTAGGTGAATGTGAGACCTGGGAGAAAGTGAAGTTGGTGAAAATGAGAGATGAATGAAAGCGAGGGCTGAGTGAAAGTGATGAGATGAGAGAGGGGTGGAAGTGAGGTTGGTGAAAATGATATTGGTGAAAGTGAGAGCTGAGTGAAAGTGAGAAAGTGAGAGGCTGTAGGTGAAAGTGAGTACAGCTTTCCTTTAGGCGGCAGGGACCTACTTATATATAGGCATTTTATTTTGACATATGTGACAGTATTGTGATACCAACTCTAACGTATGGAAGTGAAGCTTGGACGTTGTTGGAAGGGCACAAGTCAAGAATGAGATCAGTGGAAATAAGTTATTTAAGAGGAGCCTGTGGAGTCACATGGAGAGACAGGCTGACGAATGAGGATATCAAGGAGCGTTGTGGTGTGGATGTGGATGTGATAGGAAGCGTTTAGAGGACTACACTGAGGTGGTTTGGCCATGTGGAGAGGATGGAGGGTGAAAGACTGACGAAGAGAGTGTATGTGAGTGAGGTGGAGGGGGGGGAGAGGGAGGGGGAGGCCCAGGATGAGATGGAGGGATGGGATGGAGAGGTATATGAGAGAGGGGGGTGTGAGTTGGGAGCAGGGCAGTGAAGTGGCAGGGGACAGGGCGACGTGGAGGCGATTTGTTTGTGGCCATCCTGAACGGGATTGAGGCGTCTGGCAATAGATAGATAGATATTTTGGTTTCCTTATATTATGATGATGATGATTATTATTATTATTATTATTTTTATTATTATTATTATTATTATTATTATTATTG
>NC_137060.1:15422916-15452916 GCF_032717465.1 Coenobita brevimanus | reverse complement strand
TTATCCTCTATTACGATATCTTTGTCCTCTGTCACGATATATCTGTCCTCTGTTACGATATTTTTGTCCTCTGTTACGATATCTTTGTCCTCTCTTACGGTATCGACATGAGGAGCGTGGCGGGTAGTGAGATTGCAAAAAGTTCGTTTAATTTATCATCATCTCTGCTTCCTTTCTGTTTCTCCTGTTTTAATATTCCTATGCTGGGAGAGGCCTGGCGTGTCTCCGCCTGTAGGTGATGCTCTCTACCATGATGCGTCAGGGAGGAAAGTGACGGAGGAGAGTGACGGAGGAGGGGTGGAGGGAAGTATAAATTAAAGGCAGTGCAGTACGTGTGTAACTTTTGTTCATAACTGCACATTCGAATCTTAGCCCCTTCAATAATAGGTCCATTTTTCGTTTCTCTCTCTCTCTCTCTCTTTTGCCTCCAGACGATTTTGGTCAGGTCAAGAGGGTGCGGTAGGTAGCGAAGGGGTATCGTAGCCAAGCGTTTCCAAAAATGTTAGACTGTAGGGAAGTCAAGAGAAGAGAATGTTCAGGTTGGTCTTGTCGTGGATGGCAGGAGAAAGATAAAGATGAGTCTGGGGTTTGATTGCAGTTTTATTCTCCGGAGGAAGTTATTTTGACAAGAGCAGTACTAAGATGAGAGCGGTTTATGCCAGCTAACTCCGTGCCCTTTTATTCCTGCCTTTTCCACCGTGCCTCTTCTCTCTCCTATCGCGTCCTAACCCCTTCTGCCCTGTCTCTCTAGTGTCCCCTGTGTATGACTAGTTGGGTCACGTGTGAGGGCACGTGTGTGTGTGAGGAACTTTCCACACTTGTGGAGTTTTCCATCCGTTGTCATACTGTGCTGAGTGCGAAATTCCCTCGCTAGAATGTGCGCTGCTGTTTCCTCCAACTCTTTTGAGCTTAGGCAAGACTATTTTCAAATCTCTATATTACATATTAACAGTATATATGTTACTAGCTATTATGTAGTGTGTTATATTTTGGTGTCCTGACATCGCTTGGTCATGCCAAGCTGTTGTTCCCAAGACAGCATGCAGTAACAAATTACATACAACATATTAATGCTTGGTACACTGATATACATGATATTCACCCCAATATTGTAGCAACAAAACATATTGTAGAAGCATATTATTTTCTGGTCCAATATTTTGCAAGACGTCACTTAACAATGGCATAGGAAACCGGTCTGGGATTGTGTATTTAAGCTGTCTGGGAGAAATGGAGCAAAAGTACATTCATTCAACTTAGCAGATAGTACAGGATGATGTGATTTTTGCCAGTACTGAATGAAATTGTCGGGAGATTACAGGAATAAAAATGTACAAATAACTAAAAGGATTAATCATGTAATATATTTAACCTCTTCCCCACGACGACATCTCTCCTCTTCATTATCATCCTCATCCTCCTTCCTCTTCCTCTTCCTCTTTCACTCCCAAATCACTGCCATTATCGTGTTTATCTGCTATTGTCGCTAACCCCGTCTTCCTATTGGTTGAGAGCCCGGAGATGGAGTGGCCAATGAGAGAACGAGATGGCAAATTGGCGACTGTCTTTTGTTAGCTCTCTTTTATTTCTGGCCAATTGGGGAAAGGAGAGAGAGAGAGGGGGGGGAGGGAAGAGAAAGGGATCGGGAAAGGGATAGGCTATTAAATAAGACAAACAAACAGACAGACAGACAGAGACAGAGACAGAGAGAGGGGGGATGGGAAAAGAAAGGGCTTGAGAAAGGGATGGGTTATTGTGTGTGTGTGTGTGTGTGTATGTGTGTGTGTGTGTGTGTATGTGTGTGTGTGTGTGTGTGTGTGTGTGTGTGTGTGTGTGTGTGTGTGTGTGTGTGTGTGTGTTTTATGCAGTTGGGGTGGTGATGGTGATGATAATAATAATGATAATAAAGACAATGATGATGACACAGGGAGAGAGGAGGGGCAAGGGAGAGCTGGAAAGGGGAAAGAGGTTTGGGGTGTGTGTATGTTTTATTTTTATGGATCAAGGCTGTGATGATGGTGATGATGAGCTGGGTGAAAGCGAGGACATGCTAAGGTATATTCTGAAGAGAGGAAGAAATGAGTGAGTCGCGTAGATACTGTTTACACACCTCTTAGTAAATGATGCCGTGACGATTGTAAATGAGCCGTGATATGCAACAAGGTGATGAAGGAATATAATAAAGTTCTTGAGAGACGTAGTGTATGTCAGTAAATTTAGGGAAGATCAGAGTTTTATAGGAGACTCAGAGACCAAATGAAAGTTGCGATTAAATGAGAAATGGGAACTTTGTGAGTGTTAGGAATTTAGATGGTAATGTGGAAGAGGAATTTTTAAGGAACGTATGCAACAAAAAAGCAAGATGAAGGGCGTTGAGAGCAGTGACAGTTTCTTCGTGAGAGAGAGAGAGAGAGAGAGAGAGAGAGAGAGAGAGAGAGAGAGAGAAGGTTACCAATCAGAGAAAGAAAATCGCTGAATGAAATGCTTTGGACGTCCTTATTTTTGTTCAGAGTTACAGAAGGAAGAAAAAATACCAGAAAAAAGTGGAACAAAAAGTGGAACAAAAAATGGAACAAATCGGTGTCAAAGCTCATCGATTTTTTTTTTTCTTATTTTTACAATCATAGGTTTTGTTGAAAGGTCTCTTTTCTTGGAACTGATTTTTTTATTTTTTTATTTTTTTTAGTATTGGAGAAATGTATACAAAGATTGCTGAGACGGGAGTGTAGCTGAGGTAGTAAGCGTTTTGAGAGAGAGAGAGAGAGAGAGAGAGAGAGAGAGAGAGAAATTCATTTTTTAAAGTGAAGAGTTACAAATTATTGCCAAGAAAAATAGAGAAGTTAGATAATACTTTCATTGCGGATTTCCTTCAACTTATTTTTCTCACTTTTTTTCTTCCCCTTTTCATCCTTCCACGCCTGACTTTCCATATTCTCTCTCTCTCTCTCTCTCTCAACCCCATACATTTTCTACCCCCTGCTCTATGTAATGGGTGAAAGGGGGGACTCTCACGGTTCTCGTAAATGAGGGGTACGGTAAATGCGAGGGGGGCGGAGGCTGACTCTATGCTCGTTTTCTTTGCGCCCCAATTCTCCTTAATTACAGGGGACACTAATCTGTTTTCCCATCATTATTTAGAGCTTAGATTTCTATGTTCTTTCTCCTCCCCCACCCAAGGATTGACTAGAACTGGAGGTAATTTGAAGTGCAGCTATAAAAAAAAATAATAAATAATAATATGGGTGTTAGTTTTGTTTGTGAGATGGATTCAGGATTCCGGGGGCTTAAATAGTGAGTGAATGAGTCTGACCCATTCACCTGGTGTGCTGATGATAGTTTTTTCTCTCTCTCTCTCTCTCTCTCTCCCCTTTTCTGCCTCCTTTCTCCATCACTCCTCTCCTTTTTTTCATGTTTCATTCATTCACCCATTCATGACATTTACACATCCATTTTTGTAATTTTATATTATTTATTTATTCATTACTCATTTTATTCTTTCATATAACTGTTTTCATTCATTCATTTATTCTATTTCATTCACTAATTTCTTCTGTCACTTTAATTCGTTCATTATTCTTTTTGTCATTCATTGTATTTCATTTATTCATTCTTTCCATTCATCCATTAATTTTATATATACATATTTTTTTCCATTTACTCATTCGTTTTTCCTTTTCAGTTATTCATTCACCCATTCAGTTATATTCTCATGTAATTTCCATCCTTTTTTCCGTCCTTATTCCCTACTGATCTAACTCGCCCCCTCCCCCCTCCCTTCCCCCTCCCCTCCCTTCCCCTCTCCTCATTCTTCTACCTCTCCCTCTCCCCCCTCCTTCTCTTCCCTCTCTTCCCAGCCTCCCCTCTCCCTCCTTTCTTCTCTTCCCCTCCCTTTCCCCCCTCCCTCTTTCCTCCCTCCACCCAGTCTCCTTTTCTGCTTCTTCCCTCCGTCCCTCTTTCTTCCATCCTCCATCCCTCCTCTGTCCTTTCTTCCCTCCTTCCCATCCCTCCCTTTCCTCTTCCCCTTCTCCCCTCATTCTGTTTCCTCCATCTTCGTCTCCTCCCCCTTCTTTTACCTCTTCCTCTTCTCTTCCTTCTCCTTTCTCCCTTCCCTTCGTCTTTCCTTCTTTCCTCCTCCCTTCCTCCCCCTCCTTCCTCTCTCTGTCATTCCCTCTTCCTTATAATCTTCCTCTTCCCCTTCATCTTTCCTTCTTTCCCTCCTATTTCCCTCCCTTCCTCTTCCGCCCTTCCCTCTTCATATCAACATATCAACCTCCCTCTCCCCTTCCCCATTCTCTTTATTCCCCCTTCATCTTTCCTTCTTTCCATCCTCCTCCTTCTCGCTTCAACCTTCTCGCCCTTTCCTGCTCCTCTTCCTCCTCCTATTCCTCCACGCCTCCTTTCCTCATTCCTCCTCCCCTCTTCCTTGCTTCCTTCTTTTCTTTTTTTCTTTCTTCCCTTCTCTTTCCCTCACCTCCCAGTTCTTCATCTTTCCCTTTTTCCTCTTTTGTCTTCCTTCTATTCCCCTTCGTCTTTTTCTCCTACTTTCCTCTTCCTCTCTAGTCCCTCATCTTTTCTTCTTACCTCTCTTCATTTCCTCCCTTTCCCCTTCCTTTGCTCATCCCCTTCCTCCTCCTTCCTACCTTCCTTCCTCCATTCCTCTATTGTCTCATCACTCCTCGTCTCCTCCCCTCCTTTTCCCTCCTTCCCCCCTTCTCCCTTCCCTGCCTCCTTCCCTTTCCCCTTCCTCCTTCCCCTCCTCCTTCCTCCCTCCTCTCCGTCTCTCCACTGTCTCCCAGCCCAGGACAATGAGCGTTCTACTGTCTGCACACAAATTCACCCCTTTTGTCAGTCCATCAGCCAATCAGGGGCCGAGGAGCGCGTGACGTCATTTCCTTCAACCAATCAGGGGACAGATAGCCAATGACGTCATTATGTTGGTCCCCCAGCCAATCAGGAGTCGAGGAAAGTGTGACGTCACTAATATCACTCTCTTAGCCAATCATGGGCTGGGGAGCCCGTGATGTCACTTATGTATGTCCCTCCCCCAATCAGGGTACAGAGAATCAATGACGTCACTTATGTCCCGTACCAATCAGGGGTCGGGGAAAGTCTAAAGTCAAGTTTTCATGACGTCATCATATACGGTGTCTGTCGATTAAAAGTGTTATATATATATATATATATATATATATATATATATATATATATATATATATATATATATATATATATATATATATATATATATATATATATATATATATGTGTGTGTGTGTGTGTGTGTGTGTGTGTGTGTATTTTTAAGTTTTAATGGAGGATGTTTGCAATGACTAATACTGATGAATCTATCTGTCTATTGCCAGACGCCTTAATCCCTTTAGGGGTGGCCACAAACAAATCGCCTCCATGCCGCCCTGTCCCCAGCCATTGCACTGCCCTGCTCCCAGCTCACACCCCTCTCTCTCAAATACCTCTCCACTCCATCCCTCCATCTCATCCTCGGCCTCCCCCTCCCTTTCCCCCTCTCCATCTCACTCACATACACTCTCCTCGTTAATCTATCGCTCTCCATCCTCTCCACATGCCAAACCACCTCAGTGGGTTTCTCCTAACGCTTCCTATCACATCTACATCCACACCACAAGGCTCCTTCACTTCCTCATATGTCAGTCTATCTCTCCATGTGACTCCACATGCTCCACTCAAATAACTCATTTCCACTACTGTCATTCTTGACTTCTGTCCCTCCAACAAGGTCCAAGCTTCACTTCATACGTTAGAGTTCGTATCACAGTACTGTCATGTAGTAACTTTTTCACTTTCATGCTCACTTCCCTTTTTCTTATCACTGCTTTCAAGGAACCAGCAACCTTTCTTCCTTGTTGTACCCTTTCAAGCACTTCACCCCCTAAACTTACATTCTTACTCATCAAACTACCCAGGTACTTAAAAGCACTCACATTTTCCATTTCCTCCTCATCCAGCCTTACTGTACATTCACTGACTTCACTGCTCTCGAAGACCATAACTTTACTCTTCCCTACATTCACCTTTAGATTCCGTTTCTTACACACTCTCCCAGACTTATCCACCAAGCCTTGCTGTTCCCCTTCGTCTTCACTTAACAACACAGTATAACAGTACAGGGAGTTTCAAAACACTGCCCTCTCTCACTAGGGCCGCTCCAACATCCACTGCCCTACCTTGCATCTCTTTTGTAACCCCATCCATATACAGATTGAACAACCATGGAGACATGACACATCCCTGTTTCAATCCAACATTCAAACAGAAAAATTCACTCAGTTCACTATCCACATGCACTGGAGCCTTAACACCCTCATACATACTCTTCACGGCATTCAGCAACTTCCCATCTACTCCATATATTCTTAATACTTTCCACAATCCTTGTCTATCCACCCTGTCATATGCTTTCTCCAATTCCATGAAGCCTTCATACAACTTCTTTCCTTTCTTTAGAAACTTTTCCACTAAAGATCTCAGAATGAAAATTTGATCTATACAATCTCTTCCCTACCTAAAACCTCTCTGTTCTTACTCTTTCATTCATTCATTCATTCAACATTCGTTTTTTCATTCGTTCATTTTTTTCACTTTCTTATTGATTTATTCATTCCTTCAACTTTATCATTTTTCTTCATTCATTCTGTACCTCGTCTATATTTTCATTCATTCATTCATTCATTTACAGCAGGAGTCCAGTGCCGATATTTCATACATCCATCGGTCCATACATTATTCATTCAGGGATAAACCATAGGTACAGCTTTTTTTTCACAGCTCTTTTCATGCCTACCGTCCATTCACCACAGCGTTATTCATCCATTCATTCAGCTGTGCATTTATTTTCTTCATTCATTCAATCATCCATATATGTATTAATTTATTCATTCAGTCACTCAGCCATTCATTTATCTTCTCATTCGTTTATTTATTATTGCATTAATTCATTTATTCATGCACTCATTCATTTATTATATTCATCAATCATCCACCCATCCATCTATCCACCTGTCTATCCATCTACCCATCCATTCGTCCATCCACCCAACCACCCACTCACCCACCCATCCATCCATCCATCCACCAACCCACCAACCCACCCACCCTCCTACCCACCCGACCACCCACCAACTCATCGATCCATCCATCCAATCAAATAGAAACCCACCCACTCACCCATCCACTCACCCACCCATCCATCCACCCACCCATCCATCCATCCCTGTCGTGAGTCTGGTCAATTGTAGGGTAGGCTGGTTTCCCAAATGACCATCAATGACTCAACCACAGCCGCAACAATTGTGTGTGTGTGTGTGTGTGTGTGTGTGTGTGTGTGTGTGTGTGTGTGTGTGTGTTTTAAGATGTATCAGTGTGTATTGATGTATACGAGTATTTGTTTATGTATGAATGTGTATTATTCAGTGTATCAAGATGCTGTATTACCCATATGTAATTAATGTGTGCATGGTAATTTATATAGTTATTATGAGAGAGAATTTCACGTATAATTACTTCTCTTTATATTTCTTATTTTGCACATTTATTAATTGATATAACTTCTAAGAATTGTTTGGGAAAAGTTAACATTTTTTTGTGGTTAAATGGATGATGAATTGGATCAATGGGTGGATAGGTGGATAAGTGAACGTGTGGATAGGCAAGGGGATGGATGAATGCATGGGTGAATAGATAGTCTGCTACAATAGATAAATGGATAGATAGATAGGTCGATGGCTGGTTGGATAGACACATAGATGGAAAGATAGTCTGCTGCAATACAGGGTGATGGATAGATTGTCAGATAGATAAATACATCCAAATAGATAGATGGATGGAACGAGATATGGGGTTTAGTTAATAGGTTGATGGTTGGATGAAGTGATAGATAGATGGATAGATTTATGAATGGGAAAATTTGATGGAAGATAGATAGATAGGTAGATAGATAGACAGATAGGTAGGTAGGAAAGTAGGTAGACGGGGAGGTAAGTAGGAAGATAGTGACAAGAAAAAGCATACATGAAGTGACTGATAAATTGATTGATTGACAGCTGTGTGGATAGACAAATAGACAGACATTATAGATAGATAGATAAAGAGAAACAGATAGATAGACTGATAGAAATGATAGCCAGGTAGTCAGATAGACAGATGGATAGACAGAAGGCAGGTCCCGTGGAATATGATGGCAAGTGACTCATCCCCCAAGAATGACTCACACAAATGGACTTTCCTCTTCTTCCTCCATCCTCTCCTATTATTTCTATCCCTTTATTCTATTTTCCTATATCTTATTTTTACCCTGATCTGTCTTTCTCCCTCTATTCATTCTGTTATTTTCCATTTTTTTCTGTGTCCTGGAGTCATGATTTATCGACAGACCACCACTGTATTTTGTTTTCATTTATTTTTCCCGTCCGACTTTATTTAAATACATTCAGTTTATTTCTATAAGGCATTTTTTTCCCCTTTGCTTTCTTGGGTCATCTTCTTCTTAGTCTTTTTCTCTCCTGTCTTTTCATTCATTTCTTTATTCATTTTTTTTTTACATTTACCTTTCTGTCCATGATCCGATTCTCTGTATCACTTTTGTTTGCTTGGTTTCTGTGTCTCCTTTTCTTTGGTCTCTTTTCATCCACTTCTATTTTTTCATTTTCTTTTTTTTAAATCTGTCTGTATTCTTTTAATAATACTTCCTTATTACTGTATTAGTGTTCTCCACATACAGCCAACTACTCCATTTTATTCGATCTGTTCATCTTCTGTATTTCAGTCGTTTTCTATTTAGTCTTTCTCTTTTATTTTATTAACTGTATTAATTATTTCTTCCTTTTTATGAGTTTTTGTGGTTACTTGTTTTAGTTTTCCTATTTTTTTCATATTCTCTTTACTTCATTTCTACCCCTCTTATTTCATTTTTTTCTCTTTTTTTTCGGATGATTTTTTAATTTGCATTTAATATCATTATTAGTCAAGCTACGTATTATATTTCTCCTCTTATGTCCTCTTGAGGTGGTTTGGCCATGTGGAGAGGACGGACAGTGAGAGACTGACGAGGAGAGTGTATGAAAGTGAGGTGGAAGGGGGGGAGAGGGAGGAGGAGGCCAAAGATGAGATGGAGGGATGGAGTGGAGAGGTATATGAGAGATGGGGATGTGAGCTGGGAGCAGGGCAGGGAAATGGCGGGGAACAGGGCGACATGAAGGCGATTTGTTTGTGGCCACCCCTTACGGGATTGAGGCGTCGGGCAATAGATAGTTAGACAGATAGATAGGTGTCCTTTTGACTTAATTTTGTCTTTTTGTCTATATTGTTTTCTTTCTCTTATTTTTTCCCGATCAATCCATCTTGTCTTCGTTTGTCTTACTTTGATATTTCTCCATAGTTATTATTATTATTATGATTATTATTATCATTATTATTATTATTATTATTATTATTATTCAACAATAACTTTTCTCTTTTCGGTTTCTCTTCCGTTTATTTTTTCATTCTGTTTATCTTTAATTACTTTCTCAACTTCAGTCTCTCTACTCTTTCAGCTTTTCCATTTTTCTTCGCTCGTGTTGTTCCATATTTACTTTGGTATAATTAGTTTCTTCTTCCTCTCGTAATTCCACTTCCTCATTTCCTTGCTTAACTTTCCTTCTCTGTCTTATTAACCCAGTCTCTTTTTACCTTTGTCTGTACTCTTCTTCTCCCTGTTATTATTATTATTATTATTATTATTATTATTATTGTTGTTTCCTCCTACTCATATATTCCATCCTTATTTCATTTTCCATTTTTTTTTTTTTTTTTTTAATCGTCCTTTTTCCTGTCATTAATCAGTTTTCTTTTTCTCTTTTGTTATTGTCCTTCCTCCTATTAACACTCCATTTCCTCTGACTCTTTTTAAGGCTATTTTCCTTCCTCATATACCTCCATTCTCTCTCTCTCCTAATTTGCCCTACCCTCTAACTACTCCCTTTCATTCTCCTCATATTTTCTCCTTTGGTTATCGGTATTTTTCTGTCACTAGTTACTATATTCTTATCAGCAACATTCTCTTTTTTGTTTTCGTTATTTGCCACTTTCTTCATCAATTTTTACCTCTCATCCCCCTATTTTTTTTTTCACCTTTTTAATTTCCCTTTTTCTGCTTTTCCCATACTTCTTCTACCCATCTGTTTCCTCTGTTGTAGATTTTCGTTTTTTATTTTAGTTTTTCTTCATCTATCATCATTTATTTTTTGTCTCTGTGTTTATTTCTCTCCCTCAGTTTTTTTTTTTTTTTTTATTCAGTAGCGGTGTTCATTTTCTCTATCTTTTATTTTTTATTCTGTTTTATACTTTTTTTATCGTTGTTCTCCATCTCTTTCACTTGCCTGTTTCGGTATCTTTCTCTTCCTCTAGCGATTTTATTCTAAGTTCCCCCTTATTTTTATTACTTCTTTATTATTTCCTTACTTTTCTGTTTTCTGTTTATTTTCATATATAGGCTATCTTTCTCTGCTGTTTCTTTCTGTTCCTAGTTATATTGTGCTTTCTTCATTGTTCCATTTTCTGCCTTTTTTTCTTAATTCTCATATTTCTTTATCATTTTGATGTTCTCATATTTCTTCATGTACACCCGGGGAAAAAGGCTGTTTTATTTTC
Organism: Coenobita brevimanus; assembly: GCF_032717465.1. NCBI lineage: Eukaryota > Metazoa > Arthropoda > Malacostraca > Decapoda > Coenobitidae > Coenobita > Coenobita brevimanus. The sequence continues at coordinate 15,442,251 of NC_137060.1, read as the reverse complement.
CTTCTTTCCTGGCTCTCACTTTCGCCTGTTAGCTAATATTCCTAGGCTGAGGGAGATTTGGTATATTTCTCTGAAAATATATATTTCACCTTTTCTACTTGTCACTTCCCTCTGCTAGCTAGTATACTTAAACTGAGGGAGGCTTGATGTGTTTCTTTGCCCTGATATTTCACCTCTCCTGCTTCTCACTTTCGCCTGTTAGCTAATATTCCAAGGCTGAGAGAGATTTCGTATATTTGTCTGCCCAAATATTTCACTTTTTCTACTTCTCACTTCCCTCTGCTAGCCAGTACACTTAAATTGAGAGGCTTGACATGTTTCTCTACCTGATGATTCACCTCTTCTGCTTTTCACTTTCCTCTGCTAGTACTATTCTTAAGCTGAGAGAGGCTTGTAATATTTCTCTGCGTTAATATTTCACATCTTCTGCTTCTCGCTTCCCTCTGTTGGCTAATATCTCTAAACTGATGAAGTCTTGGCATATTTCTCAACCCAATACTTCGCCTCATCTTCTCCTCTGTTGGCTAATATTCCTAAACTGAGAGAAGCTTGGCATGTTGCTTTTCCCATGAATGATTCTCTTTGTTATGATGCGTCAGGGAGGAAGGTGACGGACATGCCCTAAGTATGAGGTAGGCACAGTGGAATACAGGAGGAGGTGAACTTTCTCCGTACCTACATATACCTTTTTTTAATCTGTAACTTTCAATCATCTTTTATTTAATTTGTTCCTTTTCCCTCTTTTCCTCGTCTTTCTCTGTTCTCCTGCTATTCTTCTTTCATATATTTTTATTCTCTGTAACTTCATTCTTTGTTTTATTTTATCCGTCATTGTTAGGCTTTGTTTTTTTTTTTTTTATATAATTCCAGTATTCTTTCCTATCCCTCCTTTCTCAGTATACTTGCTTCATGTTATTTTTATTTTCCTTTCTTCTTGCTGTCTTAATGTTCCTTTCTTCATTTTCATATCTATGTGATCGTTTCTATATCTTCCTTATTTATTTGTCCTTATAATGTCTCCTCACCTTTTTTCTGCACTATATTATTCACTTCTTCCCATCTCTCTAGATTTCTTACATCCTTCACTTTTGTACATAATGTGTGTCTTTTAAACTGTCTGGCTTCTCTCTTTCCTTTTTCTTATTCTCACCTGTTTCGTGTATTCAGTATTGTTATTATTTTTTTTTCCTATATATTCATCTTAAGCTTAACTTCCCTCTATTTTATCTCGTTTATTTCTTATAATTTCATTTTCTGATCATTAATTTGTTTGAGTTTTTTTGCTGCTGTGTTTTATTTTACTTTATTGTGATGCTTTTATTATCTTGTCTTTTATTTTTTTTATTTCCCATATTTACATTGTCTTTCCATCTATTTTCATTCCTTTTATCTATTGGCTGTTTTCACTCTTGGTAGTTTTATTATGTTTTTATGCTCATTTGTCATTGATTTATTCTCCTCGTCTTTTCATACATCCCCTATTATTTTATTTTATTTTTACTGTGCCATTCGGGCTCCTATGGCCTACTTTCGGCTGAATAAAATCGTCTGTGGTTAAATGAAATAGGTAATTGTCTCGGCTATGACAAAGGTAACTGTTATATTTTCTTTTGATATTTTTCTGTTCTTTGATTTCTTTGTCCCGTTATGTAATCTCTCTCTCTCTCTCTCTCTCTCTCTCTCTCTCTCTCTCTCTCTCTCTCTCTCTCTCTCTCTCTCATTTTCCTCATTCTGTCGTCTGTTTTAATTTTTCCTAATTTTTCTATACCGTGCATTTTATCGCCTTTTTTTCTTATTTAATTTATGTTATTTTTCTCAGTCCTATTCGTCTTCCATTACTCTATCCTTCGTTCTCTGTATCTTATTTCTTCTCTTCGTTCTGTTTATTTTTGTTTCTCTTTTCCTCTCATTTTTTATCTACATATTTTAATTCTCCATTTCCTCATCTTTCATTCGGTCTGTCTACCTTTTTTATATCATTTACTATATTGTATCTTCTAACTTTTCTCACATCATTTCATCGATATTTTCATCATTTATAGCTTTGCCTTTCTTTCTCTCTCTTTCGTTTCTGTTTCTCAATTTTCTGTTCTGTTCTATTCACTTGTTTTACTTCTCTATCTGCGTTTCATCTTCTATTTACATCAGTTTTAATCTATTTGTTCTACTTATCTATCTATGTATTCTGTATTTTTCTTTTTTTATATATTTTTCTTTATATTCACCTTCCAGATCCTTATCATTTGTCTGTCTGTATCTCTCTGTCCTCTGTTTCATCTATAACTATGCTGTGTCTATCTTCGGCTATATTTTCATAATTTTCCTTCATCGATTTTGTTTTCATTATAATAAACGTCATTCTAATTTTTTTCCTTCTTTGTTACTATATGACTTTTTTCTTGCCATTTTTATTCCGTATTCTTACTGTTTATCTATATATATTTTCCTAAATTTCTGTTCCCCATTCTCTCTTGTTGTCTCTTTTTCCAGATCTGTAATAACTGCTTCAGTTCAGTTACTTTTTTTTATTTTTACCCTCTCAAGATTTTTTTTTCTAAACTTAGGGTAGATTTTTCGAGCTGATGGGGTTAATTAAGTCTTCATTTTCCCTGTCACAACAAGGGGTTTTTTTAAGTTGAATAAAATCGTCTGAAAGTCACAAAAATTAACCAAAATAAGAAGTCCTAGTAGTAAAGCATTTAATAATAAGCTTTTCTATCCCCCTTTCTGTGTCGTCTTTTTTTCTATGCCTGTTTTATTTGTCTTCGTTCATTTTTTAATTTTCTCAGTATATCAGTCTTAGATTTCTTTTTCGCTCCGTCCGTCTGTCAGTTTCCTGTCTATCTGTTTCTGTCTTCTGTGTCTCTTTTCTTTCTTCTTTAGTTATTTCTTACCTTCTCTTTTTCTGGCATCTCCCATTCTTTTATCTCTCTGTCTGTCTTTTTATGTTCTTATATTCCTCTGTTCTCTTTTGTTCATTTCCATATCCCTTTTTCGCTGCATATCTTGTTTATTCCATCCATTCATTCTGTTTTTGTACTTTGTTTTAATTATTTTTCATTATTTCATTTTCTTTACATTTTACATAGTGAGTGTAATTCTTTTTGTCTGAATATATAGATAGATAGATAGACAGCTAGATAGATATAGCTATAGATACAGACTGTATTTTTGTGAGCTTATTTGTTTGTCCCATTGCGAGTACAGCCAAATTCGTCATCAGTGTGTGATTTAAATTTTCCTCTTGTATTTATTTGTATGATCTAAAACTAATTAAAACGAAATTAACATGAAACAGTAAAGCTAACAGAAGCTAAAATATATTCAAATGAAGCGTAGATAAAGCTAAAGCTGAGTATTGCAAAAGCTAAATAACACGAAACCCAGAAAACGTAAATTTAATAAAAGGAGTCTTAGATAAAATGAAGTCTAAGTAAAGCTAAAAATTAATAACGCAAATTCCAGTTAAAACAAAAGCTAAATAAAACACAGCTTATTACTAGAAGAAATATAGAAAAGCCAAAACTAAAGAGATGAGAAAAATAAAGGTACCGAACCAAAATATGCTTAAACAAAAAATAAATAAATAAATAAATAAAAAACTTGGAAAATCTAAAGCTATTAAAAGAGTAAAACCAAATAAAACTAAAAATAAATAGTGCTTAGATTAAATAAAGCAAAAATTATCGTTAAACTAAATATAATGAAACAGTAAAACCTGGTGCCAAATAAAACATAAAGCTGAAGACGAAAGCTGAATAAACCAAAAAATATGGAAGATAAATGAGAAAATAAATAAGAATAAAAAAAAATGTAACAAAAGCTAAAATACAGGATGAATGAAACCAAAGCTAAATGATAAACGAAAGCTAAATTTAACGAGACAAAGGGAAACTAAAAAAAAAAATAAATAAGTAAATAAAAGAAGCGTTAAATAGTAACTTTTAAAACTGTAACTTGATTTTAAAAAATAGGTAAACGAGACTAAATGGATTTCACAGGTGTAACGCTAGTCACGAAGAAGTGCAATGGAAATAATGCACAGTACAGTACAGCGGTAGCATGGACACTTACATACGATGCTAGTCACGAAGAAATGCTATGGAAAGGATGTACAGAAGAGCCGTAGCATTATCTTATTCTGCCACTGAGCTACGTAAAATAAGCTGCAAAATGAAAATCAGTTCCTGGTAAAAAGGACTAGTAACCAAGGAGACGCGCTCATATCTCTTAATTAACCCAGTCCCCTCAGGTGAAAAAAGAACTATTATATACTCTCTTCACTCTAACTTGGTCCAGAATTTCCTCCTTTTTGTTGCTTTTTTCACGTGGCTCGATAGCAGAGAGAGAGAGAGAGAGAGAGAGAGAGAGAGAGAGAGAGACGGTGATACGACTCTACAGTACATCCTTTCCATAGCACATCTTCGTGACTAGCATCATATTCTTGATACACCTCGACTTTCAAAATGGGAGAGTTGTCAGGTTTAGGTCAAGAAAGAGTGAAAAAGGGATAGTAACCAAGGAGACTCATTACTGCCTATAATTTAACTCAAAAAATTTCATGTAACCACCATTGAATTTTTGGCACCCATATCGAAAGAGAATAAAAAAAAAAAATAAAACGAAATATAAGACAAAAATAAAAACGAAAAAGAAAGCAAAAGTAAAGCACACACACACACACACACACACACACACACACACACACACACACACACACACACACACACACACAACAATTAAAACAACATCCCATTTTCTGAGGCAGCCCTACGAGACCGATTTTCAACGTAAACTAAACTAAAAATAAGTGAAAATAAAACAGAAATAAAACAATAAAACACAATTAAAAGAGATCCCGTTTTCTTCTGCCTTGAGACCCATTTCAGAAGGAAGGGTGAGAATGAAAATGGGGAGGGTGAATAGGAATGGGGAGATTATACTGGGGTGGGAGATGGGGAACTGGGGAGGGAGGGGAGAGGGGAGACGTGAGAGGGACTGGTTGGAGGGGATGAAGGAAGCAGGGGAAGAGGAGTGGATAGGGGGGAGAGGGGAGAGGGATAGGTAGGTTAGGATGAGGGAAGAGGGGAGAGGGGTGGATAGGAGGGGATGAGTGGGAGAGGAAACTGGGGAATGGGTGGAGGAGGGGAAGGAATAGGGATGATAGAAGGGTGGGGAGAGAAGGGAGGGTATGACTGGGAGAGGAGGGGAAGGATGGGGGAGGGAAAAGTAGAGAGGAGTTTGGGATAAGTAGGAGATGAAGGAATAGGAGTGAGGGATGGGGAAAGGAGAATGGGGAAGGAATGGGTAAGAGGGAAGGAACAGGAGAAAGGGAAGGATAGGGAGAAGAGGGGAGCGACAGAGTGAGAGGGTGGGAAGGAGAGAGGAAGAGAAGATGAGAGTGGGGATGAGAGGGATAGAAAGAGAGAAATAGGGAGGAGAGAAGAGGGTGAGGATTGGGTGGAAAAGAAGAGAGAGAGAGAGAGAGAGAGAGAGAGAGAGAGAGAGACTTACCATCTTCCTTTTCCTTAATTTTACCCTTTTTCAAAACTTCTTCTCTCTCTCTCTTTCTGATCATACCTCTACCTTTTTCCTTTTTTTTTTAATTTCTTTACCTCATGTTTTCCTCCTTCTCTCTCTCTCTCTCTCTCTCTCTTTCCTCCATTTTCCATTTTCCTCCCTCCCTCCCTCCCCACACCTCCTTATGCATGGTCAGTTATAGCTTCATCCTGTGTCCTTCCCCCTCCCCTTCCCCTCCATCTCCTCCCTTCCCCCTCTCTCCTTCTCCCCCTCGCACTCCCCCTTCCCTCCTTCGTCACCTCCCCCTTCCATACCTCCCTTCTCACACTCCTTAACTTTCCATTCCTTTTCCTTCACTCCCCTTCCTCCATTTTCTCCCTCCTCTCCTCCTATCTTCCATTTCTCTTTCACCTCTTCCATCCCCCCTGTCTCCCTCCCCTCTCCCATACCCACTTCCTCTCCCCCTCCATCCCCTTCTCCCTCCATCCTACCCCCTTCCCTGACTGTCGCCTCCCCCCTCCCTCCCAGTTTCCCCTTCCCTCACTACCCGTCCCTCCCCTTCCCCTTCCATTCCTCTCGCCTCTCTTCCCCCATTCCCTCTCCCATTGTCCTTCTTCTCTTCCTCCGTACGCTTGCCCCTTCCCTTCCTCTACTCTCCCCTTCTTTCCCTTCCCTACCTTTTACCAGTCTCCCCCTTCTCCCCTCTTCTCCCTCCCTTTCATGCCCCCCTTCCCCTCTTCTCCCTCCCTTTCCTGCCCCCTTCCCCTCCCCTCCCCTCCCCTCCCCCTAGTGGTCAAACAAGCAGGGGAAAATATTGAATAGAATTGGTATGACAGGAGGGGGGGGGTGGAGAGGAAGGGTTACCAGGAAGAGGACCTTGAGAGAGAGAGAGAGAGAAAAAAAAAAAAACAGACAGACAGACAGACAGACAGCGAGAATGAGAGAGAGAGAGAGAGAGAGAGAGAGAGAGAGAGAGAGAGAGAGAGAGAGAGAGAGAGAAACAGACAGACAGAAGGACAGACAGACAGACAGCGTGAATGAGAGAGAGAGAGAGAGAGAGGGGGTAGGGAGAGTGAGTGAGAGATATACCAGTACTACAGACCGGTAGGGAAGAGGCAAGCAGGCAGGCATGCAGGCAGAATGGAAAGATTGAAGTGAGGCAGGCAGGAGGGAAGGATAGAGGTGAGGCAGGTAGGATGGAGGGATGGGGTGAGGCAGGATGGATGGAGGGATGGGGAGAGGCAGGCAGGCAGGAAGGATGGAGGGATGAAGAAGAGGCAGGCAAGCAGGATAGATGAAGGGATGAGGGTGAGGCAGGCAGGCAGGAAGGATGGAAGGAAGGGTTGAAGGCAGGGATGGAGGGAGTGGAAGGAAGGGAAAAGAACTGGAAGAATGAAAGGAGGGGAATGAAATGGCAGGAGCAGAGACTAAAAGACAAGATTCGATGTTACCACGGAAATAGATAGGTAGGTAAGTAGGTAGACGGGCTGGTAGGTAGGTGTGTCGGAAGTAGGCAGATAGAGAGGATGGTAGGTAGGTAGGTAGGCAAGGAAAATACTTGGTGGGTAGGCAGGGAGGATGGCAGGTAGGCAGGAAGAATGGTTGGTAAGTAGGTAGACAGGAAGGTAAGTGGAAAGGCGAGAGGGGAGGGTGGTAGTTAGGAAGCGAAGCAAGAAGGGAGGAAGGTAGGAAGCAAGGGCGTACAAAGGCAAGAGAAGCATACTCTGAGACTGATAGGTAAGGAAGACCGTAATTAAGGTAAGGTAAAGGTGGGACAGAGGCTAAGGGAGCAGGGAGTGAGCGAGTCAGAAGGTGAGAGAAAAAGAAGGAAAGAGAGAGAGAGAGAGAGAGAGAGAGAGAGAGAGAGAGAGAGAGAGAGAGAGAGAGAGAGAGAGGTGGAAAAATGAAGAGGCACATTCGTAACATCATCTTTTATAGGTGTATTTTCTTTTCTCTTTTTTCTTTTTATTTCATTCTCTCTCAAAATAATATCACTCAGATGGTGCAATATTAAGTCTAGATTAATTCCTCTTTTTCACTCTCCATATCATCACTGACTAAATTTCCTTTCTTTTCACTCATACCTAAAAACATATCCTTTGCATTTTTCATATATTGCATGGTGGATTTTTTTTTTCTTGTCAGCTTCGATTTATTTCCGAAAAAAAAAAAAGTATCGTTTTCTGGCCAGTTAAGGAAGTTCCCTAGCACCTCTTCCTTAGCGATTTATTTCTGGATATGGCTGGTTAATAGCCTTTTGCCCGTTATCTGTGCAGAGTATACCGATATTACAATGATTTATGTAACACAGAAGAGGACAGTAAGGTGTAATAAACAAAATAAATCGCTTTGGCAAAGGTGTTAGGGAGCTTCCTCAACCGACGAGAATACGAACCAGAGAGAGAGAGAGAGAGAGAGAGAGAGAGAGAAGGGTTATGCAAGATATACAGAGAGAGGGGGGAGGAAAAAGTGAGGGGGGGGGGAAGCAAGAGACATGGTAAGGTTAGGAGAGAGAGAGAGAGAGAGAGAGAGAGAGAGAGAGAGAGAGAGAGAGAGAGAGAGAGAGAGAGAGAGGAAAGAGGGCAAGAGGAGTATGGGAGGGAAGAAACGAGTAAGAGAGAGGAAGGTCGGGGAAAATGGAAAACAAGAGAGAAAAAAACCAAATAGAAGGTAGATAAAGGGAAGGAACAAGGAATGAGTTGGGGTAGAAAGGGAAAAAAGGGAAGGCAGGGGGTAGAGGTAGAAAGCGATGGAGTAGAAAGAGGTAAGTAAGGAGGAAGGAGGTAGAGGAAAGGGTAGGAAGAGTAAGGAGGATAGAGGTAAAGGGAAAGAGTAGGAAGAGGTAGGGAAGTAGGAGGGAGGATGGCTACAGTAGGGAGAGACAGGGAGAAGTAAAAAAGAGAAGTAGGGTAGGGAAGAAAGGGAGGAAGAGAAGAAGGGAGGCAGGGGGTAGAAGCAAGCAGAGAGGAGAATGGATGGTAGGGGAGGGGAGAGGAAGGGTGGCAAGTTAGGTAAATGGGGAGGGGAAAGAGGAAGAAGGGAGGGAGGGAAGGGAGGGGATTAAGCAGAGGAGAGGGAAGAAAGGAGGGAAGGGGAAAGAGGAAGGAGGGAGGGAGGGAAGGGAGGGGATGAAGTAGAGGGGAGGGAAGAAGGGAGGGAAGTGGAAGGGTAAAACAGAGGGGCGACAGGACGGCCGAGGAGAGGGAAGAGGAGGAGGGGTGAGTAGGGATAAGGGAGGGAGGATGAGGGAAGGAAGGAGGGAGGGAGGGAGCGGGTAAGGAGGAAGCACATGAGAGAAACAACGGTAGGGTGGGGGGTAGCAGGGTAGGGAAAGGAAGGAGGGGGAGTGTAGTAGGGGGAGTCTGAAAAAGAATAGGGGGTGGGGAAGGAGAGAAACTGGGACGCAGGATAGGAAAGAGAAAGGGAGGAAAGGGAAAAGGGAGAGAAAGGGATAGACATGAGGTATGCAGAGAGAAGGAAGGAGGAGAAAAGAGAGGAGGTAGGAAGGAGGAAAGAAGCAGGGATGGAAGGAGAGTAGGCACAAAAAATGGAAGGAAAAAGCAGGGAGGAAGGAAAGGAGAAAGAGGGGAGTCGTAGGAAAGGAGGGAAAGGGGAAGTGAAGGAAGGAAGTAGAGGGGGTAGTGAAGGAAATAAGGAGAGGGAGGGGGACATGACTGAAGGAGAGGGAAGAACGGGGAGGGAGGGAGGGATGGAGGGAGGGAGAAAGAGAGAGAAAGCACGTGGAGGAAAGGAAAGCAAAGTTGGTACGAAGAAAATCAAAATCTATCACTACTTCTTGGCTGCTTGTTGAAGAGGGTTCCTAACACCTTTTCCTTAGCGATTTATTTTGCTTTTTACACCCTGCTTTCCTATTCTGTGTTACATAAATCCTTCTAACGTTGCCATACTCTGCATAGATAACGTACTAAAGGCCATTAACCAGCCATATCCAAAAATAAATCGCTAAGGAAGAGGTCCTAGGGATGGCTGAGAGAATAATATTGATTATGCGCCTAATTGATATTTAGGCCTTGTCCGTCGCTACCCTCACTAAAGATCAAAGAAAATAATTTACGGGACGAAGAACATACGTACTCCCTAGCACCTCTTCCTTAGCGATTTATTTTTGGACAGGGTGATATTTGAATGATTTAGATGACACCGAAGGAGACAGTAGGGAGTAATAAGCAAAACAAATCGCCTAGGAAGAGGTGTTAGGGAGTTTCCGTAACCGACGAGAATGGGAAGGACATGAGGGAAGGGAGGAAGGGCAGGGAGGAAAGGGAGGCACGTGGAGGGAAACTAGGGAGGGAGGGAAAGCAAAGGGGAGGGGTGAAAAGGCATGGGGGAGAGAGTAGGAGGTAAACAGTAGGGACAGGAGGGGGTGGTGAGATAGGAGGGAGGAAAAAGAGAGAGACAGGAGGGAAACATGGGAGGAATATGAAGAGGAAAGAAAGAGACAAGGTGAGGAAAGGGAGGAAGAAGCAAGGACGGCAGGTGAAGCAAGAAGGGGTAGTGGAGAGAGGGAGAGGGTGAGGAAAGGAAGAAAATATTAGAGGATCATGAAACGAGGAAAGGAGAGGGAGGAAAGAGGAATGAGGAATTGGGGAAGTAGGAGAAAAAGAGATAGAGATTAATAGGGAAGAAAATGTGGAAGAAATAGTAAATAGAATGAACAGAAATAGGGAGAAAAAAGGAAGGGAAGAGGTACCCAATATAGGCGAAGCAAGGGAGGCAGGGGGTAAGGCAGGCAGGGGGTAAGGCAGGCAGGGATAAGGTAGGCAGGGGGTAAGGCAGGCAGGGGTAAGGCAGGCAGGGGTAGGCAAGGGTGAGGCAGGCAAGGGCAGGCAGGGAGTGGGGCAGGAATGGATAAGCAGGGGGTGAAGCAGGCAGAGGAAGACAGGGGTAGACAGGGTGAGGCAGAGGGTAGGTTGGGGGTGTGGCAGGGGGTAAAGCAGGCAGGGGCAGGCAGGGGGTGAGGCAGGAAGGGGTAGGCAAGGACCACAGACCACCTGGCTTAATCTGCATATTGAATCCAGTTCCGGTTAGAATTTCCTGTGATTATTTATAACTGACTTGGAGGCCGACCCTGGGAGAGAGAGAGAGAGAGAGAGAGAGAGAGAGAGAGACAGACAGACAGACAGACAGACAGACAGAGACAGACAGACAGACAGACAGGGACAGAGAGGGTATAATTATTCAATCAATGTATTTGCGAGTATGTGTGTGTGTGTGTGTTTGTGTGTGTGTGTGTGTGTGTGTGTGAATTATAAATAGTGTGTGCGTGGGTCTAGATCTGATTTCTGTGTGCATGAGTGATTGGTTGTGTGTGAGTGTGTGTGTGTGTGTGTGTGTGTGTGTGTGTGTGTGTGTGTGTGTGTGTGTGTGTGTGTGTGTGAGAGAGAGAGAGAGAGAGAGAGAGAGAGAGGTACCTAAATCTAAGGACATAACACTCCCTCTTACAATTTTTTTTTTTTTTCAATAAATAAACATTGATAATACAATCAGTTTTACTTTCTTTTCTTAGGGAATGATAACCTTATTAATTTTATCGCGTCGCCCTTAGCATGGTCTATGTTTGTTCCATGTGTGTGTGTTTTTGTCTTTATTCTGCATCAGTCTTCGTTTTTTCTCTCTTGTCTATCCCCTCCCTAGTTTTTAATCCTAAATTCTCTCTCTCTCTCTCTCTTACCCATTTCCTGATCACCCATTACTCACCCATGTCCCCTATTACCTATTTCTTACCCCCTATTTGGCATTTTTATTCATTCATTCACTTCATTCATCTTGCATTTATCACCTACCCATTTTGCGTCTCTCTCTCTCTCTTTCTGTCTCTCTCTCTCTCTCTCTCTCTCTCTCTCTCTCTCTCTCTCTCTCTCTCTCTCTCTCTCTCTCTCTCTTTCTTTCTCTCTCTCTCTCTCTCTCTCTCTCTCTCTTACCCATTTCCTGATCACCCATTACTCACCCATGTCCCCTATTACCCATTTCTTACCCCCTATTTGGTATTTTTATTCATTCATTCACTTCATTCATCTTGCATTTATCACCTACCCATTTTGCGTCTCCATCTCTCACCAATTTCCCTGCTAACCCATTTCTGAAGTTACCCATTCCTTGCGTCCTGTCTGGTAACTTATCATTCATTCCACTCATCCCTCATTCATCACTCACCCATTCATGTCACCCATTTCATTCATTTCTTTGTCATCCATTCCTTGCCCTCTGCTTGGTAATTCATCCTTCATTCATCCATTCTTTCTTTCATTCATTCATCGATTCATCTTTTATTTAATACTTACCCATTTCCTTTACCCATTTCCTCCCCATTTCTCGTCTTTTCACCCCTCTCCCCATTTCTCAGATCCCCTATTCCTTACCCTTCTCCTTCCATTTCTCCCTTCGTCCATTTCTCCCTGCTCCTTCCATTTCTCCCTTCGTCCATTTCTCCCTGCTCCTTCCATTTCTCCCTGCTCCTTCCATTTCTCCCTGCTCGTTCCATTTCTCCCTTCTCCTTCCATTTCTCCCTTCTTCCATTTCTCCCTTCTTCCATTTCTCCCTTCTTCCATTTCTCCCTTCTTCCATTTCTCCCTTCCTCCATTTCTCCCTTCTCCTTCCATTTCTCCCTTCGTCCATTTGTGTGTGTGTGTGTGTGTGTGTGTGTGTGTTTCTTTTTTCCCTTGGCATTGTTCCCCCTCCCCTCTTTTTTCTTTCCCCTTCTTCCTCGCTTGCCTCTTCTTCATCTCCCTCTTCCTCCTCCTCCTCCTCCTCCTCCTCCTCCTCCCTCTTCTTCTCGTTGAGTTTCCTATTTTGTTGATTTATTTCATTCTTCTCAACTTCTTTATGTGGTTTACCCTCTCCTTCACCCGTCCTTCCTCTCTCTCTCTCTCTCTCTCTCTCTCTCTCTCTATGACTTATGTACAGTATGTATGTATTTTTGTGTTCATGTATGTATGCATGTATTTATGAATGCCTATATGTATATATGTATATATTCATATATATGTATACCTGTATTTATGTAACCCTATACGTATGTATGTATCTGTATGTATATAGATATTTTAATTTTTTACCCAGTAAACTCTTTCACTGCCAAAATTTTCTCTACAAATGAACAAGATCGTTTAATGGCAGCTAAAATAAACAAATAAATAAATAAATAAAGCATAAGAGACGTCACTGATTTCCCTTTCACCCAAATAATAAAAATAAAAGGCGTCTCGGTAATAAAGCAAATGGCTAGATACAACTAAGAGAGCTTTCTTTATGCTCTACCTTACCTGCTCACCTGATCACTCTGTTCACCTTTTCACTTTACCTGTTCACTCTGTTCTCCTAGTTCATTCTGTTCAACATCTTCACTCTGTTCACTTTTTCACTTTACCTGTTCACTCTGTTCTCCTAGTTCATTCTGTTCAGCATGTTCACGCCGTTCACTTCGCTCAAGCTGGAACATACTGACTTGGGCATAAAGACAGAGTATGCGTTTTTTCTTCTTCCTGTTTCGTAGTCATGAAGTAGATAGTCCACTGCCTGAGTCCCAGTAGTCCTCTCACATCACATACTCTCACACCTTCACATATCACCACTTGGTCACTCGTGTGTGTGTGTGTGTGTGTGTGTGTGTGTGTGTGTGTGTGTGTGTGTGTGTGTGTTTATCTGACGGAACTGGGTTACCTTCACACCTTGAATAATACTTAGTGGCTACATGAAATTTGACAAGCTTGAGTTAGGAATGAGTCTTCATGGATAATAATCGAACCTCCAGTTTGACTACACCTGGCCACCAACTGAGCTGCAAGGGGTTAGGGAGCTCCGTCAGGTGAGACAGACTGCGATGAAAGATCTTGGAAGTGTTTTTCTTGTTTAGTTTTATTTATCTTCTTCACTGCAGTCAGTCAGTCAGAGGTGACAGAGATCCCTAACCCCTCTCAGCTCAGTTGATGGCCAGGTGTAATCAGACGTGGGGAGTGATTTGGCTGTTATAGAGGGCTTTGTGGCAGTCTAAGTATTTTATGTGTGTTCCTAAGACGTTGAAGGGTGGAACATGCTGCTTTATCCCTCCACCCTCCTATTATTTACAGTATAAGTGGCTTGTGGAGGACGTCTGTGGTTCTCCATTACCTGAGTGAGCTTCCTCCTTCTCCACACTCATATATTATACCTTCTATCCAAATCCCTCTTCTTCCCTAACTTTTTCCACATTTACTTCTCCTTTTCTTCTCTACCTTTTTCTCTTCTTTTCCCTTCTTTTCTCTTCTTCTTCCTCCTCCTCCTTTCCTCCTCCTCGTCCTCCCTTATTCTCTCCCTCCCTATTTCCTTCCCTTCCCACCTATCTTTTCCTCCCCATCTTTCTGCTCTCAGTTCCCGCCCCTCCTATTCTTAATTTCTCTCTTCTCATCCCTCTTACTTTTTCCCTTCCCCCTTTCCCCCTCTCTTTTTATAATCTGTTCTCTTCCCTCCCTCCCTATCCCTGCCTAACCCCTGCCTCATCCATGCCCTATCCCTGCTTAACCGCTGCTTCATCCCTGCCTAACCTCTGCCTCATTCTTGCCTCTCCTAGTCGTTCTCTGTCCATCCCTGCTTTAGCTTTCCCTCCCCTACCTCTCCCCTCCTCTCAGTTCACTTCCCTTCCTTCACCTACCCCCTTCTCCTTCCCTTCCCTCCCTCTCTTTTTCCCTCTCATCTATTGCCCTTCCCTCTCACCATCCCTAATCATTCCATTTCCTTCCATTTCACGTTTTTTCCCTTCCTCCGTAATTCTTCGCTTTGCCCTTCTCTTCACATCAGTTTTCCTTTCCCACCCCTTTCCCCCTCCCTTCGCCTGTCTTACCTTTCCACCTCCTCTTTTTCTTCCCTTCTCCTTCCCCTCACCTCTCATATCTTACCCATCCTCTTCTGATCCTTCTTCTCTTCCCTCTTTTTCTTATCTTTTTCTCCCTACCCCTCCCCCTGCCTTTACCTTGCCAACGGAACACCTTGAGGGAAATAGTAACTCTCTGGAGGTCTGCCTTGAATTTCCCCTGCCATATCCCAAGAACTACTACCTCATCCCTGCCTCACCCTTGCCTCTTCCTACATCATCCCTGCCGGCCCCCCACCCCACCTCTGGCAACCCTCCCCTCCTGTCTCCCCCACTGCCTCACCCCTACCTTACCTTGCCTCACTCCTGCCTCACCCTTGTTTCATCCCTCACACTTCCATCACCCCTGCCTCACCCTTGCCTCATCCTTGCCTCATCTCTTCCTTTCTCTGGTCTTATTCTTGCCTAACCCATGTCTCATCCCTGCCTTACCCTTGTCTCATCCCTACCTTACCCTTATCTAACCCTGCCTTTCGTCTGCCTCCTCTACCACCCTGCATCATCCTATCACCCTGCCTCATCCTGCCTTACCCCACCACACTCCCTCACTCTGCCTTACCTTACCACCCTGCCTTCCCCGACCATCTTGCCTCACCGTACCACCCTGCCTCACCCTACCACCGTGACTCCCCCTGCCTCTCCGTGCATCACCCTACCACCTTATCTCACAATACCTCATCCTACCACCCTTCCTCACCCTGCCACGCTGCCTCACCCTGCCACCCTACCTCCCCCTGCCTCACACTGTCACCCTGCTTCACCCTACCACCCTCCCTCACCGTGCCTCACCCTACCACACTACCTCATCCTACCACCCTGCCTCACCCTACCACACTACCTCATCGTACCACCCTGCCTCACCCTACCACACTGCCTAACCCTACCACCCTGCTTTACTCTGCCACCCTGCCTCACCCTACCACCCTGCCTCCCCCGAAGCCTACTCCATTGTTCCCGTGTGTCGCGTAAGAGTGGAAGCCTTGTGCTGTTTCCTGTCTCTCCCTCTCTCTCTCTCTCTCTCTCTCTCTTTAATCTTTATCAGTATCTGCCTACCTGCCTACCTGTCTATCTGTCTATCAATCTATCTGTCAGTCTGTCTATCTATATATATCTAAATCTATCTATTTATCTATCTATCTATATAGATATCTGTCTGTCTGTCTATCTTTCTGTATATTAATTTGTCTATCTATCTGTCCATCTATCTGTCTGTCATTGTCGGTCTATCTATCTATATCTATCCATATTTACCTATCTATCACTCTGCCTATGGATCTGTCTGTCTGTAGCTATCCATCTGTCTATCCATCTATCTAACTCTTCATCTATCTGTCCATTTATCTGTCTATCTATCTATCTATTTATCGTTGTCAGTCTGTCCTCTCGTCACTCAGATCGTCCATTGTTTTTTATATACCTGTTTAATCTACTTTTTTGTATCTATCGCTTCAATCAGCGTTAAGTTATCCTTGTTATGCATAAATTAAAACACACACACACACACACACACACACACACACACACACACACACACACACACACATGCAGACTACAAAAAGAAAGGCAAACATACACATACACATACTTAAACAACAACAGCAACAAAACAAACACCCACAAACAAACAGTAACAACAACAACAAACAAACACACTCACACACACACACACACACACACACACACACACAGATACAGACACAGGTAGGCATAAAGCGCAGCCAGCCAGCCAGACAGACAGAAAGACAGACAGACACTTACAGCAACAGAAAAACAGACCAACTAATTAGTACAAACAGAAAGACAGCCAGACAGACAAACAGACAAGCAATAAAGTTAGACAGACAGACAGACAGGCAAGCAATAAAGTTAGACAGACAGACAGACTGCAATAAAGTTAGACAGACAGACAGACAGACTGCAATAAAGTTAGACAGACAGACAGACAGACAAGCAATAAAGTTAGACAGACAGACAGCAATAAAGTTAGACAGACAGACAGACAGCAATAAAGTTAGACAGACGGACAGACAAGCAATAAAGTTAGACAGACAGACAGACAGATATGCAATAAAGTTTGACAGACAGACAGACAAACAAGCAATAAGGTTAGACGGACAAGAGAAAGAAAAACAGACAGGCGGACACAGACATAAACAGACAGACAGAGAGGCAGTGACAGACAGACAGACAGACGAAAGATGTAGAAAAGCACAGATAGACATAAGCAAGAAACATATGAAGTAGAAACAGAAAATACAGGCAGACAGACAGATAGACAGATAGATACGATAAAGGAAGACAGACAAGTAAAACGGTGCAGTAGTGGGATACAGAGACACGAGACAGAGACAGACAGACAGACAAAGAGACAGACAGGCAGACAAAAAATAATACACAGAAAACAGAGCAAATTTGGAGACCGTGAAAAAAAAAAAATACAGAAAATGGGATACTAACTCAACTATTTTTTTTATTATTATTTTTTACGCTAACTTGGTGTAAAATTTCCATCTCTCATCCTAATCGCTGAGCTGTAGCAATAGATTTACGCTAGAATATAGTGCTAGTCACGAAGAAGTGCTGTGGAATGGACGAAAATGTGGGTCAAGTTAATGTGAAAGAACTACAACAGGGAGGTAGACCCATACAAATACACATAGAGGTATGATGCAAAGGGATGGATAGATAAAATACAATAGATATGGACATGAGAGACAGACAGACAAACAGACAGAGACAGACTGACAGACAGACAGAAAAACACAGAGAACAACACAAACAAAAAACAGAGGGAGACAGGCAGACAGACAGACACGCCTCTCCGGAAATGGTGACTGAAAGGATCAAATAGCAACCTGCAATTTGTGTGTGCAACATACGTACACATACACAGGTACACAAATATGCCGTACACATACATCATACATACATCCATACATACACAAGTACACACATATATGCATACACAAACATACATAATATACAGCCATACATTTACACACCTACATAAAGGCACACACAAACATATGTACAAAGATACGTGTGCACACATTCATTTACGTACACGCATGCAGAAACTTACACATTTACTCACACCTACACCTACATGAGCTTTACATACATAGATGCATATATTGTACGTGTATGTGCACATTCAGTCAAGCAAGTACATGCACATAACCATATTTTCACTCCTGCGCACATAAATTCACATGCACATCCAGACACATGTGCTTATTTATATATTGTCGTGCTGTCACACACACACACACTCACACACACACACACACACACACACACACACACACACACACACACACACACACACACACACACCAGTACACAGAAAAGAGCATAGAGTTGAAAGTGAACGCTAGATTTTACGGATTATTTATTTATTCATTTATTTATTTTTTTTTACAGTATATTATAAAAATCAGGATTTGGTGGTGATTGTGATGATAATACTATACAATTTTCAGTCACGCTAAAAAATGGCATCACCCCACTTTTGAAATCTGATCTGTAACGATGGATTATCACTCGAATGTGATGCTAGTCACGAAGAAGTGCGATGTATGGAATGTCGAGTCGTAGCACCGTCTTTTTCTGCCACTGAGCTACGTGAAATAAACTGCAAAAGGAAGAAAATCTAGACCAAGGCTGGGATAAGGAGTAAAGTGGTAGTGACATTGCATTCTACTTTGCACCTAGAGAATCACAAGGTAGAATGGTGAGGCGTAGAGGTAGAGTCACGAAAGACTGAGTGACGTGAGGTAGAATCGCGAGACAAGAGGTAGAATCACGAGGTAGAATCACGAGGTAGAGGTAGAATCACGAGGTAGAATGGCGAGGTAGAGGTAGAATCACGAGGTAGAGTGGCGAGGTAGAGGTAGAATCACGAGGTAGGGTGGCGAAATCGAGGCGTGGTAGAGTGACGAGGTGGAGGGAGATAGAATCACAATGTAGGGTGGCGAGGTAGAGGTAGACTGACGAGACACGAGGTAGAGGTAGACTGACGAGACGCGAGGTAGAGGTAGACTGACGAGACGCGAGGTAGAGGTAGAGGTAGACTGACGAGACGCGAGGTAGAGGTAGAGGTAGACTGACGAGACGCGAGGTAGAGGTAGAGGTAGACTGACGTGAGGTAGGCTGGCGAGGTAGAGGTAGATGAGACACAAGCCTCCTCCCTTCAAGAAATGGAAACCATAAATCAATCACAAGAATATCAATACTTTACCCTCCCCATCTTACACCCTCTCTCTCTCCCTCCCACTCTCTCTCTCTCTCTCTCTCTCTCTCTCTCTCTCTCTCTCTCTCTCTCTCTCTCTCCGAAGGTACTAAATTTTCCTAACATTTTTTTTGCCCAGTTTTAAAAGCTGTTTGTTTTTTTCTTGGAAGTTTATGTGTTTTTCTGTTCTTCATCCGACGTTTTTGTTTATCATTAAGAAAAAAGGCGCAAGGTCTATGGGTGCCTTAAACCCCTTCAGGTCTACGACTTTTTTTTTTTTGGTCTCCAGGCTATTTCATTTATGTATTTTTTTATTTATTTAGTTTAACTTCATGGTCTTCCAATAATATAAGTAAAATCGTCTGAAGGCAACAAAAATATATCAAAAAACGAAGAAAAGAAAAAGTTTCCGCACGTGGCATTTCGAGGGAATGGATTTGCGTACTGCCCTTCGCCTACTGGCTCATAGACGGCAAGCTCATGGGTCTAGGCTGTTTTTTTGGGGGTTTTGGTCTTAAGTCATTTTCATATTTGTTTAGCACCGTTTTCTGGGGATAAGACATTTTATTTTCTTCCTTTTCTCTTCTTTTTTTCAGAGTTAATGCATGTTGTTGTTGTTGTTGTTGTTGTTGTTCTATCTTCTTGTTCTCTCTCCCTCTCCCAGTTCCCTTCCTCCATATACTTTCTCCCCTCTCTTCTCCCTCCGCCTCTCCTTTCC
>NC_137060.1:15367916-15417916 GCF_032717465.1 Coenobita brevimanus | reverse complement strand
GGACTGAAAAAACCGTAGATACAATAATTTGCTTTTTTTTTTTTTTTTTTTTTACTTACCTTTCTTTGTTTATGCTTAGTTGAAATATTTCCTTGTTTGTGATTAATTTGTTTGCAATTTAAGTTGTTTTTATTTTCTTGAAGATTTAACACTTCCTGTTTAGTAAGTCGTCTTTTTCTCCTTTTCTTCCGATCGTCTTCAATTCTCTTCTTCTTCTTCTTCTTTTTTTTTTACTGTATTTTTTTCCTTGCTGAATAAGACCGTCCAGGTTATTGTCGTAGAAATAAAATATCTAAATTCCACCATTCCGCTGAGTAGACCTCTATGAGTAAGTTAATAAGATTTGAGTTAGTTTTATTTTTATCTTTGTTAGTTTTACCTCGGCTCAGTCAGTAACCAAAATTGATTACTAAAATGGACAGTTGAATAGTAAAGCTGTGTTATTGGAGTGGGTGTTGGAGTGGGCTGTATTGATTTTTTCCTTTATTGATAACTGAAATGATAGATAAACAGCAGAGTTCTCTTTACTGGAGTGGGTGTTGGAGTGGACGGCATTATTTACTTCCTCCTTTATTGATAACTAGAATGATAAATAGACGGCAGAGAACTTTTTACTGAGGTGTTGAGGTGGACGGCAGGTGATCCGTGAAATGCTTCCCTCCTCTTAGCAGACCTATCGCCCTCTGGCCCTGTGGAGGAGAGGGGGAATGAAATGGTATATACATGTTATACACCGTCATACATATAATTACTAGAGTATGCTGTAAGAGCGAGACACATTGGTTATATAAAAAGTATATTAGAGGGTATACTTATGTTATACTTCACATACATACAGCAATACATATCATACTACAAGATAATGAAAGCAATGAATCACATGGGATATATAACTAGGTAGAATGGAGGGTATGCGCATATAATGGCTATAACACACACACACACACACACACACACACACAGTCATAACCCCCCCACCAAAACCTCAACACCAGATCCTAATGTGATATCCCTAGTATTTGGCAAGACTAAAGGTGTGTAAGAGCCAGGTAATCAAATCCCAGGTAAGATGTAAGGACTGCAAGGGATCAGGACTTCGTTGTTGTGTCGTAGGTGGATTGTTGGACTTCGGGAACGGGCTTTTTAGCATCTTTCCAGAGACGAATGCATCAAGGAAAAAAATATCCTGCTTTCCCTTTCATCCAGTCTTTCCCTTCCCTTTCACCCTTCCCTTTCTTTTTCACCTAAGCCTTCCCTCCTCTTCGCTCCCCTTCCCTTCCATTCCTTTCTCTTCCCTTTCCTTCCTTTCCCTTCTCTTCCCGTCCCGTCTCTTCTCTTCTTTTCCCTTCCATTCCCTTCCCTTCTCTCCCCTTCCCATCTTTTCCATCCATTCCTTCTCTTCTCTTCCAGCCTTCCCTTCCTCACCTCCAATTAATTCCCTTACTTTGGACCAATTCCTTCCCTTCCCTTCCTATCCATCCATTCCTTCCCTCCCCCCCAGTCTCCTCCTTTCCACTCCAACAGTTCCCTTCCTACCCTTCCGTTTACCTTCTTTCCTTCACTTTCCATCCCTTCCCCTCCCACCGCTCACCCCTTCATTCCTTTCCATTCTTTTCAGCCCTCGCCTTTCCCTTTCCATCCCTTCCCTCTCCTTTCACCTGTCACTCCTCCTTCATTCTTTTACTTCCTTTTTTTACCCATTCCATCCCTTCCTTTCCCATCCATCTCTAACTCCTCCTTCATTCCTTTACCTTCCATTCAACCTTTTCTTTCCCATCTCATCCCTTCTCATCCTTCCACCTCTCATTCCTCCTCCATTCCATTCCATTCCTTTTAACCTTTTCCGTTCATTTCCATTCTTTCCCTTCCCTTCCACCTCTCACTCCTTCTTCAATCCTTTTCCCCCCTCTCCACCACTTTCCTTTCCTTTCCTTTCCTTTCCTTTCCTTCCCTTTTACACTTTCCTTTCCATCCCTTCCTTTCCATACATCCTTCAGTGAAAAAGGGTACTGTATTGCATATTGAACACTATTTCCAATTTCTGAATAGGAGTTTGAGAGAGAGAGAGAGAGAGAGAGAGAGAGAGAGAGAGAGAGAGAGAGAGAGAGAGAGAGAGAGAGAGGAGAGTGATATAGAGAGAGCTCGTAAGTGTGCTGTCAGGGAGAATATGCCAGAGGGAATTCATGCCTTTCACTCCACCCTTGAGGCATTGCTCTCTCTCTCTCTCTCTCTCTCTCTCTCTCTCTCTCTCTCTCTCTCTCTCTCATGTTTATTATCTGTCTGCTCATGGTCCATAGGATTTCAGCAATATTTTTCACTGGGTTTTATCCACTGATGGGTTACGTGTTGAATACAATTTTACAACAGTCCTCAGTTTTGCGTGTGTGTGTGTGTGTGTGTGTGTGTGTGTGTGTGTGTGTGTGAAGGATAAAAGAATTCATCCATGACTGACTGATAACTGACTAAGATTACGAAAAAGTTAAATTGCCTATTAAAATATAGCAAAAGTCTAAAAAACAGAAGATAACAGAGACAAGCCAGTTTTAAAGATAGGAGGGAGAGGCACACCTGTTTAGGGGAATAGGTGAGTCCCCCTAGATGAAAAGGGCTTATGGCGATTATGAAGGGGAGGAGAAGGCACTAAGAGAGAGAGTGGGACAGGGACGGAACAAAGGAAGAGGGAGAGGCAGGGAGAGTGGATGGTGTGAGAGTGGAGAAGTGTGAGAGGTGGAGAATGGGGATGGAAGGAGAGGAGATGGTTTTAGAGAGAGAGAGAGAGAGAGAGAGAGAGAGAGAGAGAGAGAGAGAGAGAGAGGAAACTTGTAAAAAATTGTTTAGAAAAAAGTGTATTGTATGTACAAGGAAAGACGTCGTGGTAAACTGAGAACAACAGGAAATGAGAGATGGGATAAAAATATTGAAAAAAAAAAAAGTAAGATGCGTAAGAAAAAAAAATGTTATGAATAAGAACAGGCGTGGAAAAATTAGTAAAAAAAAAATGTAATAAACATAAATAGAAAGTAAAGTAAAAAATAAAGAAATAAAGATACATGTTTAAGTTATCTTCTTCCAGGATAGTAAAGGAGCCTCTCTCAATTCTTAAGTAAAATATTGACGTAAGGAGAGAAGGGGGAGGCAGAGACGAAGTAGGGAGAATAAAGCGAGGCATAAAAGAAAGGGTGATGAAGGGAGAGAAGGGAGGACAAACTAAAGGAGAATTATTAGGAAGAAGGGCAGAGGAAAAGAATTTAGAGAAAAGTGGGAGAATCAAGGAAAAGAAGTGTAGAAGTAGAGGAAAGTGAGAATGGAGAGAGAGAGAGAGAGAGAGAGAGAGAGAGAGAGAGAGAGAGAGAGAGAGAGAGAGAGAGAGAGAGAGAGAGGTAAAAATGAGTCGAAACAAAAGAGGCGAGTTGGGAGTAAGTCACCGTCTGTCGTGATGGTGAAAGGTCCCCCCAGAGCACTTAGGTATATGGGAAAATAAGGAGGCACCAGTAAAAGGGAAGGAAGGAAGGAAGGAAGGAAGGAAGGAGGGAGGGAGTGAGGAAGGAAGGACAGACGAGAAGAAGTAAGGGAGGGAAGGAGGGAGGAAGGGAGGGAGGGACGGACAGAGGGAGTGATGGAGTGACAGTGACAGAGAGAAGGAAAGAAGGATGGAAGAATGGATGGATGGGTGGATGGAATGGATGGAAGGAAAGAGGGAAAGAAGGAATGATGGAAGGACGGAAGGAGAGGAAGGAAAGATAGGAGGGAAAAATATGAGAGTTTGAAAGGAATGGAGGAAGGAATGAGAGAGAGGAAGAAAAGAGGGGAGGAAGATGGAGAGAGTGAGGGAAGAGGAAAGGAGGGAGAAAGAGAAAATGAAAAAAATAGGAAAATAGGAAAATGAAAATATTGGAAAAGGACAGAAGACAAAGTGGAGAGAGAGAGAGAGAGAGAGAGAGAGAGAGAGAGAGAGAGAGAGAGAGAGAGAGAGAGAGAGAGAGAGAGAGTGTTACTGACTAATGGGAAAACAAGGCATAGGTTGTCCATTGCTACGCTAATGTGCTGTAGAGAGAAGAAAAAGAAGGAAGGAAGGAAGGAAATAAAGGAAGGAAGAAAGAAACGAGGAAAGGAAGGAAAAAGAAACGAGGAAAGGAAGGGAAAGGTATGAGAGGAAAAAATCGGAAGGGTCAGAAGAAGAGGAAAGGGAAGAAGGAAGAGTGAAGGAAGTGTGTGGAGGAAGTAGAGAGGAAGAAATGAACGCAAGAAAAAGGCAAAACAGAGAAATAATTAAATAAGTATGGAAAGACAGACTAGAATGGAGGAGAGGGCAAGAAGGAGGAGTAACAAATGAAAGAAGAGAGAGAAAGAGAGATGGGAGAGAGAAGGGAAGGAATCCCTGAAGGGGAAGCAGGAAGGAAGGGAAAAAGAGAATGATGGAACGGGATAAGAAATAGTAGAAGGGGGAGGGAAGAGAAGGAAAGAAAAAAAAAGGGGAATGGAGAGAAGAAGAAAGACATGAGAAAAAATGCGGAAAATATAACACATATATTCCCAACAATAAAAAGGTTACAAAAAATAAGCAAAGCTTATCAAGTATAAAAAAAAAAAAAAACTAAACTAAAAACCACTCAGAGAGCGCATACCTCCGCCAATGCCATTGCCATTAGAATGGATTCGGATCCTCATCCGGATCCGTCCCAAAATTTAATAATTTCTTCCTTGGCCCGTGGCCCACCCTTCCACAAAACTTCATCAAAATCCGTTCATAACTTTTTGAGCAATTCCTGATCCGGATCCATGGATATAGGATCCGGATCCGCACCAAAATGTAATAATTTCTTTCCTGGCTCATGGCCCAGCAATCCACAAAATTTCATTGGAATTCACTGAGAACGTTTGGAGATATTATGCGGGATACTCCGGATCCGGATCCTTACCAAAATTTAATAATTCCTTTCTTGGCCTATGGCCGACCTTTCCACAAAATTTCATCAAAATCCGTTCATAACTTTTTGAGTAGGCCTGCTAACAGACAGACAGACAGACAAACAGACCAACGCGGTGTAAAACATAACCTCCTTGTCGGAGATAATATTTTACTCATCATAAAACTAAGAATAAATTACTTAAATAAATAATTTACTAATTCACAAAATAGTTCATTTAACAGAGAGAGAGAGAGAGAGAGAGAGATGGATGGATAGATAGATAGATAGATAGATAGATAGATTGATTGATTACCTTCGTCACCCAAGCCAATTCCTATATAAAAATATATAAAAGAAATTCTTGTCACTGACAAATTGTGCATTTCGTTTTATTATTTCACTTTTTTCTGTTTCCCATTTTTTAAAAATTACAAGTAGTCAGATTTTCCTTGGGCGCTCTGTTTATACCGGTACTTCTATTTGTGTGTGTTTTAAGACTTTCTTTTTGTTCCGTCCATCCCATATAATAATAATAATAATAATAATAATAACAATAATAATAATAATAATAATAATAGTAATATGATGATGATGATGATGATGATGATGATGATGACGATGAGGAGGAGGAGGAGGAGGAGGAGCAGGAAGAAGAGGAGGAAGAGAATGAGGAGGAGGACGAAGAGAACGGGGACGTGGAGGTAAAGGCTAGTGATGATGATAATGATAAAAAATAATATACTAATGACAGAAACCATACCAATGACAATATTATACGTCCCCCCAAAAAACTAAATAAATAAATACTAGTTTCCCTTTCTCCAGACAAAAAAAAATCCTTTATATCTTTTTTTTTTTTTTCATTTTTCCGAGGGCAGAAATTTTTGGTGGTTTGAAATAGAGCTGAGAGGAACTGGAGTCAAAAGGCTTTCTCCTCCCCCTCTCCCTTTCTCTTGCCGCGAAATGAAAGATGCGGAAGATGTGGGGAGAGGGGGAGGGGAGGAGAGAGAGAGAGAGAGAGAGAGAGAGAGAGAGAGAGAGAGAGAGAGAGAGAGAGAGCTGGAAGAGGAGAGGAGGGGGAGGGAGATGGGGAATGAGGAGAGAAAAAGAAAGTAAGAGGAAGGAGGACATGAAAGAAGAGAGAGGAAAGGAGAGAGAAGTCGGGAGGGAAGAGAAGGGGAGAAGAGAGGAAGAAGAAGTGGGAGATGGGGGAGGAAAGAGGAGGGAGAAGGACAGGGGGATGGGGAGGAAAGATAGGGGGAGGAGAGACAGGGGAGAAGGAAGAGAGATAAAACAGAGAGAGGGAGAGGGAAAATATAGTGACAATAGTGAAGAAAAGAAAATAGGAGGAAGAACTGGGATACAGAGAGAGAGAGAGAGAGAGAGAGAGAGAGAGAGAAGGAGGTGGAGAGAGGAGGGGAGAGAGAAGAGAGGAGAGAGAGATAGTTAACAGAGAAGAAGAAACTGACGGGGAAAAAAAGGATATTAAAAGAGAAAAAGAGAGACTTTGAGGAGGAAAGGAGGAAGAAGGAGGGGAGGTTGGAAGGATAGATGGGAGAGGGGAGAAGATAAGGAAGAGGGAGAGAGAGAAGAGGGAGGGAAGGAAAAGTTATAAGTCTTCCTCTTTCCTTTCTTCCTTTCTCTCGAGGTCTGAGGACGAGGATAAGGGGTAGGGAGAAGAAGAAAATAGGAAGGGGTAGGGATGGGGCGGATAGGGAAATGGAAGAGCGATAGTGAAGGACAGAGGGAGGGGAATCTTAGCTAGCATGGGGCAAGGTTAATTTTAGCTGTCACTCTTTTTTACAAGGAGACTGACCATTTAGTGTAGGGATCCCATACACCCTGGTACACACAGCTACAGGTCAGTTTAATACAGGTACACACAGCTACAGGTAAACTTGATATAGGTACACACAGCTACAGGTCAATTTGATACAGGTACACACAGCTACAGGACAGTTTAATACAGGTACACACAGCTACAGGTCAGTTTGATACAAGTACACACAGCTACAGGTAAACTAAACACAGGTACACAGCTAAAAGTCAGCTAAATATAGGTACACATAGCTACAGGTAGGCATAGCACCCTTTAGGCCCAGGTATATCAATTTAGGTCTAATTATATCAAGGTAGATCAAATTGGGTTAGTTCAGGAAGCCAGATCATTTAGTTTTATTAATATTGATTTGGGTCCGTTTAGATCAGACACCCTCGCCTTATATGCCGGGACTGAGTAGCCTAGCCCCGGGCCCCTAAGCTCAGAGAGAGAGAGAGAGAGAGAGAGAGAGAGAGGAATAAATAGTTCCGGTCATTCCAGTTCAGTTAATCAAGTTTAAGACCGACATATTGTAAATAATTTCAGACCTATTTCAGTAAACTTTACAGCAGGTCTTTTTGGTCACTGCAGGTCCATCAGGTCGACAGGTCACGCTCAAGATGGTATGTCCCGTAAAAGAGAGAGAGAGAGAGAGAGAGAGAGAGAGAGAGAGAGAGAGAGAGAGAGAGAGAGAGAGAGAGACAAAAAATTTTAAAGTGAAAACGAGTAAAAAAATCCAGTTTTGAAAAATTCTTAAAATGAAGAATGAACGACGGGGAAAAAAAAAATAATATGAATGAAGGACAAAATGCTGTGATAAAATTAAAGTTGAAGGAAGATCTAGTTTGAAAAAAAAAAAAAAAAAAAGACTAAGGAAAAGACAAAAAAATTATTGAACATAGTGCAGGAGGGCCAAGAATGAAAAAAAGATAATGACGAATAACTTGGGAAAGACAAGAAGGAAAATATTAAGGAAACAAAGAATGAAGGAAAGATAAGAGGGAAAATGCTGAAAAAACAGAATATAGGAAAAGGAAGAACGAAAAGGCGTAGAAAAAAAGAATGACGACAAGGCAGGAATTAAAACGACTGAAAAAAGAATGAAGGGAAGATCAGAAAGAAAAAATGAAAAAAAAAAACAGAATGAAGGAAAGAGAAGAAATAAAACTACTAAAAAAAAAAAAAGAACGATAGGAAGACAGGAAGGAAAAAAATACAGGAAATAAAGAATGAAAGAACGACAAGAAAGAGAAATACTAGAAATGAAGAATGAAGAAAAGGCCAAAATAAAAACGACCGAAAATATAGAATGAAGGAAGGAGAAGAATGAAAGACCCCCCCTCCACCCCCCTAGGGCCAGCCAATATAGCGGTATTCACTTCAAGCGGTAATATTCAGGGGGGTCGAGTTGTGTACAAACAGTGGGCCCACCTCTCTCTCTCTCTCTCTCTCTCTCTCTCTCTCTCTCTCTCTCTCTCTCTCTCTCTCTCCTGTATATATATATATATATATATATATATATATATATATATATATATATATATATATATATATATAAGGTATTTATCTGTTAAGGACGGACTTGAGTTTTTTATCTAGAGTGAAATCAAAGGAATTTCGAGGACATTTAAGGCATAATACTTCTAATAATATAAGAATGATTACGATTGTGTGTGTGTGTGTGTGTGTGTGTGTGTGTGCAGGACTACACACACACACACACACACACACACTATTCGTGGTCACTCGCCTTATCTGATGGAGGGAAGGAAATGGACCTCTGATATGAGCCCCTGTATTCTTTTGAGAGAGAGAGAGAGAGAGAGAGAGAGAGAGAGAAGAAGAGGATTTAGAATGAGGAGAAAAAGGAGGCTAGGAAAGGATGGAAAGTAGAGAAAAGTGAGGAAAAGATTTGAGTGGACCAGAGAGAACGATAAACGGAGGAGGAGAAAGAAAATGTGAATGAAAAAGAAAACAAGAAAAACGTAAATAGAATATGAGATCTTGGTAAACCAAAGAAAATGGGAATTAGTAACAGAAGACTTCGAAAATAAAGAAAAAAATAAAAGCAGAAAAATACATACAAAAATAAAAAGATTTGATGCAAAAGAAAGGGAAGAAGGGGTAGGTGAAATATTTTTAAAAAGAAAGTCAAAGAAAAAGAATCCGTGACCTAAACAATCCTGAGATGGGGAAGAAAATGGGATGCTGTGTGCCGTAAGACTGAAGAAGGAAGAAAGCGGAAGAAATGAAGCAGGAACTTAAATAAAATAAAAATATATATAACCCCAAGGCTGTGACAAAAAGGAAAGAAGATATTGGCCATAAAAAAGGCTTCGGCAAATGCGCTTCTAACATTAAAGCGAGAACAAAGAAAGAAAGAGAGAAGAACAAGAAGAAAAAAAGAAAATAATAGGATGGTAAAGACAGAAAATGAGAATAATAAACACAGAAAATTAGGAAGGTCGACGTGAAAGAAAATGGGAAGGAAAAATAAAAAAATGGGAGGAAGGAAGAAAACGAATTTAAAGTAGCAGGAACTATTATTTAAAGAAAAGAAAATCGCTTAAAATGACTTAAATTATCCCACAGTTGACCGGAAGGAAAGGAAAACCGAACCTTTACAAAATAATAGACTCCGATGGCGAAGGGGCAGGGGGTACTAAAATATTCATGTCTTCCTCTCATTGTCGTTCACACAGCCGTCCATCCGACCTTAGCCGTTGCAACCGGACACAATTACCGGTTGCTTCCGATCTGTTTAAGAGAGGCTTTTGTATTACGCGGTTCTTTATTACGCGGCTTTTGTTGTTGTGTTTGTGTGTGTTTGTTCCGGTTGTCTGTGTCCGAAATGAGTTCATGGGAGTGTGTTAGCTAGTGAGACATTATTGTTTATTTATTTATTTATTTATTTTTAAGGTGCGTTGTGAGATGCTATGTATGAAAGGGTTGGGCTTATTCATTTTCATCTTGTTCTGCTTAATGGGTGTATTGAATAAGATTATCGTTACACCCATACTGGCCAACCTATTACACCTATTTACTCAGAGTGTAGTGTGTATTACTATTAACCCTGCCCCACCTCTCACCAGCATCCCCGTCCATCCCCACACATCCCTCTTCATTCACATCACCTTTTTCTATCCCCCCTTAACACTGAACTTCCAGATCTGATCCCACCACGAACGCCGTCCCTCATACAATACCCTTTGCAGGGTGTAATCATTCTGCCTCTCCCCACCACATCCATCGCCAATGTACCTTAGCTCACCCACCCCACCGACCTTTTTTCGACCATCCCATCCACTCCTTTTTGTCCACCCCACCCATTTGTTGTCCTCCCGTCTCTGACTTGCTCTTTGCCACCCGTCTTCACAGGTTATACTACCCCTCAGAATATCCCGCGACCACTATCCAAGCCTACCCCGCTCACTCTTGTCCACCCATCCTACTCATTCATGTCCTGATGTGGTAAATATAACAGTGACCAAAGCCTCAAATACCAGACCATTTACACATATTCACAGGGTGTACTTCCCCTATCTTTCCCCACCACCCATCTTCATCCCAGTCCATCCTCTCCCATTCTTCCTACTCTCTCTGTCACTATTATCTTACCTTTACTTCCCTTTGCTAACTTATGTTTTTACCTCTCCCCAAACATCCCCCTCCCTTACCCCTCTCTTCCTTCCCATTCCCTTCCTTCTCTCTTTCTTCTTTTCCCTCTCCTTCCCATTCCCTTACTTCCCGCTTCTTTCGTTCTCTCTCCCTCCTCTCTCTTACCCCTCTTCTCTCCCTCTCTTCCCATTCCCTGATGTGACTTCCTCTTGCCATTCCTTACTCTCATCCTTCTACACTCCCTTCTCTCTTCGTTTCCTCCTACTTTCCATCCTCCTCCCTCTCTTCTTTCTGTTCCCCTCCATTCCCCCCCTTCCTCATACCTTCGTGCCTCTCCTTGTCTCTTCATCCTCTTCCCTTTCTTCCCCTATCCCCTTTCATTCCACCCCCCTTCGCCTTACCTTCGTGTCAACTTGTCTCCCCATCCTCCTACTCCCCATTCCCTATCCCCTCCCCTTACCCTACCCTACCCCCGCTGCCGAGTTAAGCCCTTAATTGAGGTTTGGGGAAATTGTTGGGGTAATTCCTGTTAGGGAAGGAAAACCACCCCCTCCCTCTCCCTCTCCCCCTCCTCTCCCTCCCCCCCGTCCCCATGCTCCCTCCTGTTATTGCATTCTTTACCTCCCCTGCCCAATCCCCCTTTCCTTCTTCCTACCTTCCTTCCGTCTCTCTTTTCTTCTTCCTCTTCCTTCTGCACCTCTTCCATTCTCTCTCTCTCTCTCTCTCTCTCTCTCTCTCTCTCTCTCTCTCTCATTATCCTCATTTTTATCTTAACCAATTTTCTTCCTTCCTTCCATCCTTCCTATTTTGTTTACTTACATCTTTCCCTCTTATTTCACTTCTTTTTCTGTCTTCCTTATGTCTTATTTTTTTCCTTCACTTGCCTTTCCTCTTCTTTTCTTCCTTCTTTGCTTGTCTTCCTTGGCATCCTGAAATGTATTTGTGTATATTAGAGAGTTGGACAGGTTGTATGCAAGTTATTCTTTGCAAAAATATGGATAGATGGGTTGGTAGAAAGATTATGATTAGATAGATAGGTAGATAGATTAGACAGATAGATAGGTAGGCAGGTAGTTAAATTGGTAGATAGATAGAAGGATAGACAGATAGATGGATAGACAAATAGATAGACAGATATATGGCCAGATTGACAGATAGATTGATAAACATAGACTGACAATATGTAAACAGTTGATTGTAAAATAAACAATAAACATACAAAGCATTGTTAACTAGAGCAGCACTCAGTGAGCTCATACCTCCGCCAATGCCGGATCCGGATCCTCCCTCAAATTAAATCGATTCTTTCTTGGTCCATGGCCCATCCGTCCACAAAATATCATTGAAATTCATTGAGAACTTTTGAAGATTGTGTGCGGTAGGATCCGGATCCGGATCAGGATCCGCCCCAAAATTTAAAGAATTCTTTCTTGGCCCATGACCCACCCTTCCACAAAATTTCATTGAATTCATTGAGAACTTTTGGAGACAGGTTTTGAACAAAGAACCCAATAATTCCGGATCACAACCAAAATCTATTCGATTGTTCCTTAGGCCATACCCTACCCCTCTAAAAATTTTCATGATAATCCGTTCATAACTTCTTGAGTAATGCTGGTATCAGACAGACATACAGACAGACAGACAGACAGACAAAAAAACAAACCAACGCGGGGTAAAACATATACCCCCTGTCGGAGGTAAAACATCATGATATACAGAGAACACAAGATGTAAACAACATATGTATAGGTTCAATAGATTCTTTAATGGAGATCGATAGATGTAAACAAAAGATATGCAAATTCACGTCGATTGAAAGATATATTGACCAATAAATACAGTAAGCGTTAATATCCAGACATCATGGCATAGCGATAGATAGATAGATAGATAGATAGATGGATGGATGGACATAAATCGAAAATCCTCTCTCTCTCTCTCTCTCTCTCTCTCTCTCTCTCTCTCTCTCTCTCCGTCTCTCTCTTTCTCTCTCTCTCTCTCTCTCTCTCTCACTCTGCTGCTGCTGCCTCTTTCCTCCTCCCTCCTTCCCTTCATCTATCACACCTCATCTCTCACTACCATCTCCATCTATCACTGCTTCTCTCTCTCTCTCTCTCTCTCTCTCATATTGTTTACCATCTTCTCTCATGTTTTTCAGTTTATTTCCCTACCCCTCCACAACATCCCTTTCCTCCCTGCCCCCAACCTATCTTTCCTCCTCCATTCCTACCTCCATACCTCCCTCCTTCCCATCTTTCCTCCTCCATTCTTACCTCCATACCTCCCTCCTACCTATCTTTCCTCCTCCCCTCCTTTCCTCCCCTCCCAGCCTCTCAGCACAGTAATTTTTGTGAGAGCATCCCACCTCACCCCGATTCATAAATGTCAAATTAGCCTGTGTGCCTTTATCCTCACCCCCTCACCCCTATCCTCCCCTCACCCCAATTCCCCCCACCCCCCTCCCCTGCCAGAAATAGGGAGATGGGGAGAGGGGGTGGAGCGTGAAAGATGGGCTGAGGAACTGGGATGAGAGGGATGGGTGAGCAGGATTGTAAGGAAGGGAAGACTGAAGAAATGCAGAGAGGAAGAGGATGAGGGATGGGGGAGAAGTGGGAAAGATGGGGTGGGGAGATGGGGTGAGGGAGGGGTGAGAAGGATTGTAAGGAAAGGAAGACTGAAGAATTACAGAGAGGAAGAGGATGAACGATGGGGGAGGAATGGGAAAGATGAGATGGGGAACTGGGGAAGAATAGGGGGGGAATGGGGTGGTAAAGTGGATGGGGAGAATTGGGTAAGGGAGTTAATAGGGGAGGGAATGTGAGAGGTGAGGTATGAGTAAATGGGAGATGAGGGATATTGCGGCAGGACGTGAAGGATGGGGTGGGGAAATGGGTTAGGATGTTGTGAATGGGGATGGGAAGGACTGTAAAGGTGGAGGAATGGGTGAACGGAGTGATGGGTGGAGTGTGAAAGATGGGGTGGAGGAATGGAGAGCAATGATGGGGAGGAGTGTGGAAGATAGAATGAGGATTTGGGGAGGAATGGGGAAGGATAGTGTGGAGGAGTGAGAAAGATGGGATGGGGAATGGGGAGGGATGATGGGATGGGGAATGGGGAGGGACGGTGGGATGGTAAAGTGGAACAGAGTGGTGTAATGAAAGAGGATGGGGAGAAAGATGGGGAGTATATAGGATGGAAAACATGAGATGGGATGGGGATGGTGAAAGGTGATAGAGATGTTGGGATGGGATGAAAAAAGGGATGGACAGCGAGAAATCAGAGGCTAGTAGGGGATTATGGGTGGGGTATGAAGGATGGGGATGGGGGATGGGGGAGTAAGAAATGAGGGAGAGATGGAGAGGTGATATTAAAGGAGATGAGACTGGGAAATGGGGTGATATGGTGGTATGTAGGGAGGACTGAGATGGTAAAATGAGAGAGAGAGAGAGAGAGAGAGAGAGAGAGAGAGAGAGAGAAGGGGGTGACAAACAGATTCATTCAGATTTTTGTAACTGGAGGGGATTACATATAGGATTTATTAATCTCTTCTTTTTATTTTTGCTTCCTCTTCCCCTCTCTCCCCACCCCTCCAGCATCCTTTACCCCTCCACCACCGTCCTTCACCCCCCCCTCGACTCTCCCCATTCCTTTCCCATTCTCCCTCACTCCTTCCCTATTCTCCTCCACTCTCCAGACCCCTCTCCAACTCGCCATCATCTCTCTTCCACTCACCCCACTCTTCTTCCACCCTCTCCCACCCTAAGCCCTCCTCCAATCTCCCCCATTCTCCCGTCTACTCTTCCACCCCCATCTTCTCCCCACTCTCCCCATTTCATCTCAGTCCCTACCCAAATCCCATTCCCTTTTCCATTTTCACACTCTTGCAACCCAAACATCCATTCCATCTCCACTGTCCCACATCCCTCTCCACATTCCCTTGCATCTTCCCCCACCTCATCCTTTCTCCACCCCCCTCTCTCCACTCCCCCCTTCCTCTCTCCACTCCCCCCACCCCCTCCCACTCTCCCAAACTCTCACCACACACTCTCCTGAGACATACAAAACTTCCCTCTCCCTCTCACTCTCTCTCACTCTCCCAATGCCTAGAATCTAATGGCATTTGGCCAGACAAGGAGTGACGGACGTACGCATTGGGAGACGTACGTGTGTGTGTGTGTGTGTATGTGTGTGTGTGCGTGTGTGTGTGTGTGTGTGTGTGTGTGTGTGTGTGTGTGTGTGTGTGTGTGTGTGTGTGTGTGTGTGTGTGTGTGTGTGTGTGTGTGTGAATATAGTTTCCTCTTCATATAAATTTGGTGGGATTGAAAGATTGTGTGTGTGCGTGTGTGTGTGTGTGTGTGTGTGTGTGTCTGTGTCTGTGTGTCTGTGTGTATGTGTGTGTGAATATAGTTTCCTCTTCATATAATTTTGGTGGGATTGAAAGATTTTGTGTGTGTGTGTGTGTGTGTGTGTGTGTGTGTGTGTGTGTGTGTGTGAATATAGTTTCCTCTTCATACAAGTTTGGTGGGATTGAAAGATTTTGTGTGTGTGTGTGTGTGTGTGTGTGTGTGTGTGTGTGTGTGTGTGTGTGTGTGTGTGTGTGTGTGTGTGTATATCCTCTTTCACAAGTTTGTCGGAGGTTTGGAAAAGGAGAGAGATGAGGAAGGTAAGATAGATTGAAAGCCAGACAGTTTGATACATATAATCTCTTCCTACCCACACCCCACCCCCACCCCCACCCTAACCCTCACCCCCAACCCCTACCCTAACCCTTACCTAAACTCTTCCACCCTCACCCTCACCCTCATCCCAGCAATATTTTTCTCTCTCATCTTCTATCTACACCCTAATCCTGGCTACACCATTCCATTCTCTCTTCATCCAAGCCTACCCATCATATCAACTACCCCATCCCAATACCCCCATCCTTCCCCACACACCCATCCTTCCCCAGATACACACATACCCTTCCCAACGCACCTCCAGCCTTCCTCACACATCTCTCCCTTCCTCACCCTACCATATCCCACACCCACACCCTTACCCCACCCACAATTTTCTTTCATCCTACCATCCTTTCCCCCCACACACACACAATTACTCACTCATTCCCCACCCACTCACCCCACACATACCTTCTCCACCCCCACACCCTCTCTCCACCCCTCCACACCCTCTCTCCACCCCTCCACACCCCCAGGCACCAGACTGTGGTGAATGGGAAGTGATTTTATGCAGAAATATGAAGAGAAGTTAACGATTTGAGGATAAGTATTTTTGCCCCTCTATCAGGCTTTCTGTCTGTCTATCCATGTATCTATCTTCCCATGTGTCTGTCTGTCCATCTACCTGTCTTTGTCTCGTTATCTATTTGGTATATCTGTCTGCCTGTCTATCTGTCTGTTTGTCTGTCTGTCTGTCTGTCTGTCTGTGGCTCTGTTTACATACATCGTTTGTTGTTGTTGTTGTTGTTGTTGTTGCGCTGCCTGTCTTTTTATGTTCCTCTGCTTGTCTGTCAAGGTCTCTATCCATCCATCTCTATCTATCTACCTATCTACCTACTATCTATCTGGCTGTCTTTCTATTCAGTTTTGTTTGTACCTGTCAGTTCGTATCTCCAACTTTATCTATCACTGACATCTTATTAAGCTCTATCTATCACTGTCTATCACTTATCCGTCTCTCCCTTTATCTAGCGGACTTTCTCCTTCTTTCTCTCTCTGTCAGATTGTCAAATATCTACTTTGCTGTCTATCTATCTTTCTATCTACCAACTAATATCACTCTGTCTTTCGGTTTCCGTCTCCCTCCTCTTGTACGTCTCTCTCGTTCTCTCTCTCTCTCTCTCTCTCTCTCTCTCTCTCTCTCTCTCTCTCTCTCTCTCAGCAAGGGGATGAATATTTTGGCATCGGAAGAGGTAGAGAAAGTTAGGAGCTGAAGTGTGTGTGTGTGTGTGTGTGTGTGTGTGTGTGATCATATAGACACATTTCCTACATTTTCCTCAACCTCCAACACACACATACACACACACACACACACACACACACACACACACACACACACACACACACACGTGTATATATATATATATATATATATATATATATATATATATATATATATATATATATATATATATGAATATATATATAGCCTACACACACATTCACTTCAACTCCTAACTTTCTTTACCTCTTCAGATGCCAAAATATTCATCCCCTTGCTGAGAGAGAGAGAGAGAGAGAGAGAGAGAGAGAGAGAGAGAGAGAGAGAGAGAGAGAGAGAGAGAGAGAGAGAGAGAGATGGATGGGACACAGAGGAGAGGGAGGGTATGGGGAGGATAGGTAAGCAGGTAGGTAGGAAGGTAAGGGAGAGATGGTTAGGTAAAATGATAGGTAGATGGGTGGGTGGGTGTAGGAAGGATGGGAAGGTGTGTAGGAGGGTGGGTGGTTAGAGGAAGAATAGGTAGGTGGGTGGGTGAGTAGGGGAAAGATAGGTAAGTGGATGGGTAGGGAGGGGATGGGTGGATATGTATGTGGAAGGGTAGAAGAAGGATGGGTGGGGAAGCATGAGTGGGTAGGTAGGAAGAAGGACGGGGAAAGGAGTGATAGTTAGATGGGAAAGGGAAGGATGGGTAGGTGGGTGGGTGGGTAGGTGGGTGGATGGGTAGGTGGGTGGATGGGTAGAGGAGGAGACAGATAAACAGATGGAGACAGAGACAGACAGAGGGGAAGAGTGTTGCAGAGAGAGAGAGAGAGAGAGAGAGAAAGCCACCCTGGGAGCGACTGAGTTGGCAGAAATTGGATTCCGTTCCACCGTTTCTGCCCTTACCCCCACCCCCTCCCCTTCTCTACCCCTGCCCCTCCACTCCCCTCCCCTTCTCTACCCCTTCCCCTCCACTCCCCTCCCCTTCTCTACCCCTTCCCCTCCCCTTCACTCCCCTTCTCTACCCCTTCCCCTCCCCTCCCCTCCTCTCACCTATCCCCTTCCTTTCCTCTATCCCATTTCCAACCCTTCCCCCTCCCTCTCACTTCTCTCCCCTTCCTCTCCCCTCTCCTATCTACATCTCCCCTTTCCCTCAACCCTCCACTCCTCCTTACTCTATTTTCTCTCCTTCCCTTCCCCCTATTCTTCCTTTTTCCCCGTTCTTCCTTCTCCTCTTCCTCCTCCTCCTCCTCCCCATCATCATCATCATCATCATCATCATCATCATCATCATCATCATCATCATCATCATCCCCACAGTTTTCCTCTCCTTACTCTTCCTTTCCCTCTCATCCCCATCGTTGTTCCCTCTCTCTCCCTCTCTCCTTCCCTCTCCTATCCTCCTCTCTGTTTTCCCTCTCTGTTTTATTGTCTCCTCCGCAATGTCTCCCTCCCATCTCCCTCACCCCTCCTCTCCCCTCTCTACCCCCAATATCTCCTCGCCCTGGGGGAGAGAGAGAGAGAGAGAGAGAAACAAGAAAAGGATAAAACAGAAAATATAGATTGAAAATGGCAGCTCTCTCTCTCTCTCTCTCTCTCTCTCTCTCTCTCTCTCTCTCTCTTTTCCTCCCTTCCTTCCTTTTTTCCTTCCAGTTTTCAAGCCCGCCGTCTACGTCTCCCTCTCTACCTTCCTTCCCTCCCTCCTCCCTCCTCTCTTCTCCTTTCAAGTGTTCTCTCTCACTCCTCAGGTCCTTCTAATACATGCAAATTTCTTGATGACACAGATTGCAAAGAAAAGGAATACATGCTTTGCCCTTTACTAATAATCCTTTTTTTTTTTTAAACTTCGTCTATTTCGATTAATTAAGAACGACTTCCTATAGTAAAAAAATAAGCATAATAAATCCATTCAGTACGATGATGTCTGCTTACTGTGTCCCTACTATACTCTGTTCACTCTAACCTGGCCTAAAATTGCCACCTCTCAATCTTGAATGCTGAGGTGTAGTAATAGACTAGCACTAGATATAAGGTACTAGTCACGAAGAAGTGCCATGAAAGCAATTTAGAGCCGTAGCATTGTCCTTTGTTTTGGCACTGAGCTACGTGAAATAAACTGCAGCAGATAAGTAAATAAATAAATAAATAAATCTGGGCCAAGTTAAAATGAACCAAGTATAGCACCAAATGATTTTATTAATATTACAAAGGACTCGTATAGTGAAAAGGCCCAAAATTTATTCCCATTGGTCTATTTTTGAGTGACGTCACATTTTCTTCTTTACTGCCACCTCTCTCCTCTCTGTGAAAGTTATAAAAATTAAATGTTTTGGAGATGTTGATAAATGTTAGGCTGATGTACTGTAAATGAATGTTAATGGATGTTGTGTATTAATTATTGTCGTTAGTTTATAGACAGATGGATAGATGGATGGATAGGTGGATGGATGGATGGATAGACAGATGGATGAATGGATGGATGGATAGATATATACATACATACACGCATACAGACATACATACATAAATGAAAGGATAGATAAATAGACAAATGAAGAAAAGGCAAAGTTAATCTGCAAACATCATGAAGGAATCGTTAAGTAGAATGAATGACTCCCTTTCGTGTCTCAGTCTGGCATTTTCTTTAACACAAACGTCCTTGGGTTGAAAGGGCATACTGGAGCAAAGTACCGATTATTAGAGAGAGAGAGAGAGAGAGAGAGAGAGAGAGAGAGAGAGAGAGAGAGAGAGAGAGAGAGAAAGAGAGAGAGAGAATATAAAATTATCAGAGAATTTTGATAACACGATAATTGATGGAGATATATATATATATATATACTTCCCGGCCAGCCACTCTCTGCCCAACAACCACTGGCTATAAAATGATTGACAAAAATCCTGAGTGAGTTGCCGGAGCGCAGCAGGTCATCTTGAACAGCGTTGTAAACATGTGGGAGGAATTGCCCGTGAGAAGGTAAACTGCGATACAAAACTGCGATACAAAACTGCGATACAAAACTGCTATACAAACTGCGATACAAAACTGCGATACAAACTGCGATACAAAACTGCGATACAAAACTGCGATACAAAACTGCGATACAAAACTGCTATACAAACTGCGATACAAAACTGCGATACAAACTGCGATACAAAACTGCGATACAAAACTGCGATACAAACTGCGATACAAAACTGCGATACAAACTACGATACAAAATTGCGATACAAAACTGCGATACAAAACTACGATACACTGACCCTACAAATTTTTCCAGTCTCTTGCACATCCCAGCATACCTGAGCCGGGAGTTATAATTAATTCTAACCTGTTTCTACGATAATACAGGTATACGTGGAAAGGTAATTATGAGCAAATTTTCCTCTAGTTCTTCTTGTTCTTATTCTTGTTCTTCTCCTTGTTCTTCTTCTTCTTCCTATTCTTCTTCTTCTTCTTCTTCTTCCTATTCTTCTTCTTCTTCTTCTTCTTCTTCTTCTATTTCTTCATGTTTTTCTTAGCTTACACCCGCGTGAGCAACGTAAGAGGATTATGTGTCTGGTTCAGTTGGTTTGTCTGTCTGTCTGTTAACAAGAGCATGTAAAAAATATTGACTAGATTTGCACCACATTTTAAATAATGATCGACAACTATCAGAAGAACAAATGATTAAATTTTGATCGAAAATAGCCATAGGTAGTAATGTCAAAATCAAGATCAACTCAAGCAGTTTCTTATAGTGGAAGGGTTGAGGGTCAGGAGAGAATAAATTAAAAAGTTACTGGGCAAAGACAAAGGTTTGGCCATTTAATTCAAAGTCTTCATTCGCTTTGGACCAAACCTGGTGAAAGGGTTTAAAGACAGCCACGGATAAAATAATTCTGTTTTTAGAATTACAGATCAAAGGTCATTTTCATAGATCAAGGTCAGTTTCAACACTTTTTCATTCATTTTGGACCTAACTTGGTGGCCGGGTTGAGGGTCAGGCAGAGATGAAGAAATTTAAGAACGGTCAGAGGTCAATCACATGGCGGGGTTAAAAAATTCTGTCTTTGGGTCCTTTTATAAGTGATAGTGGTATTTCTTCACATTACACCTTAACCCATTGCATCCGGCGACTTATTCTCAGGTTATTCTTGCTATCTTCAGACGATTTTCTTCAGCTTAGGGGAGACTCTTCATGGTCGGGGAGAATGCCTTTGGTCCATGTTCTCTTCGGGTTCCCTAGCACCTCTACCTTAGCGATTTATTTTCCAAACTACTCATGAATACCCTCCTTTTTTGCTTCATATATCTTTTGTAATGTCGACACAGATTGCATGAATAGCACACAAGTATATGGTAAGGGAGCAGAGTCAGAAATAAATCGGTAAGGAAGAGGTGTTAGTACGCTTCCTAATAACACGTATGAACAAAGTAAGGGAGCAGAATCAGAAATAAATCGGTAAGGGAGAGGTGTTAATAAGCTTCGTAAAATCAGGAGAAGGCCGCCCATTATTATTATTATCATTAGTAGTAGTAGTAGTAGCAACAGCAATAGTAGTAATAGTAGCAGTAGTAGTAATAGTAGCAGTAGTAGTAGTAGTAGTACTATTACTGCTACTACTACTACTACTACTAGTACTAGTAGCAGTAGTAGTAATAGTAGTAGTAGTAGCAGCAGCAGCAGTAGTAGTAGTAGTAGTAGTAGTAGTAGTAGTAGTAGCATCCTCTGACAGACCAATAGGATATATACTTTTCCTGTGTATTCTTTTGTAATTCGCTGTACCTATCAAGAGGACTGTCAGACTCTCTAGTGTACGAGTATATATTCCTCTATACTTCGTTATATCCTCTGACAGACAAAATATGACTGGTATACTTCGCTATGTTTTCTTGTAGTTGGTTATATTCTCCCTCTTTTCCTCTGTCTTGCCTTTTCACATTTGTTTTCTTATCTTTTCTATGTCTATCCTTCCTTTTTTTTTTCTTCGTATCCTCCTATCATTCCAGTCTTTCCCTTTTTCTTTCCCTTCCTCCCTCTTTCCTTCCTTCATTCTTTGCACCTCTACTTTCCTCCCTCCTTCTCTTCCTCCCCCCTTCCTTTTTTCCCTTTTTCCTTTACATTCCTCCTTTCATCTTTTCTTCATTCCTTTTCGTCCCTCCTTCTTTCATTCTCCCTGTCGCACCTACCCCCTCTTTCTCTCTCCCACACATCCTCTCTCCTTCCCTCCCTCCCTCCCTCCCTCTCTCCCTTCCATCCGCCGTCTCACACCTCTCCCTTCTCTCCCTACATCACCTCTCTCCCTCTTCCTCCTCTCCATCCTTACTCCCATACTCCCCTCTTTCCCTCCCTCCCTCCCTCTCCCTGCCTCTCTCCTCCCTCTCCCTGCCTCCCTGCCTCCTCCGTCTCCTTGGTTATTACATTAGGCCGATACCCTACAATATTAGGGGTCTCTAGGTTAGGAAATCAATACCAACATGAAATCTCTATCACAACTGCAGAGAGAAAGAGAGAGAGAGAGAGAGAGAGAGAGAGGGGGGGAGGTGTGTGTGTGTGTGTGTGTGTGTGTGTGTGTGTGTGTGTGTGTGTGTGTGTGTGTGTGTGTACTAAAATCCCTCTTCTTAATTTTTCCCTCGTCTACGTCATTCCTTCCACTCATTTTTTTTATCTGTTCATTTACTTATTTTTATTTTTATTTATTTATTTATTATTTATTTATTAGCTTGTATTGATTCACTTCAAACTTTTCAATATATTTAGTTTAAGTTCGTCCATTCCCCATTTTCTTTTAATTTCGTAACGCTTTTATTTAGGAATTTTGATAATTGTTAATTGAGCGCATGAAAAATTAGAAAATGTTAAAGAAAGTTGAAGGGAGTGGGGACTGAAGATAGATTGTTTAATGATGATGATGGTGGTGATGGTGGTGGTGGTGGTGGAGATAATGATGACTATGATGATGATGATGATGATTGTGGTGGTGGTGGTGATGGTGGTGGTGGTGGAGATAATGATGACTATGATGATGATGATGATGATGATGATGATTGTGGTGGTGGTGGTGGTGGTGGTGGTGGTGTGGTGGTGGTGGTGGTGGTAATGCTGATGGAGATAATGATGATGATGATGATGATGATGTTGGTGGTAGTGGTGTTGGGAATGCTGTTGCTGCTGCTGCTGCTGCTGCTGCTGCTGCTGCTGCTGATGATGATGATGATGATGATGATGATGATGCGGAGGAGGAGGAGGAGTAAGAGGAAGGCATAATGGCAGTGAAAGTTACATGACGATGATTATGCGGAGTAGGAGAAGAAGAAGAAGAAGAAGAGGAAGAAGAAGAAGAGGAAAGTGAGGAAGAGGAAGACATCATGGCAGACAGTTACATTAATTGGTGAAGACTGAAGTGCTTGGAGATCATTCATTGAGGAGGAGGAGGAGGAGGAGGAGGAAGAAGAAGAAGAAGAAGAAGAAAAGGAGGAGGAGGAGGAGGAGGCCACTAAATGATGCGTAAGATTATTTAGTCGCCTTGTTTTCATCTGACGGAACTGTGCCAATCCCACCACCTGAATAATTAGTCGTGTTTGCTGGAAATTCAGGTATCATTAGTTTTTGAGGTTTGAGTCTCCTTGGTTATTAGTAAAGTTAACCCGCCGATCCTACCACATGAATTCTAAGTCGTGGATGCAGGAAATTCAGGTAGAGTTAGTTGTGAGGAAAACATGAGTCTCCTCGGTTATTAGTGAAATTAAACCTCCAATCAGACCACACCTGACCATCAATTGAGTTAAATGGCGTTACAAATTTTGACAGGTAAGAATGAGTCTCCTTGGTTACTAGTGAAATTAAGCCTCCAATCTTATTACATCTGGCCATCAATTGAGCTGA
Source organism: Coenobita brevimanus (assembly GCF_032717465.1). Lineage (NCBI taxonomy): Eukaryota > Metazoa > Arthropoda > Malacostraca > Decapoda > Coenobitidae > Coenobita > Coenobita brevimanus. The sequence goes on along the minus strand of NC_137060.1, from coordinate 15,394,778 downwards.
AAGGGGTTACAATATTTCTCCAGGTAAGAACAGATGCAATATAGTAGACAGAAGACTAACTGAATCTTCCCATCTAAGAAATTCGTCTTTAGTTTACTTAAAATATAAAAATGAAAATGAAAAAAGAAACTACAATTAGGCTAAACTCATTAATTTCGCAGTCTCCCCAAAACCTCTTTTTAACGTCATATATATCCTTACATAATATCGGTACAATTTTTTATTTCATTTTTATTTCATTTCAGAAAAACTCATGATAATATTCTGCTTATTTGTTAGTTATGTATATGGCATGTTTATTTTATTTATTTATTCATTTTTTTGTGAAATTTTTATTATTTTTTTTAATCCCTTCAGGTCGGTAGTAATTTTTGTTCTTGATATTCCCAGACGATTTCACTCAGGTAAGGGTTCGTCCCCAAGGTGAAGGGGTTAATTAAGGCTCTATGGCTCTTTTTAACCATCCCCTCAGCTCTAAAAATCCCCTATAAAACCGTCTGGAGATAGGAAGAAGAAATACTTAGAGACGCCATAGTAATGAAGGGGTTATTATTCTACTTTATATTGTATCTGTATAAGTGATGTATTTTTTGTATTTTATTTCTTCCTTCCTTCCTTCCTTCCTTTCGTTCTTGCTTCCTTCCTCCCTTCCTTCCTTTCGTTCTTGCTTCCTTCCTCCTTCCCTCCCATCCCTTCCATCTCCTTTTCCTCCCTTTCTCCCATCCTTCTTTAAATCTTCAAGTTGTCTCCTAGATTTCTTACACTTCCTCCCCTCCTTCCCTCCCTCTTTCTGTCTTTCTAATTATCTGTCCATCCCCTCCCTCCCCTTCTGGCTCCTTCAGCTCCCTCAACTTTTCCTCCTGCCATTCCTTCAACTCTTTCAACTCTCCCTCCATTCCTTCCCCTTCCCACATCTCTTCTGCATTCCATTTTTTCCCTCCCTCCCTACCTTCCTTCCTCCAATTCTTTCGCCTTCCCTCTCTTCCTCTTTTCATCCATCCACATACGACCCGTCCATCTATCCATCCGTCCATTCATTCATCCATCCACTCACCCATCCATCCACCCATCCATCAATCCATCCATCCTTCCATTCATCCGTCCATCCTCCCATCCATCAACCCATCCATCCATCCATCCATCCATTCATCCATCCATCCATCCATCCATCCATCCATCCATCCATCCATCCACCCATTCATCCACCCACCCATTCATCCATCCATTCATCCATCCATCCATCCATCCATCCAACCTTGCAATCTTTTTGCGCTCCTCCCCTCCCTTCCTCCATCCAGTATCTTCCACCTTCCCTCCACCTCTCCCCATTTCTCCCTCCCACCCTCCCTCCACCTCTCACCTTTCCCACTTTCCCTTCGCTCACACACCTCTCCCTCCCACCCTCCCACGCCTCTCTCTCCCTTCTTTCGTCCCCCCACCCCTCACTTCTCCCTCCACCTCTCACCTCTCCCACTTTCCGTCCACCTCTCCCTCCCTTCCTCCCACATCTCTCTCCCTGTCTCTGTCTCTGTCTGTCTGTCTGTCTGTCTCTGTCTTTCTCTCTCTCTCTCTCTCTCTCTCTCTCTCTCTCTCTCTTGTCTATCTGTCTGTCTGTCTGTCTGTCTGTCTCTCTGTCTCTCTCTCTCTCTCTCTCTCTCCCTTTCTCTCTCTCTCTCTCTCTCTCTCTCTCTGCCCACGAAATCGCATCTGCTTCCTCGCTGGGAGACAGAGAGAGAAAATAAAAATTGAATTTCAATCAGCCTTCCTTCCCCGCGGATTTGGCCAGACCGATCCCAGCCTGATTACTCTGGGAGGCTGGAGGGAGCTGGGGGCCAAATAGGGAGCCGAAATGGGGAGCTAGAGAGGGGAAATGGGGAGTTAGGTAAGAGAAATGGGGAGGCAGGGAGGTGAAATGGGGAAGGTGAGGTGAGGGGGACAGGATGAGAAGAAAAATTTATAAATATGCCCCAGTCTGATTACACTGGGAGGCTGGAGGGAGCAGGGAGCCAAATAGGGAGCCGAAATAGGGAGCTACGGAGAGGAAATGAGGAGCTAGGGAGGTGAAATGGGAGGGAGAGTTGAGGGAGTAAGGGCAGGGAGGGAAAAAATTACTATACCCAGCCGGATTACCCTGGGAGCCTGAAGGGAGCTGGGAGCCAAATAGGGAGCGGAAATAGGGAGCCAGGGTGGGGAAATAGGGAGCTAGGTAAGGGAAATGGGGAGGTGGGGTTGAGAGTCAGGGTGAAAAGGAAAAACAAATACAAAAGCTCTACATACTGGAGCTTCAGGTTAATGTGGTGTGGTGTGGTGTGGTGTGGTGTGGTGTGTTGTGATATGGGGTGGGGTGAGATTGAGGGGTGGTGTGGTGTGGTGTGGGGTGGGGTGTTGTGGTGTAGTGTAGTGTGTTGTGCTGTGGTGTGGGGTGGGGATGGGTGGTGTGGTGTGGTGTGGTGTGGTGTAGTGTGGTGTGGGTGGCATCACCAAAGTCGACGAGAGTGCAGCACAGTGTGTCCAAAAATCATTAGTGAGAGAAAGACGGACTGAATCACTGCTAGAGATGCTGCCGCATAAAGTAATAATAATAATAATAATAATAATAATGCAAAATGGGGAGGTTGAAATAGTGACCCAGGGAGGTAGGGAGATGAAAGAAGGAAGTAGAGAAGTGAAATTAGGAGGTAAGGAAGTGAAATACGGAGAGAGAGAGAGAGAGAGAGAGAGGTGAAATAAGGAGGTAGGGAGATAAAATAGGGGGCTAGGGTAATAATATAGGGAGCTCGGGAGGTAAAAAAGGGAGCTAGGGAGGTAAAATAGGGGGCTAGGGAGGTAAAATAGGGAACTAGGGAGATAAAATAGGGGTCTAGGGACGTAAAATTGGGAGAGGATGGCCGTAGAGTTGATGAGAGAAAAGTGAAAATAGTGTAAGATGAAAGAACTATTATTATTATTATTATTATTATTATTTTTTTTTTTGGTACTTGGACTGTGGGAAATGGAACGAGAAATGGGGGCTGGGAGGCGAAATTGGGAGCTAAGGAAAGTTGAGGGAGATAGGAAAAGAAGAAGGAAAAATGGAAGAGAAGGAGGGAAAAATGGAAGAGAAGGAGGGGAAAATGGAAGAGGAGGAGGGAAAAATGGAAGAGAGGAAGAGAGAAAATGGAAGAGAAGCGAGAAAAAAAGGGAGGAGAAGGAGGGAAAAATGGAAGAGAAGGAGAGAATAAGGGAACAGGAGGAGGGAGAAATGGAAGAGAAGGAGGGGAAAATGGAAGAGAAAGTGAGAAAAATGGAAGAAAAGGGGGAAAATGGATGAGGAGGAGGGAAATGCAAGAGAAGGAGGGGAAAACGGAAGAGAAGGAGAGAAAAATGGAAAAGGAGGAGGGAAAATGGAAGAGAAGGAGGGGAAAATGGAAGAGAAGGAGGGGAAAATGGAAGAGAAGGAGGGGAAAATGGAAGAGAAGGAGGGGAAAATGGAAGAGAAGGAGGGGAAAATGGAAGAGAGGAGGGAAAAGTGGAATGCAGGTATACCAAGAATTTTCAAAGGTAGCCTACTTGTTTTGGGAGACTGTAGGGAGGTAAGGAACTGAAATAGGGAGCTTGAGAGGAGAGATAGGGAGCTTAGGAGAGAGAGAGAGAGAGAGAGAGACAAGAGCTTCAAGAAAGGAGGAAGAAGACTGATAACAGAATTCATAAGGACTAAGCCAGGAAGAGAGAGAGAGAGAGAGAGAGAGAGAGAGAGAGAGAGAGAGAGAGAGAGAGAGAGAGGTGGTTACATAGATACACAGACATTATGGGCCTTGCTAGGTGGTCGAATCCTAATGTTAATAAAAACTTAGCCTTTAATTGCATAAGTTTAGGAGCTTAATAGGAAAGAAATTAAAAAAGAAAATGAGAGAGAGAGAGAGAGAGAGAGAGAGAGAGAGAGAGAGAGAGAGAGAGAGAGACAGAGACAGAGACAGAGACAGACAGACAGACAGACAGACAGAGACAGAGACAGAGGAGGGATGGCGAAAAGAGTATGAAATAAAGCTAAATAACTGATTCAGACAAGGAGGGAGGGAGGGAGGGAGAGAGAGAGAGAGAGAGAGAGAGAGAGAGAGAGAGAGAGAGAGAGAGAGAATGAAATATGCAGTAAAGACTCCCGAGAGATAACTCTAAAGTGAATTTATAAGACACGACGGAAAAAATAAAAACAAAAAAATAAATAGCGAACAAAAGAAATGCAATAAAATGAATAAAGAGAAAAGAGAAAGAATAATATATATAGAGAGAGGAACATGAGAAAGAGAATGAAAAAGAGAGTGAAAGAGAGGAGAGAAGAAAGGGTGATGGGTTTAAATATAGATCTTCCCTCTCTCTCTTACTGTTGTAACTTGGAGGTAAGGGAGAGAGAGAGAGAGAGAGAGAGAGAGCAGATATAGTACTGATAAAGAACAATAAAAAATAATACATGACGTAATTGTTCTTTATTAATGTGAATAAAACCGAAATAACTGATTAAAACACACACACACACACACACACACACACACACACACACACACACACACACACACACACACACACACACACACACACACACACACACACAACACACACACACACAGATGCTAAGTAGATATGTATTGGTAATGTACGGTAGCTGATCATTTACTGTAACTATCTATCTATATCTATAGCCCGACGCCCTAATCCCGCAAAGGGTGGCCGCAGACAAAACGCCTCCAAGTCACTCTGTCACCCACCATTTGACTCCCCTCCCCCCAGCTCACCCCCCCCTCCCTCATATACCTCTCAACTCCATCCCTCCACCTGTAACACATGTAATAAAATGTACTTATGTAATCCCGTAATCAACATTGCGATTGTCAGCGTAATACATCAGTAAGACAACACACGCTTACATACATACATACATACATACATACATACACACATACATACATACATACATACATACATACATACATACATATTACATACATACATGCACACATACACAGAAATACTTGTGTGTATGTACAGTTGATGTATTTGTCTGTATGTGTGTGAGTAATGTTCACACACATACACACCTAAAAGTGCACATATCTCAGTTTACAGTTATGGTATTTCACATGGACACAAATACTTACACGCAATGAAAATTCTGCACACACACATACGTACACAAACCTGTAGTACTCACACACAGACGTACAGGAAATGCAAAGTTGCAAAAATAGGTGTACATGTACGTAAACTAATGGCCATACACAAAGCCTTCTTACACACACACACACACACACACACACACACACACACACACACACACACACACACACACACACACACACACACACACACACACACACACACACACACACACACGAGCCATTTCTTGATTGCAACGTCCGGCTTCTCTCTCTCTCTCTCTCTCTCTCTCTCTCTCTCTCTCTCTGCTTCACCCATTTCTTCATTCCTTCATCATCGATTCATTCCTTCATTTCTTCATTTTCTCCCTGTCTTTCCTTCCTTCCATTTCTTTCCTTCTTCCTTCTCTACCTTTCCTTCTCTTTTTCCCTCCTTCCTTTCCTCCTTTCTTCCATCCTCCATCACTTAATTTCCTTCACCTTCTCTATCTTTTTTGCTCCTTATTCCTTCCTTCTTTCCTTCGCATCTTTCTCCCTCGTATATTGGTCTTCTATTTCTCCTTTCCATTCCTTCCTCCTTTCCTTCCTTCCTTCCTCCTTCCCTTCCATTCTTCCTTCTTGCTTCCCCTTCTTCATCTTTTTCCTCCTTCCTTACCTCTCTGCCTATTTTCCGTCTTCCTTCTCCTTCATCAGGACATGATAGCATGGCTGTTGATAAATACTTCACAGTTGATCACTCGAATTATACTAGAGGCAATGGGCATAAAAAAATTGGCAAACGATTCCAGTCGCATGAAGCTAAGCATTTCTTCTTCAATAGAGTTGTAAATATATGGAATAAATTGCCCTCCAGTGTAGTAAATTCTAATACAGTACTGACCTTTAAAGGTCGCCTGGATAAGTATTTGTCGTCTAACCCCCAGCTTAATATGTTTACTCCTGAATAAAACACATGTGTACGTATAATTTTATTTTTATTTTTTTTTTATTTTTTTAGAGCCTGGATCAATTTATTGAATGCAAATACAGTATATGCACACAAAGGATCTGCACAGATAGCCCTGAGTGAACGGTCACAACTCATACTTTCGACCTGTGATGGGCTGTGGATCACTGAGGGTCCCTGTTAGTCAAGTGACCACCATCGGGATTTTTTTTAATGTTCCAGGGGTCACTGCTTCAGGAGGTGACTTGTGTGCTTGTCCCGCATGGGAAAGCTCCTAGTCTCAGTGGAATGAACGGAGCTGGGGCCTGATTGACTGCTGCCTACCTTAATAGCGCCAGGCAAGGCTACCGCACCACCCCTGAACATCCACACTGTGCACTGTGCAATTTTCAGGCTGTGTCCACAGACACCCCGTTAACGTCCCCGTACATGGTGTCATGCATTATTTGTATATTCGATTATTCATTTTACTTTACTACTTTCTCTTTCAGGTTGTTCATACTGGTAGCTTATAGATAAAGTATTATAGAATGTAACTTTTCCTTTTCAGTCTTTCCTATGAAATTTCCATGTCAGTTTTTCCATGCTGCATGGTGGTTTTTCTCACTTTTTCTTACCAGTTATAACTGGAGGGTTTGGAGGTGGGGGGAGCCTTCTTGCTTTATTATCCTTATCCTTCAGCATGTAGAATTAGATCTCGTAGTCATAGTCTACTATGTAACAAACAGCCTCGAAAGGACCATAAGGTCTATTGTTGTTTGCTTTTCTTTGTACTCCTTTGTACTCTCTCTGCCTTTACCTCCTCCTTTTTCCCTTCCCCCCTGCTTCCGTCTTTTCCTTCACTTCCTTCCTTCCCTCTCCCCTCCCATCATCTATCCCTCTTCCCTCATCTACTCTCCCGTATTCCCATTTCCTTCTCCCTCCTTCTTTCCCTCCTCCATTCCTTATATTCCTCCTTTCCTTCATCTTCTCAGCTCACTCACTCCCCTCCATCTTTCCCTCCTCCATCCATTGTTCCCTCCTTCTCCATCTTCCTCATTTTCTTCCTTCTTTCCTTTGCTTCATTCCTACTCTTTCTCACTCTTTTCCTCCCTCTCTCATTATTACTTATCCTCTCCTCCCTCCTTCCTTCTCCTTTACCTTTTCCTTCCTTCCCTCCCATCCCATCTCTCTCTCTCTCTCTCTCTCTCTCTCTCTCTCTCCGCCTTAGCCTCTTCCTTCGTTTCCTTCATTGCATCTTTTCTCTCCGTCCTTCCTTCCTTCCTTCCCTCCCTACCCTCCTCTTTTTCCTACCCTTTATTCCACAATTTTTTATCTCAATTCCTCCCTTCCTCCTCTACTTACCTCCCTTTCTTCCTTTTCTCCTTCCTTGCCTCCCTTCTTCCTTCACTTCCTCCTCCCTTCCCTCCCTCCCTCCCTCCCTCCTGGTCTCCCCTCCCTTCCGCCCTCCCCTTCTCCCTCCCTTCCTCCCTCGCTCCGTACTGCCTTTTCTTTCTCCCTCAATCCCTCATTTCCTCCCTGGCTTCTCCATTTTCTCTAATAGCTTCCTTTATCTCCCTCCCGTCTCTCTCTCTCTCTCTCTCTCTCTCTCTCTCTCTCTCTCTCTCTCTCTCTCTCTCTCTCTCTCTCACACACACACACACACACACACACAAAGAAAAAACCCAAAACATACAAACGGCATATTTTGTTCTCTAGTTCTTTGGAAATAAGCTGAACAACACACAAAGAAAATATTCGTTCATTTCGATACACCCACACACACATTGGATATACGAGAGAGAGAGAGAGAGAGGGGGAGAGAGAGAGAGAGAGAGAGAGAGAGAGAGAGAGAGAGAGAGAGAGAGAGAGAGAGAGTTGACTCCTGCATTTTCGAGCTGAACAAAAAATAAAAATAAAAAAAGTAGCTTTATTTTGACGCACTAAAATATAACAAATAACTATCTATCTATCTATCTATTGCCAGACTCCTTAACCCGTAAGGGGTGGCCACGAACAAATCGCCTCCATGTCTCCCTGTCCCCCGCCATTTCATTGCCCTGCTCGCAGCTCACATCCCCGTCTCTCATATGCCTCTCCACTCCATCCCTCCATCTCATCCTTAGCCTCCTTCCCTCTCCCCCATCCGCCTTACTCACATACACTCTCCTCGTTAGTCTCTCGCTCTCCATAATAATGTGTCAGCTAAAACCGCCTACACTGTAAAATAAGATGAAGAAATTTTATCATTTCCCTGAAGCACTAAAAATGAAGATGATGAATTTTAAACAACAAGAAAAAGGAAAAAAACTGTCAACTATAATCACCCACCCTGGAAAAAAAAAAATTGGGGAAGTGTATACATATAAAGAATTAATAATATGATGAGCAAAACGCATTTTTTTCTTTTTTTTTCTTTTCGCACAGACATCAACAGGTTACGGTTTTGTTTCTGTTGATCCTCTTTCCTGGTCTGTCTGGCGGAATAGACCTATCAACCACAAGCAAGCAGTTATTTTGTGGCAGACAGCTCTACGCCGGGGTTGAATAGAGGCCTTGAACATAGCGAGGCGCGGGGAAAACGAAGGAGGCATAGCGATGAGATGATATGTATACGTCTCAGCCCGGACTTTGATTATCTGGTAAATGTGATTGAGTTCCCCACCCGAGAGTGTTGCGCAAATCCAGCTACCGTCACTCTTAGGTAACGGTAATTAAAGGTACGAGTCCTTCCCATATTACGAGGCGTAGGGGTCCGGGGCGAGGCTACGGTATTGAAGAGCATAAATTAAGGGCAGGTGATCGGCGTGCGTCCCTCGTGGCATCACATATGGCCGAAAATCCTCCAGCCGTCTATTTGGGACTGGAACTTATGCACACAACACCTGACCATCACACCTCCAAGCGTCAGATTAAGTTATGGTTAGTCTTATTAAAATCCTTTGGTGTAGACAAAAGTGAAATTAAAGAATGTTACCGGACTAAAGAATATGTGTGTGTGTGTGTGTGTGTGTGTGTGTGTGTGTGTGTGTGTGTGTGTGTGTGTGTGTGTGTGTGTGTGTGTGCGTGCGTGCCAGTGTCATTTCCCCCTCATCTCATATCACCCCCATCCTTCAAGACCAACACTCCTATCCAAAAACCCACACCAATACCCTTCCTCTATCACAATGACGACTATTTATTATTATTATTATTATTTTTTTTTTTACACTGATTTTTCTGACTATATCAGTCCGCGCGTATATCTTTAAATCCCCTCGTAAGGACCAATATGATCTGTATATTTGTGTGACCCAACCAGACTTACTCTCAATCAGCACTCGTCCTCCTCCTCCTTCTCCTTCTCCTCCGTTCTTTTCTCTCCTCCTTCTCCTCCTCCTTCTCCTCTCTTCTTTTCCCTCCCCCTTTTCTTCTTCCTCCTCCTCCTCCTCCTCCTCCTCCTTTCTTCTTTTTCCTCCTCCTCCTCCTTCTTTAGCAATTCCATTCACTTTTTCCAATTCCTAACCTATATTATCTCTCTCCTTACGTCCTTCCCCTCCCTCTCCTTCTCCCTCTCTCGCACCTTCCTCCCACCTCCCTCCATTCATTTCTTCTCTCCCTTCACCCTCCCTTCTTCCTCCCTCCCTTCCCTTTACCCCGTCTCCTCATACCTCCTACCTTTACTCATTCTTTCTCACTCTCCATCTCTCCTCCCCTTTCACTCTTCATGTCATCTCTATCTCCCTTCTTTCTCTCCCTGTCCCAGTCTCGCTCTCTCCTCAAGCCCCCTGCATCCTCTTATTCTCCCTCTTCTCACTCTCTTCCCTCTTCCCACACCTTTTTTCTCCCCTCCTCTCTCCCCTTAACCATATCCTTTCTCTCCCTTCTCCCTCTCCTCTCCTTCCATTTCCTTTTCCCTCTCATCCCTCTTCTCCTCTCCTTTCTCCCTCCCTTTTTCCTCCTCATTTTATCTCTCCAGCCTTCTCCCATCCTTCTCTCTTCCCACGTTACTCCTCATCCCTCTCCCCATTTCCTCCTCCTCTCCCCAAAATCTTTCCTTCCCCTTCCCATTCCCCCCTCTTTCCCCTTGTCTCGGTCCTCCTCCCCATTTGTTCTGCACTCCTCCTCCCCCTCCTGTCTCCTCCCCCTCATCTCTCCCCACCTTCCACTTTTCTCCCTCATCCTTCCCCACTTTTCTCCCTCTCTCCCTCGCTCTCTCTTTCTCCCTCCTCCCTTTCTTCTTTCCTTTCTTCCTTTCTTTCTTCCTTCCTTCCTTGTTTCTTTTCTCCTTCCACCCCCCTTACTTCCCTTTCTCTCCTCTCCCCACCTGTCTCTTTCTCTCCTCTCCCCACCTGTCTCTTTCTCTCAGCGTTTCTTCTCCCTTATTTCTCCTCCAAACCTCCAAACCCGTCATTTCCCCTCGCCCTTTCTCCTTTTCCTTCCCCCTCTCTCCCCACCACCACTCCCCATCTCCCCACCCTCTCCATTCCTCCACCATCCCAACCCACACCCTCTTCCCCCTTCCTCTCTCATTACCCCCTCCCCCTCCCCCTTCCCTCCCCTCTCTCATTACCCTCTCTCCTCCTCCCCCTCCCCTCCCCCTCCCCGCCCCCTCCCCACGTAATCCCCCATATCAAAGTGTGTGGCAAGTTTATAATGGGGAGAACGTGACAGGGGTGACTAAGTGGGGAGGGGGTGAGGCTGGGGATTAGCGGGGATTATTGGGGGTGGGGAAGGGGGTGGGGAAGACGGTGGGGGTGGGGAAGAGGGTGGGGAGGAAAGGGGAAGAAGTGGAAAGAAGAGAGAAAAGATGAAGGAAAGATAGGACATTACTGGAGAAAGAAGAAAAATGGGCAAAGGGATAGAGAGAATTTGGGAAAGGAAGGGAAGGGAAGGAAAGGGAGCAGAAAAGAGAGAGAGAGAGAGAGAGAGAGAGAGAGAGAGAGAGAGAGAGAGAGAGAGAGAGAGAGAGAGAGAGATCTGTTACCAATTAAAAGTATGTTATATTGTGATAGACAGGGATGTAGGTAGGTAGTGAGGCGAAAAGTTAGGTAGGTAGGCAGGTAGGTAGGAAGGAAAGATAAGTAAGCAGCAAGGTCGTAAGGTTGGCTTGTAGGTATGTAAGTAGGTAGCTGGGGAGGTAAGCAGGCAAACAATAGGTAAGCAATTATGAAGGTAAGCAGGTAGGTAGGAAGGTAGGTAAATCAAAATATCCATGTAAGTAGGAGCTGTTGCCTCTGCTGACATTGAGAGGGCTCTCCCTCCGTGCTAAGGGATCTTTGTATGCTGCATGTGTTAGGAGTGTAATGCGTATGGTTGTGAGACTTGGGCAGTAAAGAAGAGGATATTCGCAGGCTCAAACGTACAGAAATGACAATGATTAGGTGGATGTGCTGTGCTTCCCTGAGTGTAAGGCCTTGGGGGGGGGGGGCTAGGTTTACGATGGAAGAATTGAGAGGTAGGATGGGACTAGAGTGTACTGGTGTTGTGGTGAGGAGAGGTAGATTGAGATGGTTTGGGCATGTGGAGAGGATGGGAGATGATAATTGGGTGCAGAAAATGATAAATGTCAATGTTAGGGGTAGGGTTGCGAAAGGTAGACCGAAAAAGACCTGGGATGAGGTAATTAAGTGTGACCTCAGGGATCGAGCAGCATGGAGAACCACCATTAGGTGACCAAAGCCGACGCATGCAAAGATATTGGAGCCTTCAAAAACCAACAAATGAACGAACGTAGGCCGGGAGGAGGGTAAGATTGGCAACAAGCTGACGGGGAGGTAAGTAGATAGGTAGGTAGGTAGACAGGTAGGTAAGGTAAGTAAAATAGGTAAGGCAGGTAGGTAGGAAAGACAGGTAAGTATGTAGGTAAGATAGGTAGGTAGGTAAGTAGGTAGACAGGTTTGTAGTGAGCAAATTGAAAGGAAGGAGAAACAGAAAAAAAATAATGAATGAAAGGAAGGAATAAATGAAGGCTGGAAGGAAGGAAGGAAGGGGAACGGTAAGCAGGTAGGCAAGTAGGTAAGGTAGGTAGACGGGTAGAAAGGTAAGGTAGGTAGGTAGGTAGGTAGGCAGGCCTGAAGGTACACAAGAGATCATTTACATAATTCATTTTGCCCCTCCATAACATTCTAAATTCTCCATCAATATATATCTACCCATCTCATCTACCTGTATACTTACCCGTCTACCTACCTACTTACTTACCTACTTACGCCGGTCTACCTACTACTAACAACTCTATTCATCTATCTACTGCACACGTTCCTACTTACAAATTTGCTTTTTCGTCGTATCTACCCTTCTCGTACCTACTTACCTACCTACCTGCTAACATATCTACCAACCTACATATCTGCCTGTCTACCTACCTGCCTACCAACATATCTACCAACTTACCTACCTGTCTACCTACCCACCTACCTACCTATCTGCCTACGCAGCAGTAATATTATATCTGTTAAACTACTCGTACCTACCTACCAATTTACTACTTACATTAATCCTACTTACACAGCCTATTTGAATATTCTCTCTCGGCCTACTTAAAGACTCACCTGACAACTTCTACCTACCTAGCCCATCTACTAAGCCTGTACTTACACAACGGGATCTTTTACTATTAAGCTACCTACTTACCCCACGGTCTGTCTACCTACCTACAGATGTATGTACGTGCGTAGCTGCTTTTTACCTACCAACCCAACTTCCTACTTACCTACCTACCTACCTACCTTGTTACCCATCCTCCTGTTTTCCTACCTACCGTCCCATTATCCCACCTACCTACCTGCCTAAATACCTACCTACCTACTTACCTATCTACCTACCTACTTGTTATTAAACGATGAAACTACCAACCTACTTTCCTATGAGAGAGAGAGAGAGAGAGAGAGAGAGAGAAGAAGAAGAAGAAGATGAAGAAGAAGATAAGAAGGAGGTGTTGAGAAGGAAGGAAGAAATGGAAGGGAGGTGAGAGTAAGGTAGGGAAGCTGGGAGGAAAGAGAGACGGGAGGGAGGGAGAGAGGAGGGAGGGAGAGAGGAGGGAGGGAAGGAGGGAGGTAGGTAGAGAGGAGGGAGGAAAGGAGGGAGGGAGGTAGAGAGGAGGGAGGGAAGGAGGGAGGGAGGTAGAGAGGAGGGAGGGAAGGAGGGAGGGTGGTAGATCGATAATGAAGCTATACCACCCAATTTTTCAATGCAGCTTGGTAACTCTCTCTCTCTCTCTCTCTCTCTCTCTCTCTCTCTCTCTCTCTCTCTCTCAATAATGAAGAATAAAGAAGTCATCGTACTGAAGGGGTTACTTATGGCTTTTATTAACTCCTTCATTGGACTAATAAAGTGTACGAAGAAATATGAGATTGGACATGAAAGGCAATGAATATCTGTGTGAGGAAAATGGAGAGAGAGAGGGAGAGAGAGAGAGAGAGAGAGAGAATTTCATGTCTTCAAGTGTTGCTAAGGTCAGACCACCTACTAAAGATATTAAAGTGGAGAGAGAGAGAGAGAGAGAGAGAGAGAGTTCGCATGTGTGTGTGTGTGTGTGTGTGTGTGTGTGTGTGTGTGTGTGTGTAGCCTTAGTGTATGAGCTTTTATCTATGTATGTGTGCATAGGTATGTATGTATGTATGTATGTATGTACGTACGTGTGTATGCATGTATGAGTGTATGCATGTATGTGTAGATAGAGAGCGATCCGTAAAGAGGAGTGTGGACGTGTATGTGTGTGAGAGTTATGGATGTACGTATGTGTGTATGTCATTATACACTGATTGACACGGCTCCCTATGGTACTTCATTCACTGGCTCTCTCCCACCCCCCTCCACCCCCCAGCCACCCTACCCTTCCCTAACTTTCAATTTAATCATCATTATTTTACGTCTATTTCCCCATCTCAGTCATCGCTCATTATTATTATTATTATTATTATCATTATTATTAGGCTGTGATGAGATGGAGGGATGGGGTGGAGAGGTATATGAGAGAGGGGGGTGTGAGTTGGGAGCAGGGCAGTGAAATGGCGGGGGACAGGGCGACTTGGAGGCGATTTGTTTGTGGCCACCCCAAACGGGATTGAGGCGTCTGGCAGTAGATAGATAGATAGATTATTATTATTCCTTTCACTCTTCTGTTTTCTGATCATCTTCCTTTCATTCTCTTCTCTCTGTCTTCTTCCATCTTCGTCGCCATCTTCCTAATTCATTCTTTGTCTTCTTTCTGCTCCTCTTTTACAATTTTCTTCTTGTTCTCCTTCCTCTTACTCCTCTTCCTCTTTATCATCATCATCATCATCATCATCATCATCATCATCATCATCATCTTTTTTTCTTCTTCTTATTTTTCATTCCTTCTCCCCATCTTCTCCTCCTGCTATATTTGGACCACCCTCTGCTAACACCCCTTTTCCATTCGTACCCCGCCAGCATGGTAAAGGGTTAATCCTGGCCGTCACTCTCTCTAAGGGAAGATCCTATACTGAACTTCAATTATATAATGGTTGTTATTGTATCACCTTTTTTTCCTACGCTTGTTTTTGTCTGTTTTTCTCCTCCTCCTCCTCTTCTCTCCTGATCTTTATTTCTCCTCCTCCTCCTCCTCCTCCTCCACGTCCCGAAATGGCTCTAAATCCCACATTCATTCGTTCATTCATTCCTCTTCCTCCTCCACCTCCCTCCTCTTAAATCCTCAGCGCTTCCTCTTCGTCTTTCTGCTCCTTCTCTTCCTTCTCCCTTTGCTCTTTCTCTTCCTGCTCATCCTCATCCTCACCATCTTCCTCTTCCTCCTTCTCCTTTTCCTCCTTCTCCTCTTCCTATTCTTCCTCTTCCTCCTCTTCCTCCACGTCCCCATCCTCCTCCTCCTCCTCATCCTCATCCTCCTCTTCATCCCCATCCTCCTCCTCCTCATCATCATCATCATCGTTCGTCCCTTTCTTCCTCCTCATTCCTTTCTTCCTCCTCTTCCTCTTTCTCTTCCTCCTCCTCTTCCTCAATGGTAACTAACGACCACAGCAGAGGGTTAATTCAGTCCTCTTTATAGGCCGGGATCAAAGACGTTCTCAGTTACCACACCCTCCTCCTCCTCCTCCTCCTCCTCCTCCTCTTCCTCCTCCTCTTTCTCCTAGTCTTTCTCCTCTTCCTCCTCCTCCTCCTCCTCCTCCTCCCATTTTCTTCTCTTCTTCCTCTTCCGATTCGTCCTCCTCCTTCGCTTCCTCTCTTCCTCTTCTGATTTGTCTTACCTCTTCCTCCTCCTCCATCTCCTCCTCAGTTACCTGGAGTAGTAAGGGAAGGAGAAAAAGGGAGGACAAGGGAGAGAGGATGCGGAGGAAGGAAACGTGAAGGGAGAGGAGGAGGAGGTGGAGAAGGAAGGAAAATGTGGAGGAAGAATTAAAGGAGCTGGAGAGAAAGGGAGAGAGAGAGAGAGAGAGAGAGAGAGAGAGAGAGAGAGAGAGAGAGACAGACAGACAGACAGACAGACATTCAGACAAATCCTCATCACTACGAGAGGGCTTTCCCAAATCAGACAAAATCGTCGGAAAGAAATCAGAATAAATTTAAAATACCTCCTCAGGCAGAAGGGCTTTTAAAATTCCTTCACCCCGATTACGTTTTTCTCCATTTTTTTTTTTTTTTTATCTCCAGACGTTTTTCTTCAATATTAATACTGAGGGAGGTTTATCAAGGCCTCATTTATAACCTCCTTAGTTTTAACAATCGTCCTGGTGTAATAAAATCGTCTTGAGGTAGAGAGAAAAAATTAACACATACGTCATTGGACTGAAGGGGTTATAATGACTGATTTGAGGTAAACACTTTAAAATTAAGTATTATATAGAATTCAGCAATTAAAATAAAAACATAAATGTTTAGGTCAGCAATAATTATTTTGAAAAGTGTTTGAATTAAGAGCACTTAGTAGTGAAGACAAAAAATTATGTAAATAAACAAAAAATACGGGTTTATTTAGGAAACATTATTATATTTCAGGTATATTTCCAGGAAGAAAAATAATTCACTTTCATTTCTAAGTAAATACTAAGATATGAGTTTAAACAATAATTCAACAGTAAAAAGAATATGCATGAAAAATGGTAATTCGTTTAATGAGTGAAAAAAATATCGAATGCATAAATAATGAATAATGCACACAGGTGAACAAGATTTATATACCACCTTTAACTAGGCTGTGATGAATATATATGATGCATTTAAGTAAGCAAACAAGAAAACAGTTCAGGTAAAAAAACAAATATTGATTGCACGTAAATAAGCAAGCAAGTAGACAGAAAAAAATAACTTAAACAAATAACTAATAAGAAAATACTAAAATAGCTAAAAAAAAAAAAAAATAAGGAACAAAATCATACCTTACTTTTAATGCTTATTCACCTCTCCTTGCAGGTAAGAGCCGGCAGGAAATAGTAAGAAGTAACCAGCACCTGAAATCAGAAGAGGAGGGTGAGTAGGATATATATATATATATATATATATATATATATATATATATATATATATATATATATATATAAGCAAAAAGACAGGTTGAGTTGGGTTTAGACTGTTATTATTATTGTTGTTGTTATTATTATTATTATTATTATTATTATTATTTTTGTTGTTATTATTAATTTTATTATTATTATTATTATTGTTGTTGTTATTATTATTATTATTATTATTATTATTGTTTTTGTCGTTGTTGCTGTTATTCTTACAATTGTTTTTGTTGCTCTTGTTATTATTTTTTATTTTTATTTTGTTTATTGTTGGAGATTATGACTACATTGTTGTAGTTTTTATTATTAACATGGAACAGACCTTTTATTAGTCACAGATAAAGAGTATGAAAAAGTACAAATAAAAAGAAAGGAAAATTGAAGGAGGAGGAGGAGGAGGAGAAGGAAGAAGAAAACGAGGAGGAGTAGGAAGAAGAAGAGGAGGAGGAAGAAGAAGAGGAAGAGGTGATGGTGGTGGTAATAGCAAGAGACCTTTAATTTTCCCGTTCATATACTGTAAACAAAACTAGTCAGATCTCTACACGATTGTCCTTAATCCGTTTTTCCCCCTGCTTTCGACCCCCCCTTCCCCTTTTTTTTTTTTTTTTTTTTTTTTCGTCTACGCCCTTCGGAATGAATGGACCTACATCTTCATTTTGTTTTTTGTTTTGTTTTGTTTTGTTTTTCTGGCAAGAGATGAAATTTTTTGGGTACTGTCTGCTTCAGGGAAATGAAAAGTAATGACAAAGGAAGGGTAAAGGGGAAAAAATAGGAAGAAAAGAGAATGTGCAAAGAAGCAAGATGAGAGAGAGAGAGAGAGAGAGAGAGAGAGAGAGAGAGAGAGAGAGAGAGAGAGAGAGAGAGATACATTTCTTCACTACCAGGAGGTTTTCCGAAGTTGAGCGAAATCTTCTGGTAATAGAAGTGAAAAAAAAAAACTGAAAAATTGAAAATGGTCTATGAAAAGAAAAAAAAAAAAACATAACTTTCCAGAGTTAAATAAAATCGTCTGGAAGATGGAGGAGATGGAATATACTTTAAGAAATTAGAAAGGAAGAATGAAAGAGGAAGAAAATGAAAAATGGGGACCGTGAAAGGAAACAAGACGGTTGAGTGAGTCAGGGGGAAAAAAATGTGGGTTGAGGAGTTGTATTAAGATGATTGGATAAGCTGCGGCGGTCGTTAGTTACCATTGAGGCCTAGAGCAGGAGGAGGAGGAGGAGGAGGAGGAGAGACAGTAGGAAGGTGAAAGAGGAGGAGGAGGAAGAGGAGCGATAGTTAGGAGGAAGATAAGGATTGATTGTAAGGAGGAGGAAGAGGAGGGACAGAAGAAAGGGGGGAAGGAGGAGGAGGGACAGAAGAAAGGGGGGGAAGGAGGAGAGGGAACAGAAAAATGGGAGGAGGAGGAGGAAGAAGAGGAGGAGGAGGAGAAAATGGAGCTGGAGGAGAAGGAGGAAGAGGAGGAGAAGATGGAGATGGAGGAGGAGGAGGAAGAGGAGGAGGAGGAGGAAGAGGAGGAGGAGGAGAAAATGGAGCTGGAGGAGAAGGAGGAAGAGGAGGAGGAGGAGAAGATGGAGCTGGAGGAGGAGGAGGAAGAAGAGGATGAAGAGAAAGAGGAGGAACAGAAGACAGGGGAGGAGGAAAAGGAGGAGGAAGAAGGGGAGGAGGAGGAATAGGAGGAGGAAAAGGAGCGATAGTATGGAGGAGGAGGAGAAGAAGAAGAAGAAGAAGAAGAAAGAGGAGGTGGGGGAGGAGGAAGAGAAGGAAGAGCGATAATAAAGGAAAGGAGTAGCAGGTAAAAACATAGAAGAGAGAGGAGTGACAAATAAAACAGGAGGAGGAAGAAGAAGAGGACCTAGAAGAAGAGGATAATGAGGAAGAAGAGAAGAAGGAACAGGACGAGGAGGAGGAGGAGGAGGAGGAAGGGGGGAGGAGGAGGAGGAAGGGGGGAGGAGGAGGAGGAGGAGGAGGAGGAGGAGGAGGTTAGAAAATACAGACAAAACCCATTTCTCTTTGAACTGAAAAATAATATAGACTAAATCCTTTTTTTTAACTTTTCATTTTCTGATTTTTCTTTATCTCTTTGGTTTCTTTTTCCTGGATGTCATTTTAATTTCCTGGTTGCAGATGATAGAAAGAGAGGACATAGAAGTTGTGTGTGTGTGTGTGTGTGTGGGTGGGTGGGTGGGTGGGTGGGTGTGAGAGAGAGAGAGAGAGAGAGAGAGAGAGAGAGAGAGAGAGAGAGAGAGAGCATCTTACTCAAGGCAGCCTTCTTACATGAGAGAAAGGGAGTGGGAGAAAGAATTTGTAAAAAAAAAAAAAACAAGGGACAAAATAACAACCCGAATAAAAAGAAAGCTTTGGAAAATTTATCCCAACAAAAAAAAACATAAGAAAGCAAAAGCGAGCGCAAGAGGAAGAGAGAAAGTGAGAAAGTGAGAGAGAGACAGCACCTTACTCAAGCCAAGTTTCTCGCTACATTACACTAAAAGCTCGCGGTGACACAGTACTCCCGCTCCCACACTTTTAATATTTTCTTACTAGTTAACGAAAAATGCCTCAGTTCCCCCTCCGTCCCCTGTAGCGTTTTCCTTTTTCTTATTTTTCCTCTGTATGTGCGTGTTTGTGTCTGTATGTGCGTGTTTGTGTCTGTGTATGTTTGTGTCCCTTTGTTTTAGCTTGTCTTGTGTTTGTACCCATCTGATAGGGTAGCAAATAATGTGTGTGATGGGAGGTAGGACTGGATTGGAGGGGTTGGAGGAGTAGTAGTAGTAGTGGTAGTAGTAGTAATAATAATAATAATAATAATAATAATAATAATAAGTGATAATAATGATCATGACAGCGAAGACTGACAGTGATGAGTATGACAGTATCGATGATGATAGTGATGATTCAAGGAAAAAGATAATCAACGTTTTGTGTGTGTGTGTGTGTGTGTGTACGGTATATTGTGTTGCGGGTGTCATTACTAAATTACTTTTATGTATGTGAATCTGTCCTTTCAATTTGCTGTCTATTTTTGTCTATTGTTGTTTATATCCATACTGTGTTTCTGTCTATCTGTCTACCCTGTAATCTAACTCACTTGGTATCTGTTTGTCCCTGTCGTTTAACATACATGTCTGTTTGTCTGTCTGTGTGAATATCAAAGGTAATTATGCGTGTATGTATGTATGTATGTGTAGATGCGTGTACTGTATGTTGTTGTTGTTGTTGTTGAGTTACCTACCGCCATATCTATACTTGTTTGTAATCATGTATATCTGCATGATTTTTTGTGTGTATGTATGAATGAATATGTACCTCATCATTATCATCATTATTATCATCATCATCATTATTGCTCCACTGTATTACTTAACGTTGGATATCTACCCATTCATGCTTCTCTTCCCATCCATCTGTCTAGCTTTTTTTCCCTGTTACCAGAAAGGAGACTAAAAGACAGAGAAAGCAAATATAACGTAAGAAAGAGAGGGAAAGTTAGTAAAGGACTAGGACAAATCTAAAGAAAAAACGCGAAAAGAGAATGAGATAATTAAAGAAAATGGAAAAAGAGCGCATGGAAAAAAGGCAAGGGAAAAGAGAGGAAGAGTTATAGAAAAAAAAAAAAAAAAGATATAGAATAACATTTAAATAAAGAATAAAAAAATGAAATAGAGTAAAAAATAAATTAGAAAATAAAATAAAAGTGAAATAGAATAATAGAACGAAAAAAAATAAAAGAAGAAAAAACAACAGTGTAAAAGAAAAATGGAGGGAAAGAGAGTGAGGAATAAAAAAGAAAGAGGGAGGAGAGAAAGAATATGAAAAAAGAGCAAGAGAAAAAAGAGAGAAAAGAAAGACAGGTGACTGCAAAAGAAAGAGAGAAATTTAAAACGAGAAGGGGCTGAGGAAAAAAACAAAAAACAAAGGGAGAGAGAGAGAGAGAGAGAGAGAGAGAGAGAGAGAGAGAGTCACCACATTGAGGGGCTGAAACAAGCAAATAATCAACACAAAAACAAGGAAGGAAAACAAGTAAAGTATTATCCTTGAAAAGCTGACACTCTTCACCCCGATGACGTATTCACATTTTTATTCTTGGCTCCAGACGATTTTCTTCAGCTCACGAGAGAGATTTTTCGACCTGGAGGGGTTAGATACAGCTTTCATTAATCCCTTCACTACAAAGCTGAATAAAATCGTCTGGTGGCAGCAAGAACGGAATATATAAAGGGGTTAAGCTGAAGGAAATCGTCTGGAGATAGGGAGAATGGGGTGACGTTCTTGAAATGGACGGGTTTAGATAATACCAAAAAAAATAATAATAAAAGCAATTAACTCTCCTGGTCGGAACAACTCTGGTAATCTGTTCCATCTGACACTAGACGATTTTCTTCATCTGAGAGTGAGCATGGGAGCCTGAGAGTGTTCATACCATCACCATTAACCCTCTCACGGTTGAAACAAGTCTATGCCAGCTAACGGCGGACGATTTTATTCAGCTGAGAGTGAGTCATAGGAGCCTGAGTGTCGATGAAGCAAGGAAAATATACAAACATTTGCTTTTCTCAACAGGTCAAAATAAATAAGCAAAATAATCCAAAAAAAAGAGCGAAATACATGACGAATAATAAGTATGGAAATAAAGAAAATAAAGAAAGAACAGTAGATAAAAAAGTAAATAAAGAGCCGTATAAATAAAGTACTATGAACAGAGCAAAATAAAGGATAAATTTGCAACTAAAAAGATATTCTGAAATAAAGACTGAATTTCTTTTAAGGCAATTAGTAAAGCAGAATACAGCAAGAAAAATACACGAGTCAAACTGGAAAAAGTAAAGCAAACAAAGAAAAATAAAGACTTCGAGATGCATAAGAAACAAATAAGAAAGATAGATAAAACAAAAAATAGGAATAAAAGATAAATCAAATAAAGGAGCTCAAATAAACTGAATAAAAAGATATGCTATGAAATCAGAATATAGCCAAATGAATCAAAGTCTAAAAGGAAATTAGTAAAGTATTGGAAACTGCCAACAAAGCAAAATAATAAAATAAGGCAAAACGGTCAAAATTAAGCAAATAAACAAAGACAAACATTGATGAATAGGACAAGCAGGATAAGCAAAACAAATAAGGCCTCTTAATCACAAAGCAAGACATTTTTTCATAATGAGAATAGGAAATAAGTAAGAGTAAACAAAGAAAAAAAATCAAATAAAGGAAAGAAATTAGTGGTTAAAACAAGGAAAAGCACGAATAAGTAAACAAGGAATAAAAAACATAAACAGTAAATAAATAAATAAATACCTGTCAGAAATAAATTGTAACATAAGTAGAGAATACGTAAGTCAAATTGGTGAAAGTAAAATTAAGCATTGAAAATAAAACAATAAAAATAAATAAATGTAAAAATAATGTTAATAAAGATGTTATCTATATGGCGATTCTCCCTTAGTTACGGATTTTCTTCCTCTTATTATATTTGTTAAGAAAAATAACCACCTCAAGGTCGCTCCAACTCTCGCATCTTCCTTAACAGCAAGCAATTTCCCTCAGCTGAGAGTGAGTGATAGGAGCCAGGGAGGTTCAAGGCTCACCAAGAACCGTCTTTCGCTCGGAACTACTCTAGCCAGACGATTTTATTCAGCTGAAGGAGTTAGTCGAAGAAAATGAGTGGTGAAAATTTTTGGACAAGCCTGTTATAACCCTCCCTGGCTCCTATTAATCACCCACCTGAATTTTAAAAAAATCTTTAAGTACAATAGAAATATAAGAGTTGTCCCGTGCAAGAAAGAGTTAATGGTGACTACTGATAATAATAATAATAATTAATGATAATAATAATAATAATAATAATAATAATAATAATAATGCGAGAAAATGTTATTGCATTTACATATACTTTTCTATTATTTTCCAAGAAACTGCTACAAAGGAAACCAAACAAACTGCGGGAAAATGGCCGGCATGGAGGAGGTGAGCCTATTATTGGTTTCAGATTGGCTCTTTCGCCGATTTCGATTTTCTTTTTTATATTTTTCCTTTTCTTTGTATTTTCTTTTCTCTTCAGTGGGAGGGAGAAAATGAAAATCATTATGCAGTTTATACCAAGACACTGATACTTATTGAAACTATATATATATATATATATATACAGTATATATATATATATATATATATATATATATATGTATATATATATGTATATATATATATATATATATATATATATATATATATATATATATATATATAGACACAAAATCTGGCAACGTTTCAGAGAGAGAGAGAGAGAGAAAGAGAGAGAGATGCTGTTTTACTCGATATATTTTCCACCATTCAGAGAGAGAGGGGGAGGGGAGATCCCGTTTTACTCAATATATTCTACACCTTTCAGAGAGAGAGAGAGAGAGAGAGAGAGAGAGAGAGAGAGAGAGACCAAAAATAAAAGAAAAACAGACACTCACATTACCAATATATTATTTTTCCACTGAGAGAGAGAGAGAGAGAGAGAGAGAGAGAGAGAGAGAGAGAGAGAGAGAGAGAGAGAGCTAGCGGCGGAAAAGTAGGATGATCGAGTGACTTTATTCCCAAAATTTATTCTCTCTCTTGACTGATGTTGCATCGGTTTTATTTTTTTTATTTTTTCTGGAAGGATGAGTTGCCAAGTGTCGCTTTTTCGGGAAGAATTTTATACTTTTGAAAAAAATCCTCTGAATATTGGTAATGGAAAAAATATATATATGGGGAATCTCTGTATTTTTTATTTCCATTTTTCTCTCCATACCCCCAGCTTCTCTCTGCTCCTCTCTCTCTCTTTTTCCTCCATCTCTCCGTTTCCTCCGCTTCTTCCACCCACCTCTGCCTGCTCCTCCCCCTCACATACGCCAGCCAATCAACGCTGAGCTTGGGCGTGACGTCACTGATCGATATATGGAGGGGGGTTGGGGGAGGGGGGCGTTGGGAGGGGTAGTGGGAGGGGGCTTTAGGGTTAGGGGGAGGGAAAAGTGGGTGGAGAAAAGGTAGAGAGAGAACAGAGAGATGGAAGAGAGAGGAAGTAAGAAAAAGAGAGACTGGAAAGGAGAGATAACTGGAAGAATGGACAGAAGGAAAGGAGAAGAATGAAAGAGGAGGAGGAAGAGAGAAAGAGAGAAAGAGAGAGAGAGAGAGAGAGATGGAATAGAAGGAACGAAGCGCAAGAAAAAAGAAAATGTAGGAGGAGGAAGGGAAGCAAAAAAGGAAAAGAAGTGGAGGTAAGGGAAGAAACGGAAGAAGGAGATAGAAGGAAAAGGGAAAAAGGGACAGAGAGAGAGAGAGAAGGGGGGGGGGAAGTAGGAAGAGAAAGAATGTAAGGAAAGGGAGAAGAGGAGAGGAAATTTTCAGAGAAGGAAGAGGCACAAGAGACTAAAAATGACAGCAAACAGCAACAGGCCACTTAGTCCTTTCCAGGCTGTTTATTATGATTGGTTATAATTAGCGTAACTACTTTCTAGGTCTAAGACAAGGATAGGCAGGAGGAAAGAAGAGGAAAAGGAGGACAATAAGAGAATGGAGGAAAGAGAGAATGAAGGGAGGGAAAGGGAGGAAGAAAAGGATGGAGGAAGGGAAGAGAAGAGGGGAAGGGAAGAGAAGAGGGGAAGGGAAGACGGAAGGGGAAATGGAGGAAGCTATTGGAAAGGAAAGAGGGAAGGGAAACAGAAGAAGGAGGAGAAGGAACCCAAGGAAAGGAAGAAGGGAGATAGGAGAAGAGGAAGGAAGAGGAGGTAGAGAAGAGGGAAAAAATGGAAGACAGTCCGGAGGAGGAGGAGGAGGAGGAGGAAGAGGAAGTGACTGTTTGGAAGGAAGGAGGGAGAGAGACGGAATGAAGAAGAGGAGTGAAATGGAGGAAATTGGAGAAAATGAGAAAATAGAGAAATATGGATGTGAAAACCGAAGGAAACGGAGAGAGAGAGAGAGAGAGAGAGAGAGAGAGAGAGAGAGAGAGAGAGAGAGAGAGAGAGAGGGAGAGAGAGAGAGAGAGAGAGAGGGAGGGAGAGAGAGAGAGAGAGAGAGAGAGAGAGAGGTGCCACTCTCTCTCTCTCTCTCTCTCTCTCTCTCTCTCGCTCCCGAATTTCCTCCCACCTTACTTTCTTTTCTTCTGTCTTTACTTTTCTCCAGTTTTCTTCCATGCCAACTTTTCTTTCCTCTCTTCTTTCTTTCCTTCCGACTTTCTTCCCTCCAGACTTTCCATCCTCCCGACTTTCTTTCCTTCCGACTTTCTCTCCTCCCGACTTTTCTTCCCGATGTTTTATCTCCCGATATTCTTCCTTCCTTCCCTCCATCCCTCCATTTTTTCCCTCCATGCCAAGACAAATTGCTGCTTTTAGGGTGATAACAGCAAATTTTTACCTCCCTTCTCTCCCTTCCTCCCTCCACCTCTCTCCCTTCCTCCCTCCCTCTCTCTCTCTCTCTCCTTCCCCCCCCCTCTCCCCGCTGCCTCTGTTCCCTCTCCATCTTCCTCTCTTTCCTTTTCCTCTCTCTCTCTCTCTCTCTCTCTCTCTCTCTCTCTCTCTCTCTCCTTTACTCCCCGTTGTCCCATCTCCTTCAATGTTAATTTCTTTCCTTTCCTCTCCCTTTCCATCCTCTCTTTATTCTCAAGTTTTTCTTCCACCTTCCCTTCTTTTCTTCTCTCCATCTTTCTCCCTCTCCTTCTCCTTCCTCCCCCTCGCTCTCTATATTTTCTCTCCTTCTCTCTTCCTCCCCCCCCCTCCTTTCATTTCTCTCCTTCTCCTTTCCTTTCTCTGTACTCCCTTCTTCCTTTCCCCCCTCCCCTCTCCTTCCCCTTCACTTTCCCTCTCCTCCTTCCTTCCCTCCTTCCTTCATTCCTTCTCTCTTCCATTCCTCCATCCCATCCTCTCCCCCTCCCTTGACTCCTTCCCCTTCCATCGACTTGCCTTCTCTCCCGCTTTCCTCTCTTTCCTTCCTTCCCCTCCCCTCCTCTTTCCTCAGCCCCCCTCTTCATTATTCTCTCCGCCAGTACTATTTTCCCTCCCGTCCCCTCCCTTTCCTCCTCTCCTCTCTTTTCTCTTCCCCCATTCCTTTCCCTCACCCCTCTTCCTTTCTCTTCCCCCCTTTCCCCATCCTCCCATTCTTGCGTGTCCCTTTTTCCCTCATTCCCTTCCTTTTCTTTCCTCCTCTTCCCCTCTTTCCTTTTTTCCCCTCCTCCTCCTCCTCTATTTTCTCCCTCTCCTCCTCCCTTCTCCTCCATTTTCTCCCTCTCCTCTTTCCTCCTCCACTTCTTCCCCCCCAACTTGGAAGAGAGGATTCAAAATTTAAGAACTTCCGTTGCAGCGGTTGGAGGACGGTTGGGCCGTTAGGAGAAGGAGAGGATTCAAATTTTTGAAACTTTGGCTGCAACCGTCAGAGGGCGATAGAAGACGATACAAAAAGAGCTACAGTTACGAGAGAGAGAGAGAGAGAGAGAGAGAGAGAGAGAGAGAGAGAGAGAGGGGGGGGGACGTTGATACAGGGTGGTCCATGTATTTTGTTCTCTTGACTCTCAGCCGCCTAATTCTTGCTTGTTCTGGGAGAGACAGACAGACGGACAGACAGATAGACAGACAGAGGAAGAATTTGACATCATTTTACTTCCCATAACTTTTTCATGCTTTACTGAGTCATTATTTATTTATTTATTCATTTATTTATTGCGTTCCTTTATTGCAAGATTGATTATAATTATTGTGAAGAAGGCAAAATATCATCTGTCCCCAACCAGCAGACTGAGCCGTGTGTTTAAATTATCCATTGCATCATAATAATTAATATATCAGAAGATATAATTAACTTGCTTCATATTTACAAATTTGAGAGAGAAAGGGGGGGGTGTTAGGGGGAGGGCAGTGTAATGGCAAGGCAAGTACATGGAGGCGATTTGTTTGAGGCCACCCCTTACGAGATTAAGGCGTCTGGCAAGAGAGAGAGAGAGAGAGAGAGAGAGAGAGAGAGAGAGAGAGAGAGAGAGAGAGAGAGAGAGAGAGACAGACAGACAGACAGACAGACAGACAGACAGACACAGAGACAGAGACAGACAGAGACAGAGAATTTTACTATTTTTATTATTTTATTTTTACCATTACCATCTTGAGACAATTTTCTTTATCTTGGAGGGACCTATAGTTTTTTTTTTTTTTTTTTTTTTTTTTACTTAGCCCGGATTTTCGTCCTTTTGTATTTCATGTAGCTCAGTGGCAGAATAGGACGACTCTACATCCTCTTCCTAGCACTTCTTCGTGACTAGCATCCTCTTTAATCGAATGAGTCAGCATTCAAGATGGAGAGGTGACAATTTTAGGACAGTAAATAAAACGAGTGT
>NC_137060.1:15350416-15362916 GCF_032717465.1 Coenobita brevimanus | reverse complement strand
TCTGATATAATGTTCTTGGCATCTATTATTTATCAAGAAGGCAAAAAAAAATTACCGGATATAAGAATCTCTCTAAAATAAGTGACTATTATTACGGTTTTGAGTGTGTGTGTGTGTGTGTGTGTGTGTGTGTGTGTGTGTGTGTGTGTGTGTGTGTGTGTGTGTGTGTGTGTGTGTGTGTGTTTTGTTTTTCAGACTTTCTTTATTTTAATAATCAAATATTTTCGTTTTTTTCTTATTTTATCTCCTTAATATTCTAATTTTGCTTCGTGTATTTTGTCCCTTTAGTAGACATTAGTTTTCTTTCTCTCTCTCTCTCTCTCTCTCTCTCTGCTACTATGGTATTCTAATCATGGTTTCGCATTTTTTCAATTTCGTATTCAATTTCTTTTTTGGTAATTTTGTAACTTTAATCTTCTGGGTTTTTTTTCTTTCGTTTTTTGACACTTTAATATTGGGATTTTTTTTTTTTTCGTATTCACAGTAGTATTTTAATTTTGTTTTTCGTATTTTTTCACTAATGATCTAATTTCGGTTTTTCATATTTGTCTCCTTCATATTCCATTGTTTTGATTTTCATATTTTTTCACTTAAATATTCAATCTTTTTTTGTTTTGTCTCTTTAATCTTCTCATTTTCTTTTTTGTCCTTTTAAACTTTTCATTTTCTTTTTCGTATTTTGTCTCTTTAATCTTCTCATTTGCTCTTTTTGTCCTTTTAAACTCTTCATTTTCTTTTTCGTATTTTGTCTCTTTAATCTTCTCATTTGCTCTTTTTGTCCTTTTAAACTTCTCATATTCTTTTTCATGTTTCGTCCCTTTAATCTTCTCATTTTCTTTTTCGTATTTTGTCCCTTTAATTCTCTCATTTTCTTTTTTATGTTTTTGTCCTTTTAACTCCCCATTTTTATTTTCGTATTGCCACTTTAATCATCTCATTTTCTTTTTCGTATTTTGTCCGTTTAAAATTCATCTACTTAAATTTAGGCATCTGGTAGCTCTATGAATGAAGGCAGGCGTATTTACAAACATATTTACAAACAATCTCACGTACCACTTAAGATAAAAGAGTTTGTAAATACGGCTTCTGATAAGTTAGCAATGGCTGATATGATAGGCATGTACCATGTATGTTTGTGGACTGGAAAAGAGACTAGTGCCATGATACTGAAGATGAAGAAGGAGGAGGAGGAGGAGGAGGAGGAGGAGGAGGAGAAAGAAACAAACGTGATTGGAATTTAATATTATGCATTACATTATTTTTGGTTGTTGTTGTTGTTGTTTTTCTTGATGATAATGATGACGATGATGATGATGATGATGATGATAAGAAGTATAAGAAGAAGAAAGAGAAAAGGAAACCAAGAAGAACAAAGAGAAAAGAAGAAAAAGAAAAGAAAAAGAAAAAGAAAAGGAGAAGGAAAGGAAAAATGAAAAAGAGAAAAGAAGAAAAAAGAAGACAAGGAAGAGGAAGAATAAAAATAAGAATAAGAACAACAACAACAACAAGAAAGAATGGAAGAAAAACGAAAGGAAGGAAAAAGAAACGAAGACTCACTCATCAGCAACTTATCCAGAACAACTAAATCAGCAAATAAAGTAAAATAAATCGTCAAATATTAGCAACAATAAAGTCAAGGCAAATACAATAGCCTCACGATATTTCCCAATCTTGCGACGATGGAGAGCGGACCAGAAGGAGAAGCCATTAGAGCACACCTTTATTTTTTTCTTATTTTTATTTATACATTTTTTTTCTTTAATAACAGATCAGGAGGTAGGTACAGGGGAGAAAACATGACTGACTGAATCTCCTGTTTTCTGCTGGTGGTGGAGAGGGGGATATTGTTAAATTGGTTTGTTGATTTGTTAGTTGGTTGGTTGGTTAGTTGGTTGTTTGGTTGGTTCGTTAGATGGTTAGTTAGTTGGTTGGTTAGTATTACGTTCGTGGTTGTGAGGGGAAGTTTATTTATTTGGTTAGTCAGTTAGTTGGTTAGATAACTGATTTAATCTCTGTATTTTCTGTCCGTGGTTGTGAGAGGCAGTTATTCATTCAGTTCATCGAGGGATATAACCAATTTTTTTCACTATCAATTTTCCCCCATGTATCCTTTACTATAATACATAAGTAACCAAGATTGTACGCTATCTGTTAACTCACTAAGGCCCTATGATGTTGATGTGGATGTGATAGGAAGCGTTATGAGGAACTCACTGAGGTGGTTTGGCCATGTGGAGAGGATGGAGGGTGAAAGACTGACGAAGAGAGTGTATGTGAGTAAGGTGGAGGGGGAAAGAGGGAGGGGGAGGCCGAGGATGAGATGGAGGGATGGGGTGGAGAGGTATATGAGAGAGGGGGGTGTGAGCTGGGAGCAGGGGAGTGAAATGGCGGGGGACAGGGCGACTTGGAGGCGATTTGTTTGTGGCCACCCCAAACGGGATTGAGGCGTCTGGCAATAGATAGATAGATAGAGATTCACCCCCACCTAAATAAATTGCTTGGTGTCAAGTGCAAGGAAACACAGAGGCAACATTAACTCCCTCACCCCCCCCCCCCGACTCACTCTCTGTTGAATTAAGAGGTGTGGCGTTAAGTGGAATTGAATGATGGTGGTGTGAGAGAGTTAAGTAGCTTGTTTAATTACTACAGTGAAGTGACCTGTTTAAGTAGCTGTGTATGTTAAGTGCCCACATCTCTTAGCTGATGATGATGATACAACACTAACGCAATTTCATGGGAAGACTTACACCCTCATACTAACTCTTTGTGTAGTGTGATGACTTAGAAGGTTCACCCTGCCTTCGACCCTTTTTATTTATTTTTTTTTATCCTATTGACTCCTTTGCGTTTAATAAAATGGTCTAAAGATAACAAGAATAAACCAACACAAGTGATTAAAGTATAATGACGATTTTTTAATCATTTTTTGCTGCCACGCCATTTTATTCAGCTCAGGGAACTTTTTGAGGGAGTTAATGAAGGTTGTCCCGAAATTTTGGAGACGATGAGTTCATTCCAAAATTGAATTAAAAACAAAAAAAGAAAAAGAAAAATGTATCTGACGGCAGCTGGAATACAGTCAAGAAATAAATAATTGTACTGAAAGGGTGAAGTACAGTAAGGGACAAAAACGAGTCTACTTCACACCTTTGCCTTCTCCGTCACCTCCCACTCTGACGCATCGTACCAGGGAAAGAAACATACATAGAGAAATATACCAAGAAACAGACAAATATACCAGGAGAAACACCGAGAAACAAAGTATACCAAGAAGTAGAGAAATTTACCAAAAGCAAAACGTACCAAGAAAAAGGGAAACAGGCAAGACATAACGAAACATCAAAAAACAGAAAAACATACCGAAAGAAACGCCAAGAAACTGAGAAACATGCCAAACCTCTCATAGTTTTAGCAAGAGGAAGGTGAGGTGCAGAGGAGGTGAAATATTAGGGCAGAGAAACATGCCAAGCCTTCTAAGCTTCGGAATATAAGCCAAAGGTGGAAAGTGGGAGACAGAAGAGGTGAAATATTAGGGCAGAGAAACATGCCAGGCCTCTCTAAGCTTTGGAACATTAGCCAAGAGAGACAGAAGAGGTGAAATATTAGAGCAGAGAAACATGACAAGCCTCTCTCAGCTTCGGAATATTAGTCAAGAGAGGAAAGTGGGAGACAGAAGAGGTGAAATATTAGTGCAGAGAAAATACCGAGCCTCTCTCAGCCTGGAAATATTAACCAACGGAGAAAAGCAAGAGGCAGAAAAGGTGAAATATGGGGACAGAGAAACATACCAAGCCTTTTGCAGCTTTAACAGTATTAGCCAACAGAGAAAAGTGAGGAGCAGAGGAGGTGAAATACTGGGATTGAGGAACCTACCAAGCCTCACTCACCTTGGGAATATTAGCCAACAGAGGAAAGTGAGCAGCAGGGGAGGTGAAATATTAGGCGAGATTTTGTCCCCTGCTGCACCTTATGTCGACTACTAACATTAATTTATTGTAGATGTGATGGTTGTTGAAATTAGTGATCTGGAACACCAATTATCATTAAATCTATTATGTCTGCGATTAAGGCTGAAAATTAATATGCCTGATACAAATAATGACAACTTTAATTTTACTGTGACCGTGATATGGATGACTGCGATTGTTGCTAAAGTTAATTATTTATAACACCTGTACTGTTAAAACTTAGGCTCCTATGGCTCACTATCAGTTGAATAAAATCGTCTGACGTCTCCTATAGTGAAATAAAAAAAAATGTGGTGAATAGGGGAGCATTAACTTTAAATTATGACGGTGATTGGTGCTAATTCAAATATTTACGTCACTGATGTTAAGTAAATAATGCGATAACTGAATAATTTTGCCTTTAACTTCTCCCTCTTCCCTGTTCAACCAGCCTGATATTTTGGGGACCTGGGTATAAAATGATAACTGGAGATCGTGTTCTAGGAGAAAGATGTGACTTAGAAAAATTAAATTGCCATGATTACCTACGTGTGGTTGATAGGCAAAAATTTACTTCTTTTTTCTTTGACTTCCTCATGACTTTGCCTCTCCCAATACTCCTACCCAATAAATACCCCTCCAAAATACCTCTTCCCAATATTCTTTCGCAATACCCCTTCCTAATGCCCCTTCCGATACCCCTCCCCGATTCCCCTTCTTAATGCCCCTCACCAATACCCTTCCACCATTACCCCCCCCCACCATTGCCTCCACCAATACCCCTCACCCAATACCCCTTCACCAATACCTCCACCAATAACCCTCACCCAATACCCCTCCACCAATACCTCCACCAATACCCCTCCACCATTATCCCTCCCCAGTACTCTTTCCCCAATATTCCTCCCCCAGTACCCCTCCCCAATATTCCTCCCTAATATTCCTCCCCCGGTACCCCTCCCCAATACCCCTCCCCAGTACCCCTCCCAGTGCCATCCATTACCGGTAAATCGAGAGGTCGGGTAACCGTAGACAGCGATAGGGTTACGTGTCGCCGATAACGTCATTACCTGTCATAATTGTACAGTTACCCCCACGTCAGGTTACGGTGAAATGCGCGGCGATGTTACGGTGAAATGCACGGCGATGTTACGGTGAAATGCACGGCGATATTACGGTGATATGCACGGCGATGTTACGGTGAAATGCACGGCGATGTTACGGTGAAATGCACGGTGATGTTACGGTGAAATGCACGGTGATGTTACGGTGATATCACGTTACGGTTAAGCTTACGATGATGTTACGGTGAAATGTGCTTACGATTCCATTCACTGTAGCTACAGATTTGCAAATATACGATCAAATCAGTGTCAATACTAAGCTTTATTCATTTACTTTTTACTGATTTTATTTATTAGGCAAAGAAAAGAAATTAGTATATTCTGTTTTCACCTTGCCTCATACTTCTTACGAAAAAAAAAAAAGTTGCTTACGTCTGGTAAATTATTGAAAATTTGTTTGTGAATTAGTATTGACTTCACGATTCCTTTTTTAAGACAGATATTGATGGGTAAATAAGAGAATAAAAAGCAGAAGAAGGAATAATACAGAAGCCGAAATAATAGTGATGCTGGCTCGAACACACACACACACACACACACACACACACACACACACACACACACAAATCGCTTATATATTCAGTGTCTGATTAATTTGTTCAGTCACTTATAATTCATCAGTCAGATCACACACACTCACTCACTCACTCACTCACTCACTGGTTCCTTCATTCATTTATATTTCATCAGTTCATTCACTTACTCCTTCATCTTTCCCTCTCTTCCTCCCCCTCTTCCTCACTCACTCGCCTACTCACACACCCACTCACTCACTCCCTCCTCCTCTCCATCTCTCCACCCGCTCACCCACCCACTCACTCACACACTTCCTTACTCACTCACCCACTCACTCACTCACTCACCCACTCACTCACCCACTCACTCACTCACTCACACACTCACTCACTCACTCACCCACTCACTCACCCACTCACTCACTCACTCACTCACTCGCTCTCATTATTAATCGTACACCAGAAAGAAAATTGTCAAGACCAATTTCTTCAACTTGTCTTCCTTGATAACCCTTCCCTGAGGCCACAGCATTTAGAGATATTATATTTCTCTCTCTCTCTCTCTCTCTCTCTCTCTCTCTCTCGTTCATAGTCTTACAAAATAAAACTGATATTTACAAACCAGAGGTTTGGCCTTACACACACACACACACACACACACACACACACGGAGAGAGAGAGAGAGAGAGAGAGAGAGAGAGAGAGAGAGAGAGAGGGAGAGAGGCAAATGTTTGTGTTTATGATAATGTGTATGTTTACATGTTCCTTTGAAATACCTGTTTGTGTACCTAAGTGTGAGTGTGTGTGTGTGTGTGTGTGTGTGTGTGTGTGTGTGTGTGTGTGTGTGTGTGTGTGTGTGTGTGTGTGTGTGTGTGTGTGTGTGTGTGTGTGTGTGTGTGTGTGTGTGTGTGTGTGTGTGTGTGTGTGCATGTGTATTTCTGTGTACGTATGTGAGTGTGAGTGTACAGTTAGTGACAAAAGTTCGCTTACTCTTCCACTACATCTACTGTACATAACACTTAGGGCATGTCCGTCACTTTCCTCCCTGCCGCATCATATCAAAGAGAATCATCTGTGGGCAGAGAAACATAACAAGCCTCTCTCAGCCTAGGAATATTAGCCAGCAGAGGAAAGTGAGAAGACAGGTGTTAAATATTAGGCGAACTTTTGTCTTGTGTGTGTGTGTGTGTGTGTGTGTGTGTGTGTGTGTGTGTGTGTGTGTGTGTGTGTGTGTGTGTGTGTGTGTGTGAGAGAGAGAGAGTGAGAGAGTTTCCTGTATGTTAAAGTCCCCATGTGTGTACCTGAATGTGTGTGTGTGTGTGTGTGTGTGTGTGTGTGTGTGTGTGTGTGTGTGTGTGTGTGTGTGTGTGTAAGATAAGAGCCTGGAGGTGGACCCTTAAGCAACCCGGATATAATATTTACGAGTCTGGTAAAAAGAGGAGCAGCGGAGTGAGGTATTTATCGTTTTATGGCCTTCTGAATTATCAAGTAGAGAGAGAGAGAGAGAGAGAGAGAGAGGGGGGGCGGGGGAGCTAGAGAGTTGAAAGGTAAGAAGGAAGGAGGGAGGGAGGGAAAAGGAAGGGAGAGTGAGAAGGTAAGATGGGAATTGGGAAGGCAGTAAGAGTGAAGGAGAGAAAGACGAGGGAGGTTAAGGAAGGTAGGGAGGATAGAGAGAGAAAAGCAGGATGGGTAAGGAGGGAGGGGAGGAGAGCTAAATAAAGTGATGGAGGGGGATGAGAGAGAGAGAGAGAGAGAGAGAGAGAGAAGGGAGGGAGATGGTGAGAGGAAAGAGGAGAAAACGAAAGGATATATAAATTGAAAAAAGGGTGGGTGATAGAAAGATTGGGAGGCAGGGAGAAGAGGAGAAAGAGAAGAGAAGAAAGAGAGAGGAGGAGAGAGAAAGAGAGGAGAGAGAGAAGAGGAGGAGAAAGGAGACAGGGAGGGAGGAATAGAGGACTGAGAAGAAGAAACGAGTGAGATTGGGAAAGAAGGAGGAAGAGGAAGGGAGGAAAGAGAAAATGAAAGGAAGGAGACAGAGAGGGAGAAATGGAGGGAGGGAAATAGAAGAAAGAGAAAAGAAAGGATATAGAAACGGATGGGTGGAAAGAGAGGAAAGAGAGAGAGAGAGAGAGAGAGAGAGAGAGAGAGAGAGAGAGAGAGAGAGAGAGAGGAAGGAGGGAAAGAGGATCATCGCAGACAATCCAGTCGCACAAAAAAATAAAAAATAAAAACTATTTCTACTAACACTTTGGCCGAGAAACAAATAATTACTCATATTCTAACAAATTTCAGACGATTTTAATGTCAGAAAAATCCCACCGCAGCCAGAGGGTTGGAATTAAAGCGTTAGTAAACACGGGTAATATTTATAACTGATTGAATTACTCTCGTTCAGTCGTGGATAAAAATATTCTCCTAATACCTAACCTCTTCTGCTTCTCATTCTCCTCTTGTGGATAATATTTCTAAACTGAGGGAGGCTTGGGATGTTTCTCTGCCCTAATATTTCCCCTCTTCTTCACTTCTTTTTCCTCTTTTGGCTGATACTTTAAGCTGAGAGAGGCATAGGTTTCTCCTCCCTAATATTTTCCCGTTTCTTCTTCTTACTTTCCTCTCCTGGCTAATATTTCCAAGCTGAGGGAGGCTTGGTATGTTTCTCTGCCCTAATATATCCTCTCTTGTCTTTTCGCTTTCCTCTACTGGCTAATATTTAAAGCTGAGAGAGGCTTGGTATGTTTCTCTGCCCTAATTCTCTCCTCTTCTCCTTTCGCTTTCCTCTGCTGGCTAATATTTCTAAGCTGAGAGTGGCTTGGTATGTTTCTTTACCCTTATATTCCCCCCTTCTGCTCTTCCATTTTTCTTCTGTTTTATATTTCCAAGCTGAGAGAGGCTTGGTATGTCGCTCCATCCAAAATTGATGTCCTGTGATGATGTGTCAGGGAGGAAAGTGACGAACAAACTCAAGGGTGTAGTAGACGTAGTAGAATAGTAAACCAACTTTTGTCCCAGATTGTATAGAATATAAAGTAATTAACAGTAGTGAACAAAATATATTCCATTTCTACTTTGGTAATTGTGGCCTTTGGGTCTCAGTAAACAGCGGAGTACCACAGGGATTATTTCTTTACCCATTTCAGCTTAACTTGGCCTAAAATTGCCACGCTTTCTCCTTGAACTGCTGAGCTGTAGCGAGAAATTAACACTGGAATATAATGCTAGTCACGAAGAAGTACTATGGAAAGGACGTAGAGCCGTAGCATTGTCTTCTGCAATATCTTAACACCGGAAAATGATGCTAGTCACGAAGAAACAGTATAAAAAAGGACTTATAACCTTATCATTGTCTTTTCTTTTCTCTTTTTTTTGCCACTGATTTATGTGGTATAAGATGGAAAAGGAAGCAAAGTTGGGTCAAGGTAAAAAATATATAGGCCTATAGGTATGTGTGAAATGTGTTGTTCTGGACGAAGATATATACTGTATTTTTTTTTTTTCAGTCAGTAAACTCGCTTAATTGCTCTGGAACTCTCATGAAATTCGCATAATATTCTGGAAACCATCGTGGCATTACTATCTAACGTTCCTATGAAATTTCCCACACGCACTGTCAGTCTTCCCCGCCAGCGCTGAATATAATATCAGTCATGCAAGGTACTCTATCTCACCATTTTCCTGTACTGCTCAATGGCGGCTTAAAATTGAGAGAGAGAGAGAGAGAGAGAGAGAGAGAGAGAGAGAAAGGGTGAGGAAGACTGTGTATTCCGTAGGTCTGTTCTTTTCTTCCATATGCGCCTTTCATTATGTAGATTTTTCTTATACTTAAGGCTGGAAATTTTCACTATGATTATAAGGTCTGTGCTCTCGCTCTCTCTCTCTCTCTCTCTCTCTCTCTCCCCTCCAGTCACTCTCCCCCTCACTCCACTCTTTCCCTTCATCCTCATGCTTCTCTCTTCACCCCCCCCCCTCTTCCTCCACTTCTTTCCTCTTCCTCCTTCTCTCTCTTCCTTCTCACTCTCCCCCCCTTCTCCTCCTCGTCCCCTCGTCCTTCTCTCCCTTCCCCCCTCTCCACCTGCCCCCCCCTCTCCTCCTCCCCCCTTCTTCAGTCTATTGTGTGTGGTCAGTTCGGGAGGCTGGTAGATATCTATTGAGCTCTCTCTCTCTCTCTCTCTCTCTCTCTCTCTCTCTCTCTCTCTCTCTCTCACTCTCTCTCTCTCTCACTCTCTCTCTCTCTCTCTATTTATTATTTATCTGTCCATCTATTTTCCCATGTATTAATCTATCAAGAAGCATTTCTCTATCTGTCTGTCTATCTATCCATTTTTTCTTTCCGATCTATTTACCTTTATCTGCTTTTGTTTACTCTCTCTCTCTCTCTCTCTCTCTCTCTCTCTCTCTCTCTCTCCCTGCAAATTCCTCACCCTTACGCCTCTATTTTCACCTTTAAGGGCCTATACCATAAGAATCATATTACCTTGTCTTAACCAAGGCCAAAAACAAAAACAAAAAAAGTCTGTTCCTAATTTGCATACGCCATGTGTGTATGAGAGAGAGAGAGAGAGAGAGAGAGAGAGAGAGAGAGAGAGTCTTAACAATCAAAGCTCCCATGTGGGGTAGGAGGGGAGGGGGGAGGGGTGGGGAGGGGGGTGAAGGAAAGTGGGGAGGATTGGAAAGAAAAAATGGTGGATTGGAGAGAAAAAATGGAGAAGTGGAGAGAAGACGTAGGAAGATTGGAGGGAAGGAAGAGGAGGATTGGAGGGAAAAAAGGGGGAACTGAATAAAAAATGAGGAGGATTGGAGGGAAGTAAGAGGAGGACTGGAGGAAAGGAAGAGGAGGATTGGAGGGAAGAAAGAGAAGGACTGGAAGGAAGAAAGATTAGGATTGTAGGGAAGAAAGTCAAGACAGGAGAGAAATACTTGGGGAGAAAAGGTGGGCAGGAGAATATAAAAAAAATAAGAGATAAAATATAAGAACAAATTAAAGATAGCCAATTTTCTCAAGGGAGTGCAAGATGGTCTCCACATGACAGAACATAAGATTCCAATAGTTTGTTCATTTGGCATTTGGCTTTTTAAATCCTGTATATGGCCCGAGTAAAAATAGAAGTGAAAAAGATGTGTGGGAGTATTTGGACAAGGAATAGTTGTACTAAGTTTGAAGCGAATTGGTGAAGAAACGAAGGAATGGACCAAATATATATTGTTTTGGGGGTGGAGTAGGAGGAAGAGGAGAAGAAGAAGAAGAAGAAGAAGAAGAAGAAGAAAGGAAGAAGAAGAAGAAGTAGAAGAAGAAGAAGAAAGGAAGAAGAAGAAGAAGTAGAAGAAGATGATGATGATGATGATGAATAAAAAGAGAGAAGAGCAGGGAGGAGGAGGAGGAGGACGACGACGACGACCACGACCACGACGACGACCACCACGACCAAAGAAAGGAAGACAAAGAAACTGAACAAATACAGAGAGAGAGAGAGAGAGAGAGAGAGAGAGAGAGAGAGAGAGAGAGAGAGAGAGAGACTATTGTGTGAAACATTCAGTGAAAAGGGGTTACATAATATAAATATAATTCTAAATAATTAGCACTACTGTGATGGTATCTGCTTACATGGAGACACTTATTCTGACCAAAAAAAATGATAACGTTAATTGCAGGAAAGACTAAATTATTGTGATGATGATGATGATGATGATGATGATGATTATTGTTGCTGATGTTGTTGTTGTTCTTGTTGTCGTTATTATTATTATTATCATTATTATCGTTATTATTATTATCATTTTATTGCAGTTGTTCATTTGCTAAGCATAATCAAGCATTACTATTACTATTTTTATCGCCAGTTTATGTGGTATTATTATTTTTTATATATTTGCTGTATTTATTTATTTATTCTCATCTTTTGGCCCCTGTGAGGTGGAGTCAGGATTCCATGGACCTGAAAGATGAGTGAGTGAGTGGTTCACTTCACCTGGCATATTGTTGTTTACTTCTTCAGTCATGTTTTTATCTTATCTTACTCTCTGGATCCAGCCTTACACCATCTCTGGGTGGGAAGAGACGTCGGTATGATGATGATGATGATGATGATGATGATTTGGAGAGATTTTTCTGGATTGGGTATTATTTTGATAAACATTGTAGCATACTCTATGGTTATTATATTGTTGTTGTTGTTATTATTATTATTATTGTTGTTATTATTATTATTATTATTGTTATTATTATTATTATTGTTATTATTATTAAAATGCTGTTGTTCCTGATGATGATGGTGATGATGATGATGATGATGATGATGATGATGAAGATGACGATGATGAAGAAGATAATGATGATGATGATGATGATGATGATGATGACGATGATTTATTGTTGCTTTGATGAACCTTACACAAATTACATAACCTACAGTGCCAACCGTCACCTCTATAGATCTTTTTCCCATTTCCTTAACCTTTCCTGCCGTCTAATACCCACTCTCAGCTGAGGAAAATCGTCTGGCGTTAATTGGAACAGACTACTAGATATTTCCTAACTTCTAGAAACCCTAAGGCCTCTCTCTCTCTTTCTCTCTCTCTGTGGCCTTTGCTGTCGTGGGACAACAACAACAACAAACAACAACAAACAACATCATCATCATCATCATCATCATCATCACCACCACCACCAACAACAACAAAAAACAACAACAACGAACCCAACATTACTTACCCTCCCCCAAAAAATAAATAAAATAAAATAAAATAAATCCGAAAACACTGAGACGAAATTCTTATAGCGAAGTTGCGTATTATTTCGCTATAGCCTTTTCTTTGCTAACACTGGCGCTTCTTTTCCCAGGACGGAAGAAGCGTCGTGTCCACAGCCATACTATGATACGCAATTTTGAGAGAGAGAGAGAGAGAGAGAGAGAGAGAGA
>NC_137060.1:15300416-15347916 GCF_032717465.1 Coenobita brevimanus | reverse complement strand
CCCCGTCGGTAGTAAATCAATAATCCCGGAGGAAGGGAAGGAAGGGAGGGGCTGGAGGGAGAGATGGAGAGACACAGAGGGAGAGAGACACACCACCACACCCCGCCCCCGCTAGGCTGCATAAAGCACTGTTTTCTCTCGTGAATTAAGGGTCTCTGCTGCCCGCCCCAGCTAATGAGCACTGATGAGTCTGGCTGATCATGCGCTCTCCCACCCTCCACCTACCTCCCCGGCCTCTCTCTCTCTCTCACTCTCTCACACCCCCTCTCTTTCACTCCTTGACTCTCTCGCTCTCACTCCTCAAGTCATCTTCTATATCTGTATCCATATTTGTTTCATAGTTAATTGTTTCTACAGTTTCTCCCGATCCTTCTGTTTCTCCATTTCTTTCTCTTCTTACGT
Source organism: Coenobita brevimanus (assembly GCF_032717465.1). Taxonomy (NCBI): domain Eukaryota; kingdom Metazoa; phylum Arthropoda; class Malacostraca; order Decapoda; family Coenobitidae; genus Coenobita; species Coenobita brevimanus. The sequence continues at coordinate 15,347,514 of NC_137060.1, read as the reverse complement.
TTCTCTCTCTCTCTCTCTCTCACTTCTTCTCTCCTTCAATCCTTGACTTCCTCTCTTACTATTTAAGATTTCATTTCATCTAGATATTAATCCACATTGATTTCTTACTTTCAGAGTATTTCGTCTTCCTTTCTCTCTCTCTCTCTCTCTCTTGCTCCTTGACTCTCGTTATCACTCCTCAAGACATCTGCATTTATATCCACATTGCATTCTCAGTTTCTTGTTGCTGTTACATTTTCCTCTCTCTCTTTCTCTCTCTCTCTCTCTCTCTCTCTCTCTCTCTCTCTCTCTCCCTCTCTCTCTCCCTACCTACCTACCTACCTGCCTAACAGTGAAAGTGGTCAGTTAAGTGATTGTATGGGAGGTGAGAAAGAGCGAGAGGTAGGCGGTGAAAAATAGGGCAAGATAACGAGAGAGAGAGAGAGAGAGAGAGAGAGAGAGAGAGAGAGAGAGAGAGAGAGAGAGAGAGAGAGAGAGAGAGAGAGAGAGAGAGAGAATTATGCACAGCAGCAAAGACGGGCAGTAAAAAAAAAGAAAAAAAAAGATGGCAATAAAAAATAAGAAAGCAAAATATGGATAATAAAGACAAACTGAGAGAACTAACGAGGAAGATGATAACAAAGATAGCAAGAAAGAGAGCAACAAAGAGCAATAAAGACAGAGAGCTTAAGGTTAAGAAGAGAGCAAGATATAGATAAAAGTGCCAAGATAAAGATAGAAGATAGAGAGCAAGAGAGAGGAATAAAGACAGAGAGCTGAAGGTTAAGAAGAGAGCAAGATAAAGATAAAAGTGCCAAGCTAAAGACAAGAAAGAGAGCAAGAGAGGAATAAAGACAGAGATGAAGGCTAAGAAGAGAGCAAGATAAAGATAAAAGTGCCTAGATAAAGATAGAAGAAAGAGAGCAAGAGAGGAATAAAGAAAGAGAGCTGAAGGTTAAGAGGAGAGCAAGATAAAGATAAGAAAAGTATCAAGAAAGAGAGCAATAAATTAAAAGGCCAATGATAAAAAGTAAGGAAAAATAAGGTAAATAAAGATACAGCTATAGCAAAAAGATATTAAAAAGATAGAGTAATAAAGAATAAAGAATTAGCTTATTAAAGGGAGAAAGATTAAGATTACAAAAAATAAAGATAATATACCAAGACAGGACAACAACACTGACAGAAAAATAATGAAAGACAGTAAGACAGCTCAGTGCACCAAAAAGGAAGAAGTAAAGCAAATCATCAGTAAAGTAACAAAGAAAGGAGAATAAGAGCAAGTAAAGGAGTAAGAGAGCAAGAAGATAGAGAATTAAAGAGAGAATGAAGGAGCAACAAAAAAGAGAGCCATAAATAGAAAGAGAGTAAGAGAGAAAAGAGTAAGAAAACGAACAGGAAAGAAGAAAAAAAAGGAAAATGAAAGAAAAATAAAGGAGGGTAAGAAGAGAAAGAAATTAACGTATGTGAGAAAAAATAAATTAATGCAAAAAAAGAAGAAAAAGAGGAGGCAAAAATGAGAAAGAGAACAAGGAAGAAAAAGGCAACAAGAAAAGGAATATTTAATAGAAAAAAAAATAAAGGTGACGGTGAAAGGATCAAGAGAGAAAGAAAGAGAAAAAAAGGAGTGAAGGCAAAGAGTGTAAACCAAAGGAGAAAGAGAGAGAGAGAGAGAGAGAGAGAGAGAGAGAGAGAGAGAGAGAGAGAGAGAGAGAGCGAGAGAGAGAGAGAGAGATTAAAACATGTAAATGATTCCAAGAAAGGATGAGATCAAGAAAAAAGCTATTAAAAACAAGAAAAAGGAAGACAAAAAGAAACAAATTTGAAAAGTTATCAAGAAAGAAGCCAAGAAAGAAATAAAAAAGATTAATCGAAAAAAACAAAATTAAGGAAAATAAAGAAAAAGAAACCATGAAAAACAAGAAACAAAAAAAAAAAGAAATAAAAAAGAGAACAAAATTAAGAAAAGCAAAGCAAGAACAGGAAGGGACTATGAAAAAACATATAAGAAACCCAAAAGGAAAGGAAATAAGCCAGAAAGACAAAAAAAGAAACCATGAAGAAACCCCAGTGGAAAAGAAAAAATCAGGAAAATGTAGGAAAACCAGGAAAAGGAAAAAAGAAAGAAAAAAGTAAAACAGAGCAAGAGGGAAAGAGCAATAAGTAAAAAAAAAAAAACTGGGAAGAAGGTATGAAAGAAAATTAAGAAAAGAAAGCAAGAAAGATTAAAAGAGCAAAAAAGAAAAATATGGCAAATGGGAAGATCAAGCAAAGGAAAAGAGGAAAAAAACAAGAAAAAGAAAAACAAGCGTATGAGGGCAATAGAAAAGATATAAAGAAACGAGAAAAATAATAGAAAAAAAAAGCAAGGAACAACAAATAAAAGAAACAGAGAAAGCGATAAAGAAAGAGGAAAAGATAGAGAGGAGAAGATCTATCAGTAAAAGAGAACGAATACATAAGAGCAAGAAACAAAAAAAAAATGGAAGGAGAGAGAGAGAGAGAGAGAGAGAGAGAGAGAGAGAGAATCTTGTAGTAGTACGAGAGAAAAAATAATGTAGTGGAATGAAAGAAAGTTGAGATAAGGTAATGATAGAAAAAAAGAATGAGTCAAGTATATAGTATATGCCATGAGAGAGAGAGAGACAGAGACAGAGACTTGAAAGAGAGTGCATTGGGTACCTCGTCTATGTATTATTGAGAGTAAGCTTCTTAGTGGGCTGCTCTCTCTCTCTCTCTCTCTCTCTCTCTCTCTCTCTCAACTTTTTACATTCTTTCCATTACTCCTTCTCTCTTTATAAATCTTCTGGTGTGTGTGTGTGTGTGTGTGTGTGTGTAACCTCCATATATTATTCTTATATTAATTTTCACTTGAGGGAACTGGACCAATGCCACACCTTGAATATTAAATGGTAGAGGCGTGAAAGTTGTTGAAGTAGGAATTCGTCTCCTTGGTTACTAGTGAAAATAACCCTGCAAATTTGGCCACCATCTTAGACAATTTAGGTTAGGAGTGTCATTCTTTTTTTTTTTATTTTTTTTAAGGTTGACGCCTTTCACTACGAGGACGTGTTTTCTTTATTATTTTTGTTAAGTAAGGAAAAATACAGGAAAATAAAGGAGCCAAGAAAAAATCAAGATGGAAAAAACAAGAAAAAGGAAGGGAAATAAAGAAAATAAAGGAACCCCTCCTTCTCTCTCCCTGTTTCTCCCTTCTTCCTTGTTCCTTCCTTCCCTCCTCCCTCCCCTCAACATCCCTCAAACTCTCCCCCTCCTCTCTCTCCTTACTCCAAACATCTCCACCTAGTAAAAATAAAGGAAGTATAACCAAAATAAATAAAAACAAATAAAGCATAGTTGTAAATAAATTCTTAAAAGGTGTCTCAGGTCCCCTAAGTTTGAAAAATCCCTCCTATGCTGAAGAAAACCGTCTGGAAGGAGCAAGAGTGTGCCAGAATACAGGTCATAGGACTGAAGGGGTTAAAGAGTGGTAAACGTATGAGATGGAGTGAGAGGACGAGGTGGATAGATTGTAGGTGAGTTGAATGGGGTAGGATGGAAATGTATTGACTCTTTAACAGGTCGGGGTGGAGAATGATTTGAAGTTTGTGTGTGTGTGTGTGTGTGTGTGTGTGTGTGTGTGTGTGTGTGTTTGATTGAAATGCTCTCTCTCTCTCTCTCTCTCTCTCTCTCTCTCTCTCTATTTTTCTTCCCTCTTCCCCTTCCCTAACATCTTTCCTTTTCCTCCCCATTTCTCTAATTTTCTTCATTTTTCATTCCCTTAGTCACATTTTTCCTCCTCCTCCTCCTCCTCTTCCTCCTCCTCCTCCTCCTCTTCCTCCTCCTCCTCCTCCTCTTTCTTCTCCTCCTCTTTCTCCTCCTCCTTCTCCTCTCCCCTACAAATAGTCTCGATCCAAAAGCTTAAGTTCTTACCGCAAATATGGCATCCTTTGTGGTCGATGGTGGTAGTTGTGGTTGTCGATGGTGGTAGTTGTGGTTGTCGAAGATGGTAGTTGTTGTCGATGGTGGTAGTTATGGTTGTCGATTGTACTAGTTGTGGTCGTTGATGGTGGTAGTTGTGGTTGGAGATGGTGGTAGTTGTGGTTGGAGATGGTGGTAGTTGTGGTTAGGGTCTTCCCAGGCTTGTACAGGCCTCCTCCTCCTCCGATCCCCCTCATTTTCTATGGAAGACGTTTCAAGGTTAACTCAAGCATTCTCTCCCGATCTTCTCCATTTTCTTCGTTCCTTCATTTTCTTGCATATATATGACTTTAAAATCATTCCTACATAAACAATTAAGTTAAATGATGATAGGTTCTTATTTTATAATGAATTTGGTACACAGGATATGAATTTGAAGTTAAAAATTGATTTAATTTTTCAGACAGGAAGATGAAAATGTTTAAAAACTTATTATTGGATTTGTTGGCTATTTAAGAGAAAAGTAAATCAGTAGTATCATGATAATTATGCTGAGGAATTATGTTCAGGTAACGATAATAATTACTATTTGTCATACAGATAGTATAGGAATAATTGGTAATCTAATGTATTGTTCCTTTTGGTCTGGGACTAAAGATAATATATTGCACTATTTTCAAAAGTACTAAATGTGCCAAAAATGTAAGTACTGTAAGTATTGTATTAGTGACCAATTATTATTATTGTTGTTGTTATTATCATTATTATTATTATTATTATTATTATTATTATTATTATTAAACAGGTACATTATTTTCAAATCATAAGTTATATATAGATATTATTAGTCAATTTAGCATCTCGTAATATTTCTTCATTATCTCCCCTCCTGTCCTTCTCTTGCCTCCTTCATTTATTCTTTCATTTATGTCCCATCCACCTCTTTCTCTCTTTCTTCGTTCACTCTCTTTTTTCACTCTTCCACGTTCTTATTTTTTTTTTTTTAATTTCCTACTTTTTCTTTCATTTTATGTTTATTTCTCGTTTTAACCACTCCTCTTTCCTTTCGATCCTTCTATTCTCTCAGTCTTTTTTTTTTTTTTCTCTTTTTATTTCTCTTATTCATTTTTCCTCTTTTTGGTTTCTCTTCCTAATCCTGCCCTCGTTCTTTCCTCTTTTCCTACCGTCCTTCCTTTATTCACTCATTCATTTTCCCCATTCACTTTTTTTTTTCTTCTCCCTTCCTGTGCATTCCTTTACTCTCTCTCTAGTCTCTCTCAGTTGCCTTCCTTCTTTCCTTCCTTCTCTTGCTCTTCTTTCCTCCTTCCTTCCTTGACTCCTTTATACATTCCTACTTCCCTCCTCCCTGCCTCCCTCCATATCTTCCTTCCTTCTCTCCTTCCCTTTTTTCCTTCCTTCCCTCCTTCCCTATTTTCCTTCCTTTCCTCCTTCTTTCGTTCCTTCCTCCCTTAATTCCCCCAAACATCAAAAGACTCACTTACCTCTCTCGTCCTCCTCTTCCTCCTCTTCCTACCTCCTTCCTCTTCAGTCCCTCCTCTTGACCTCCTCTCCACCGACTGCACTCTACCTCTTCCCTCTTCCTCCTCTACTTTGTTTTCTTCCTCCTCCTCCTTTTTCTCTTCGTCCTCTTCTTTCTTCTCCTCCTTATTATTCACTCCTCTTCCTCTTCTTTCTCTTCCTTCTTTCTTCTTCTTCCTCCTCTTCTTTACTTCTTCCCATGTTCTGCTTCTTGGTTTTTCATCTTCTTCATCCTCCTCTTTTTCACATTCTTCTCCCTTTCTTCCTCTTCCTGCTTTTCTGCTTCCTCTTTTTCCCCTTCTTCTTTTTCTTTTCTTCTCTTCCTTCCTTCTCCATCTTTTCTTTCTTCCTTCCTTCCTTCCTTCCTTTCTTTAATTCCTACTTTTCTTCCTTCCTTCCTTCCATCCTTCCTTCCATCCTTCCTTTCTTTTATTTCTACTTTTCTTCCGTCCTTCCTTTGTTTCTTCCCTCCTTTCTTCCTTTTTCTTCCCTCCTTTCTTCCTTTTTCTTCCTTCCTTCCTTCCTTCTTAACAGTCTGCAAAGGTTAAATAAAGCCTCCATTAACCCTTCAGTCCGATTATGTATATTTTTCATTTCTGCAGCCTTCAGACGATTTTATTCAGCACAGGCGAGACTTTTCCAGCAGGAGGGGTTAGACGCAGCCTTCATTAACCCCTTCAGCACGAGAGGCCTTTCCTTAAGCTGAATAAAATCGTCTGGAGGCAGCGTGAATAAAGTGTAGAAATAAATGAATAAATAAAAGTAAATGGATGAAGAAATAGATAAAGTAAATAAAAATAATAGTCAGTATTGAAGGATTTATCTCCCATTAAAATTTAGTTCTGGAAAGAGACGCCTTCACGTGGTGGCACTGATATGACTGGGCGGTAGGACTGCCTGGTTATACAAATGCCCCTTAGTCCCCTCCCTATCCCACGAAAGGAGGATGGTGGACTGCAGGAGAAGGGTAATTTCAGCCTACACTCCACCGGGTTCACGTCCAGATGAGCCTGAGATTGCAGCTACTATTACTACCACTACTACTACTACTACTACTATTGCTACCACCACCACCACCACCACGACTACTACTACTACTACTACTATTGCTCCTACTACCGCACTACTACTACTGCTGCTGCTGTGCCACAACTGCTACTACCACCACTTCTACGACTGCTACTACCACTGCTACTACTGCTAATATTAATACTAATACAACCACCACAACAACCACCACCATCACCAACACCACCACCACCAATACTACTACTACTACTACTACTACTACTACTACTACCACTACTACTACTGAAGATACTGACAGTAAGATAAATAATACACCATGGAAATGAAGGAGCTGACCACTTCACCCCGAATATGTCATTTATATTTCCATCACTTAATTATACCACATAGGAGAGCGCCCTGTACGAAAACCCTCATTAACCCCTCCAGGTGAAAAAAAATCTCTCTCATCTCCTCTAACCCGACCACCCAGACGATTTCACTCAGCCCAGGGAGAGAAACCAGGCTGTGAAAGGGTTGACTGAGACGGTTTTGATCCCCCGGCACCTCAGATGGTTTCTCCCAAGTAAAGAAAATCGTCTGAAGATGGCGGGAATACGCTTAAGAAATGCTAAGAAAAATGGTTTAAAATTACACGATACTCACCGCTGCAGAAGGCGAAGAAGGGGTAGACCGAGTGTGGATAAGAAAGTCCTCGTTCTGAAGGGAGTCAAATCAAGCCTTACTCACTCCTGTAGAAGGCGACGAAGGAGGGTAGGACCGAGATGGGGAATGGACGTCCTCGGCTTGAAAGGTTAAGATTACACAGCGTCCTCACTCCTGTAGAAGGCGACGAAGGAGCGGAAGACCGAGAGTGAGGCATGCCCCACCCCTGTGTCTGGTTCGAACTCTGCCCCAGCTTAGACTGCCGACCTGTGGTACCCCTTTCCCACCCCCCCTTCATCCCCCCCTCTTCCCTCCCCCCTTCATCCCCCCTCCCTCCCCCTCCTTCTATGCCTCATCTCATCTCCATGCCCCTTCTTTTCGTATACCTATTTCATCCCCCTCCCCCTCCCACCCTCCTCTCTCCCCCTTCCCCTTCCCTCTTCTCTCTTCCCTTCCCTCTCTCCTTTCTTTCTCCCCTTCCCCCTCTCTTCTCTTCCTCTTCCCTCCCCTCTCTCTCCCCTACCCTTTCCTCCAATTACTCTCCCCTTCCCCTCCCCCCCTTTCCTTCCTCTTGCTTTACCCCCTCCCCCCCTCTCTCTCCCATCCCTCTCCTCTCCTGTACTTATATCATCCCCCCTCCCGTCTCATATACCCTCTTCCCTCCCCTCCGCCTGAGTCTCCTCTCCTTCCGTCTCCTCCCTTCCTACTTTCTCCCCTTCCCCCTTCCCCTCCCCCTCCCCCTTCCATCCCCTTCCCCTTTCTGTTCATTAATATCCCCCCTCTCCTATTCTCTCCCACTCCCCCCTCCCTCCCCAACCCGTGTCTCTCTTACCCCTTTCACCTTCCTCCCCATCTCCTTTCTTCTCCCTTCCCCTCCCTCTCCCTCCCCCTTCTTATTCTCTTCCTCCTGCCTCTTCTCTTCCCCCTCTCCTTTCCTACTTCTCTACCCTTCCATCACTATTTTCTTCCTCTCTCTCCCCACTTTCATCTTCTTACCCCTATCGACTCCTTCCCTCTCCCTGTCTCTCCCTTCTTCCTTGTGCCTCCCTTCCCTCTCTGCATCCTCCCTTCTCCCTCCCCTCAGCATCCCTCAACCTCTCTCCTTCCTCCCTCTCTTCCTTCCTTCCCCCTTCTTTTGTTCCTTCCTCCTTCCCTCCTTCCTTCCTCCTTTTCTCCCTCCTTCCTCACCCTCTCCTTCCCTTCCCCCTCCACCCTTTTTATCTACCTCCCCCTCACCTCCCTCCCTCCCCCTCCCGCTCCCCTTCCTCTTTCCCCCTCCCCCTCCCCCTCCCCTTCCCCTCCACCATAACCCTTTTCCATACCCCTTTACCAGTATGCAAACGACCCACCCAACTGAATAGTACCCGCTCCAACCCTTTCTCAGTAATCACCCCCCTCCCTCTCTCTCTCTCTCTCTCTCTCTCTCTCTCTCTCTCTCTCTCTCATTTTTATTTCCTCATCTACAGCACAGTCCTTTCTTCCCTCTTTTCCTCTTTTCCCTGTCCTCTCTTTCCTTCTTTCTTCCTTCCCCTCTCTCCCTTCCTTCACTCATTTCCTCCCCTTTTTACTAACCTTCTCGTCATTTCCTTTCCTCCCATTCGTCATTTCTTCCCCATGTTTTATCATTCATTTTTTCCTCTTCATTTTCCTTTCATTTATTTTTTCCTCGTCATTTTCCTTTCATTCATTTTTTTCCTCTTCATTTTCCTTTCATTCATTTTTTCCTTTTCATTTTCCTTTCATTCATTTTTTCCTCTTCATTTTCCTTTCATTCATTTTGCCTTTCATTTTTCCTTCATTCATTTTTTCCTTTTCCTTTTCCATTCATTCATTTTTTCCTCTTCATCTTCCTTTCATTCTTTTTTCAATTCATTTTCCGTTCATTCATTTTCTCCTCGTCATTTTCCGTTCATTCATTTTTCCTCTTCATTTTCCTTTCATTCATTTTTCTCTTCATTTTCCTCATAAATAATAATAATAAATACGTGAAATAAACTAATTATCCCGTAAAATACAGCTTATAAATTCATACACTAGATCACCTGTCAAGGAAGTGATCTGTGTGTGGTTTTTATACATACATACGTACACATACATACATAGACACATACATACACATACATACATAACAGTATCCATAATCACATATTTCTAATACATACATACATAACAGTATTCATAAGCACATAATTCACACTCATACACACATACACGCACATATACACATAGATATACCCAAAATCCCTCTCTCTCTCTCTCTCTCTCTCTCTCTCTCTCTCTCTCACACACACACACACACACACACACACACACACACACACACACATATCTGCTAACAATTCAGTAAAGATATGTAGGGCTCAGCTGGGTAGGGAGGGGGGGGGAGGGAAAAAAAGAAAAAAAAAAAAGAAAGACTGAAAGGGAAAAATGCCTATTCAAAAGGCCCGGGACAGATCATAAATCAACGGGTAGGAATCATCTCTCTCTCTCTCTCTCTCTCTCTCTCTCTCTCTCTCTCTCTCTCTCTCTCTCTCTCTCTCTCTCTCTCTCTCTCTCTCTCTCTCTTTATCTCCAGTCGCTCGTCTATTTTCATTTCCTTCTTCCATTTCCTCTAATTTTCTTCCCCTTCTCTTCCCTACATTTCCCTCCTCTTCCTCTCTCTTTTCCTCTTTCGTCTCTCCTCTTGTTCTCTCCATTTCTCTTCATCTCTCTAATTCTTCTCACCTCTCTTTTCATTTTTCACTCTCTACCTTTCCTATTTTCCAACTCTCTCTCTTTTCTTCTCTCTTCTTCTTAGTCATCTTAAGAATTTCTCAAGCTGAACATGGCAAGAGTATATATAAAAAAAAATCATCAAACTCTCATCTCTTTTTTGTCCAGCTCTCTAATGTAAAAGCTAATCGATACTCCAAGTCCTTCATGTGTACAACAGGTCAACTCTGGAACTGTTTCCCTCTGTATTTCCTACTGCCTATGACCTCCAGTCTTTCAAATGCAGTGTGTCCAGGCATCTCGAAATGAACGGATCTTGAATTTGGCTCCTTTTTTTTTTTTTAAGGAATAATTTTGCGAGTCCCAGCCTTTGGTTCCTTCTTCCTTGAAAAAAAAAAAAATGTTCACAGTATATAAAAAAAATTCGTTCTTTTCTCGTTCTAATCCATATTTCATTGAACAATCACAGTTTATTCCTTTTATCGACATCCAGTTTTATTTATTTTCATTCATTTATCTTTCATATTTACTTATTCATTTTTATCAATATTCCATCCATTGAAACCGGATCTAAGAGTGCGACAAGATCCGGGTTACAGAGCGGATTACACACGGGGTGGGGCGGGGAGATGGGGAGAAGGGGAGGGGGAGAGATGGTGGAGAGGGAAATTGAAAGGGGATGGGGAGAAAGGGAAGGGGTAAGGAAAGGTTGAGTGGGAAGGAAGGGGAAAGAAGACAGAGGTAAAGAAAGAGGGGAGAATGAAAGAAGGGAGGCGGGGGAGGGGAATAGGAAGGAGGGGAAGGGAGAAGAGGAAGGGGTTTGTGTGGGGAGAGGCAGGAGAAAGAGGAGATGGGGAAAGCAAAGGGAGATTAAGAAGAAGACAGAGAGAGAGGAGGAGTGATGGAAGAAGTGAGGAGGGAGGGGAGGAGATGGGGAGATGGAAAGGGGAAAGGGTTGGGGAACGGGGAAGAGGAAGGAGGGAGGAAAGAGAGGGGTGAGTGGGGAGATGGGGAGGGGGCTAGGAGGGGGGAGATAACAGTGGCAAATCCTAACAGATAAATGGGGTATAATCCGTCGAATGTTGACAGCGGATAGAGGGATAAGCTGGGGAGGGGGAGGGAAGGGAGGAAAGGGAGGTAAAGGAAGGGGAAAAGGGGAAGGGAGGGAAAGAGGATAGGAGGAGGAGGAGGGAGGGGAAGGGAAAGAGAGAGAAGGAGAGAGAGAGGAAAGATGGAGAGGAGGTGGTGGAGACACAAGCTGGTGCAAGTGTAAGGAGAAGAAGAAGGGACGGGAAGGAGGGAAAGGGAAGGGGAAGGAAGGGGAGGAGAAAGATGGGGAAGAGGGAAAGGGAAGGGGAACCTCTGGGTGGAAAGGAAAAATATGGGCAGGGAAAGTCGGTGAAGAAGAAAAGAGGAAAACTGCGGAAAAAGAGAGGGGTAAGGAAGGTGAAGGTAAGAAGAGAGCAAGGGAAGAGAGGAAGCGAGTAGAGGAGAGGAAGAGAGTAGAAGAGGAGTAGAAGGGAGTATGGAAGGAGAGGAAGAGAGTAGGGGAGGAGAGGAAGGGAGGAGGGGAGGAGAGGAAGAGATAAGACGGAAGAAGATATTGAAGAAGATGGGTGAATGAAGAGAGGATTTAAAGAGAAGAGAGAGAGAAGGGAGGGGAGGAAATAGGGTGAAAGAAGGGAAATAGGAGAGAAGGGAAGAAAGAGGAGGAAAGAAGGAAAAGGAGGTAAAAAAAAGGGAAAATGAGGGAGAAAATCGGAAGGGAGAGAGAGGAGAGGGAGAGGATAGGAGAGGAAAGAGAAGGAAGGAAAAGACAGAAAAGAAGGTAGAAAAGAGGGAAGCGAATATGAAGGAAAAGACTAAGAAAGGGAGAATAAGGGAAAGAAAAGAAAGAGAGAGAGAGAGAGAGAGAGAGAGAGAGAGAAGAGGGAGAGGATGGGAGGGGAAAAGGAGGGAAGGGATTGGGATGGGAGAAACAGTAAGCGGAACGGAAAGGGGAGGGATTTGGAAAGGGATTTGGAGAGGAAGATGAGGGAGAGGGAGGGAGTAACAGACGATGTATGAGAGAAAGAGAGAAAAATTGGAACAGTAGAGGAAAGAAAGGAAGAAGAATGGAGAGAGAGAGAGAGAGAGAGAGAGAGAGAGAAAGGGAGGGAGGGAGGGAGCAAATAAATGATTATCCAGACACAGAAAAAAAAAAATGCCCTCTACCTTTCCTGTGCAGACTTTATTTCATTCGTCTTTACTGCCTTTACTGGAGGCCTCTCGTACTGAAGGGGTTAATGGGGATAGTATTTAACCCCTTCCCCCCGAGAACTCACTCCAAAGCTGAAGAAAATCGTCTGGCGGAAAAATAAGAGAGTAAATAAAAGGGGAATAAAGGAGAGAAAAAAGGTATCATTATAAGGAAGATGTTTTAGTTTTTGGAAATTCTTGAAAATAAAAAAAAAATAAATCTATCAATATACATTCAATTTGTTTTCATCTGCGAGAACTGGGCCACTTTCAAAACCAAATTGCTAAGATGTGGCTGCTCTGAGTCTCCTTGGTTACTAGTCAAATCAAGCCTCCAGTCTGACTACACCTGGCCATCAACTGAGCTCAGAGGGGATAGGGATATTTGCCAGGCTGAAATGAACGCACTATAGACAGGCGTAAATACAAATGGCTTAAGGTTGATTATCCTACTGATCTCCACACCATTCTCACCCTTATGGCTAATTGTTGGATATCTGCCTTTCTACCCGTGTGAGAAAGTGTTGGTGGATAGATAGATAGACGGATAGATAGATAGATGGATGGATGGATAGGTGGGTGGATGGATAATTAAATAGATAGATGGAGATATAGAGAATGGTGGCTAGATAGATAGACAGATATATAGACAGACAGGTAGATAGACAGATAGATAGATAGATAGACAGATAGATAGATGGATGGATAAATAGATAAACAGAAAGATGGATAAACGTACAGAGAGAGAGAGAGAGAGAGAGAGAGAGAGAGAGAGAGAGAGAGAGAGGAAACACGTAACATATAGTACAGAGAATGAATAAGGTAAGTAGTTAATCAGGTCAGTAGGTAGGTAGGTAGGTAGGTAGGTAGGTAAAAAGTTAAGTAGGTAGGCAGGTTTGTAGGTAGGTAGGTAGGTAGTGTGCATAGCTAATGATAGGAGGGTAAGGTGGCAGACAGATAGATATAGATGAGGGTAGGTAGGTAGGTAGATAGATAGATAGATAGATAAATGGATAGATGTTAGTAGACAGAAGTTTTTAGGTAAGTGAAAAGGGTATGAATCATGAGATGGATAGATATACAGACGAGTGTATAAGTATGTGCATAGGTAGATGAATGAGCAAGTGAGTATTAGTAGGCAGGTAGATGAGTAGTAGTAGTGATATAAATGTACACAGACCAATAAGGAAAGAGGTACAGTACATGCAAGGTATACATTAGAATGATCAGAGGCATAGGTGTATGTAGCCTATGTATTTATGTATATATGTACTCTTATGTACGGATTAATGTATGTATGTGTTTAAGTTAATTGTCCTCATTATATGCACATCTGTGAAACTATCCATGTATGTATGTATGTGTGTATGTATGTATGTATGTATGTATGTATGTATGTATGTATATGTATGTATGCAAATTTTCCTTGTGTACGCATTTCTACGCACATCTACGGGACTTTTCAGACGCCCTACGCCCAGCCAACTTTGCCTACCATGAGACTCTCCACGCTATACGCAAATTTCAATGGGGGGAGGGAGGAGGGGGGAGGGAGGTCACAGATGTACGCCACTGTGCTATCTGATTTGCGTTGGGGAGAGGGAGGGAGAGAGGGGGGAGGGAAGGGGATGGGAATGTGGGAGAGAGAGAGAGAGAGAGAGAGGGGGGAAGAAAAGAGAGAGAAGAGGAAAGAAAAGGGGAGGAGGAGGGGGAGGAGGAGAAAGAGGAGAAGGAGCTGGAAGGGGAAGATTAAGAGGAGGGAGGAGGGAAGAGGGAAGGTCACGAAAGAGAGGAGAGGGAGAGAAGGCAAGAGGTAAAATTTAATGTGGGAGAGGAGGAAGAGGAATGAGGAAGAGAGGAGCGGGGAAGAGGAGGGGGAATGAGAAAGAGGGAGAAAAGGGAAGGAGGGAGGAGAGGGAGGAAGGAAAGGGAGGAGAGCTTAAGGAGAGGGAGGAAAAGAAGACGAGGGAAGGAAAACAGAGGAAGCGAGATAAAGGGAAGGGAGAAGGAGAATGAGGAGGAGAGGAAGAAAGGAGAGGGAGGAGAGAGGAGAGGGAGAGGAAAGTGAGAAAGAGGGATGATATTAAATTAAAGGAAATGAGGAAAACTAAGAGGAAAGAAGAAGAAATGAAATGAGAGATGAGAGAGAGAGAGAGAGAGAGAGAGAGAGAGAGAGAGAGAGTGATAGAGAGAGAGAGGGAGAGAGGGGGGGTAGGGGAAGGGTAGACTAAAAAAAAAGGGTAGTTCCTCTAAGGCCTATTACATTTGAATAAAGGCCGAAGGTAAGGGAGAGAAAGGGAGGGGGAGGGAATGAGAGGGAGGGGGAGGGAAGGGGGGAAGGAATGAGAGGGAGGGGGAGGGGGAGGGGAGGGGGAGGGGAGGGGGATGAGGGAGAGGGGGAAAGGGAAGGAAGATAGGAAAAAGGGTAGATGAGGGATATGGAGGGGAAGAGGAGTGAAGGATGTGTGTGTGTGTGTGTGTGTGTGTGTGTGTGTGTGTGTGAGAGAGAGAGAGAGAGAGAGAGAGAGAGGGGGGGAGGGAGGGAGAGAAGGGAGGGGAGGGGAGGGAGGTATCTTAACATTTTTTATGCCGCATATTCGCGCTTTACAATACATATAGGCTTGTTTGGAGAGAGAGAGAGAGAGAGAGAGAGAGAGAGAGAGAGAGAGAGAGAGAGAGAGAGAGAGAGAGACTCCCTCATACGTAGGGGCCATTTCCTCCTTCACTTATGGTCAGCTATCTGTTTATTTCCCAGACAAACAAGGATGAATAACTGATTAGCTTTTATTAGCACGTGGATAATAATAATAATAATAATAATAATAAAAACTCAGAATTTCCCGGTGGCATCATAGTACCTCAAAATCGTGCAAGTTACATGATTTTTTTTTCCTTCGAAGTAAAAGCATCTACAAATGATCATTACATTCGAACTCTAAATCTCATGTGACTCTCAGCTAAATGGATTAATCTGACTTTAGCTGGAAAAGAAAGCTAGAGTTGTCCTGACCACTGGAGGGTTAAGAATGACCAATATGTATAGAAAATGTACGAAGGCAACAGAAATACACTATGAATTAATGAAAATATAAAAAATGCTGAAAAAAAAATGGTTACACATGGAAAGTCTTCCTTCGTTTGTAAAATCACATACCCTCTATTTCGGATTAAAATTTTACTTAATATATTTTCTTCTGTAAATGCAAACTAGATAATTTTGGAGTTTCACGCAGAGACTTTCTTGTTTTTGAGCTTCTATATAATTCCCTTGCAGCTCATTAGTCACGGATTCCTTTAGTACCCCTGATACATTCGTGTTTGTTATTACTGTTATTGCTCTACCTCTGTCTGCCTGGCCAAGCAGACCCGTCGACCACATGTATGCAACTGGTTCTTTGAGGCCGTCCTACAGGTAAACTACAGTGCATGCGTCGTGTAAGGGACTTGACGCCCTGTTTTGGTAGGCAACACCTCACCAGGGTCGGATCAGGGTCTTTCCCCAGTACGAGTTACAGGGAAATATGAGGAAGTTTGGCTCTCGGGTGGACACCGCACCTGATTCGACCCAAGGTACACCTCGTCACCACATGCAGGGTTCTCGTTAACGTCATTCGTATTTGTTTACTTTGGCAGAGAGGCCCATGTGGCAGACATCATAGGGTGGCTGTACTCCCCACATTTCCAGCGCTTCGGCTCTATGTAAAGGCACTTGCTAGACAGAGAGCTTGCTGGCCTGTTGTTATGGCACTAGATTAGGACGGAGAGGTTAGCCAGCCTAGATCAAATCAGGTCAGGCTAGGTCAGGTTACAGGTTAGTTGCACCGAAGTCTGCCATAACTGAAAGGGTGACGCCACAAATTATTTAATGTGGAAAAAATGAGAGTCAACTAAAAATCGCTGCTTATGTGAAACGGCTACTTTACTGCCAAACCCTTAAAGACATACCGAAGGAGCTGTAGAGAGGAACTGTTGTCAGCTGTAGTGGGTGTGCAGAGGTGTGTGTGTAGAGTGTGTGTCCGTGATGGGAAGGTCGGGGCTGTACTGGCTTCTGGGTAGGACAGTGGTGGTGGGTCGTGTGTGTGTGTGTGTGTGTGTGTGTGTGTGTGTGTAATAATAATGATGATGATGATGATGATGATACCCAAAATGACTTTACAACTGCGAGGCTGAAAGAGAAGATGTCAGTGAGAGGTGAAGGAAGGAAAGTACATGATAATCAGAATAAAAAAAGAAGGGAAGATAATATTGAACCAAACTATCCACGAGAAGAGGGCCAACCGACCGCCAAGCATAGATTCCTTTTCACTGTATCTGCACTGATCTTTGACACATTATCTTGGAATCCGAATTTGACTTATATGTGGTCAATAAGAACCAAACTGTACAAATTTCTATATTCTATTTTTTTTTCAAGGCTTTCAAAAGTTAGATCCTGAACATACACAATCACGCACGAGCACACACACACACACACACACACACACACACACACACACACACACACACACACACACACACACACACACACACACACACACACATTATATATACAGACAGACAGAAAATACCTATTAAACGGTGGAACAAATGAGAATAAAATAAATTTGAAGAAAAGGGAATGAGAGAGAGAGAATAAGGGTGGAGGAGGGGAAGGGGAGAGAGAGAAGGGGGAGGAGGAGGAGGAAGAGGAAGGGAGAAGGAGAGAGGGAAGAGAAGGGAGAAGGGACAGGGGAGGAAGAAAGAAAGTCGAGGTGGAGAGGGGGAGGGGGGGATGGGGAGAAGCAAGGGGGAGGGGGAAAGCCTCATAATAATATTCCTATTGCTGAAACCTTATACTCCACAGGGGGAGGGGTTGGGGAGGGGGAGGGGGGAGGAAAGGGAAGGGGGGAAGAGAGAGATGATGTGAGAGAAAATGAGAGATGGAGGGATAACTGATAAGGAAACGCGGGTGAATGGGGTGAATGGGGAGAGAGAGAGAGAGAGAGAGAGAGAGAGAGAGAGAGAGAGAGAGAGAGAGAGAGAGAGAGAGAGAGAGGGACACAGACCTTCATTGGAGAATTAGACAGACAGACAGATAGACAG
Organism: Coenobita brevimanus; assembly: GCF_032717465.1. Taxonomy (NCBI): domain Eukaryota; kingdom Metazoa; phylum Arthropoda; class Malacostraca; order Decapoda; family Coenobitidae; genus Coenobita; species Coenobita brevimanus. Next base: position 15,330,369 of record NC_137060.1, on the reverse strand, counting down.
ATAGACTAGGAGATAGACAGCTTCTATTCCTTTGGTTTGTTTGTTCATTTCTGTTAGTATACATCATTTATTTTTTTCCTTTCACTTTTCAGCTATTTTTCATTTTTTCATAACTGCAGTTTTTTTTTTTTTTTTCCCATCAGTTCGCTTCTGTAAATTACCGTAGTCTTTATGTTAGTGTTCTTCCTTCTCAACCTCCTTATCTGCTCTATCGAATCTTCTTATCAACGCAAGATACCATTTTGTGTGTATGTGTGTGTGTGTGTGTGTGTGTGTGTGTGTGTGTGTGTGTGTGTGTGTGTGTGTGTGTGTGTGTGTGTGTGTATCTGTGTGTGTGTGTGTGTGTGTGTGTGTGTGTGTGTGTGTGTGTGTGTGTGTGTGTGTGTGTGTGTGTGTGTGTGTGTGTAATCTCCCCTTCCCTCCTTCATCCCTTCCTTCATTCCCATCCTTACCCATCCCATTCCTATTTCTTCCTTCCCCATTTCCTTTCAGATTAAGACAGTATAGAAGATGGTTTCCTTTCGTTCTTTCCTATAAAATTTCCATGTCGCCTCTTCTATGTTGTTTGGTACTCTTTCTCACTACTTCCTAGCAGCCTTGGATGAGGTTATGTGGGTGGGGGTAACTTTCGCCCGTTTCTATCCTTGTCTTTGACGCAGAGAACAGTGACGTTAGTTGTAATCTATTCTATAACAAACAGCCTCGAAACGACCAGTATATTTGTTGCTGGTTGCTTTCCTTTGTACTCCATTTCCATCCCCAATTCTTACCTCTACTTTCCCCTTCTTCCCTCCTTCCGCATTACTCCTATCTCCGTCTTCCTTTTCCTTCCCCTCCTTTCCCTTGTCTCCCTTCCCCTCCCTTCTCCTTCTTGTCCTTCCCTCCTCTCCCCGTCAGCAGTTCCTTCCACAGTCCTTCCCTCCTTTCCTTTCACCATTTCTTCCCTCTCCCTTCCCCAACTCCCCTCCCACCCTCATCTTTACTCTTTCCTCTCTCTCCCTCCTTTGCTTCCTTCTCCACACCTCCTTCTGTCTTTCCTACCCCCTTCCGTCCTCCCATAAACTCTCATTCTTCTCTCCCTCGCATCCTCCCTCCCTCCCTCCCTCCCTCCCTCCCCCTTCCTCATTTTTCCTCCCGATTCTTCATCAGTCTTCTCTTCATCTCTCTCCCTTCCATTTCCTCTCCTCTTTCCCTTCTATTTCGTCCTCCATCCCTCCTGACTCTCCTTTTGTCCTTCCACCCATCCTCTTCCTGTCTTCCTTCTCCTACTAACCTTTTCCCTCCTTTTCCCTTTCCTCCGTCTTTCTCCTCTCCCTCCCTCTCTTCCTCTTCCATCCCTTCCTTCTTCTCCCTTCCATCCTTCCTTTCCCCCACTTCCTCCCCTCCCCTCTCTTCCTCTTCCCCCTTCCCCCATTCCATCACTTCCTTCTCTCCACCTATCCCCAATCCCTCTCCTTCCTTGCCTTCTTCCATCCCTCGCGGCCCCCATGCCTTTCTCCTCTCCTCCTGTCTCTTCTTTCCCCCTCTACATATTCCTCATTCTTTTCTCTCATTCCCTTCTTCATCCCTTTTCTTCCTTCCACCTCCCCCTCCGTTTCTCTTCCTCTTCCTCCCACCCCTTACTCGTCCTTCTTTCCACCCTTCGTTTTCTTCTCCCTCTTCTCCCTTCCTGTATTCCCACGTCCCTCTCATTCCCTTTTCTCTTCTCCTTCTCGCTTCTTCTCCTTCCTCTCCCTTCCTCTCGCATTACCCTTACTCCTTTCCCCTTGCTCACCCTCTTCTTCCTTCCCTTCCTATTTCTTCTGTTCCCCTCCCTCTTCCTCCCCCTTCCTTTCTCTCCCCATCCCCTCCTCCTTTCTCACGTCTTCTTCCCTCCTCTCCTATTTCTTCTCCCTTTCTCCCTCTTCCTCCTCCCTCCCCTTCCTCTCTCTCTCCCCTTCTCACCCCTCTCCTAATTTCACCATCCTCCCTATTTACCCTCTCTTTACCCACTACCCTCAAATAACTCCCTGAAAATACACAGTCAGGACCTACTCTCTCTCTCTCTCTCTCTCTCTCCTAGCCCATGAAACTGTTAGTTTAGAATGCTTTTGTGTTCTTCTTTGCCGTAATCACAAAACTGTTGATGGAGGGGGAAGAGGAGGAGGAGGAGAATGTATTGAAGTTAGAACAATGACGACAACAAAAACAATAACATCAATAACAACAACAACAATAATAATAATAATAATAATAATAATGAAGTTGATGCTGATGAGGTTAATGATGATGATGATGATGATGATGATAATAATAATGATGACGAGCAAAACCAAGAGGCAGAATACATCCAGAAAATACTCTTGCACAAACATACTGATCTGAACCGCGATAAGCCAGCAATTGAAGATCATGATCATTTCCCCCAATTGTGGTCATATAGGGTCAAAGGTCGAGATGCATATTTAGATACACGTGGACTCCTTGAACTTCTTGGGTTCATGAAAATCGTCTTGGGCGCAAAATCGTCTTGGGCAAAAAAAATCACCTTGAGTTAAAATAAAATTCTCTTGCGCTTAAAATAAAATCATGGGCAAAAAATCATCTTGGCCTCAAAATCGTCTTGGGCAAAAATCGTCTTGGGCAAATAATCGTCTTAGGCTTGATAAAAATCGTCTTGGCCTTAAATAAAGTCGTCATCGTCTTGGTCTTAAATGAAATCGTCTTGGGCTTAGGACTTACATAAAATCGTCTTGGGCTTAGGATTTACATAAAATCGTCTTGGGCTTAAATGAAATCGTTTTGGGCTTCAGATAATTTTCTTGGGCTTAAATAAAATCCTGGTGGCCTTAAAATCGTCTTGACCTTAAATAAAATTGTCTGGAGAATTATGACCACAAGGACCTCAACCCCCTCATCTGGCTTACGTCCTTGTTTTAGTTAATCTTTCTACTACCAGACGATTTTCCTCAGCTAGCCTCTCGTGCTGAAGGGATTAAATGAGGCTAGAGCCAGTATTCGCGTCTAGTAAGAAGGCTCCCTAACACCTTTTCCTTAGCGATTTATATTGTACAGAAGAGGGTAATAAGATGTAATAAGCAAAATAAATCGCTTAGGAATATGTATTAGGGAGCTTCTATAATCTTTGAGAATACGGGACTAGTTTTTTTTTTTTTTTTCAAGGAAGAAGGAACCAGAGGCCAGAAACTGGAGAGGGACGCCTTCATGTGGTGGCACCAATATAACTAGGATGCACCACTGCCCGGGTGTACAGACGTCCCTCACTTCCCTCCCTATCCCTCAAGAGGAGGATGGTGGGCTGCTGGCTGAGGGGAACTTCAACCTGCAGTCCACCGGGTTGACGTCTAGATTAGCTTGAAACAACAGCAAGAACGACAAAATCAACAACAACATTTATATATAGATGACCATTAATTTTAACTTCCCTTCTTACTTCTGGTTTCTCTGTAGTTGAATAAAATACCTAAGTTTACCAAAAAAAAGTTAGTTAATATCCGTTTTCTTTTCCAATCTTTCCTTATTCATATTCTGAGAGAGAGAGAGAGAGAGAGAGAGAGAGAGAGAAAAGGAGAGATGGGGGGGGGTGGCTTACCAGTACTGTACTACACATTCTAACCTTGCGTGTTCGTGAGTGCGGAAGAAAATGGGGTTGTAATGGGGAGGGGGAGGGAAGAGGTAGAGTCGAGGAGGAAGGGGAAAATTGTGTGGTTGGGCAGTTAAGGGTGGTTTGCAATTCATTACCCACTGACAGCCACTTAAGGTAGTAGTCACAGGAACACTTTAAATGGGGCTATTAAGTGGAATTGATATAAGTGGCTGAAGTGTGTGATTAGGACGTATGCTATTTGTAGGTGATGTATGTGTGTGGGTTTTAGTACTTCCTTTCATGCTTTCTCTCTCTCTCTCTCTCTCTCTCTGAACTTACATAACATCTTGAGTGATTGATTGAAAGAGAGAGAGAGAGAGAGAGAGAGAGAGAGAGAGAGAGAGAGAGAGAGAGAGAGAGAGAGAGAGAGAGAGAGAGCACCCTACCATGATTGAAAACATCCCCCAATCACTCAAACACCACCCAGCTCTGAAATTACAGTCGGAAAAGTAGCATTATGGAGTTCCTGTATTATTTTTAAGTTCCCCCTAAATTCCACAGCAATAGCAGTTTTCTCTCAAGCCATCCATCACCATAATAGCCACCCCATTTTCTTTCAAGGGCTGTACTTAGGCGAGAACAATTTTATCCTGCGTCGGCTCTGTGCAAAGTAGGTCCAGTCTTCCTTTGAGTCTGCGGTCAGGCGGTGGAAGGTAATGGTATGAGAGAGAGAGAGAGAGAGAGAGAGAGAGAATTTTTCTGATACATGAAGAAAATCCTTAAAAAAATAATAATGTAATTTTCTTTTCTTTTTTTCTATTTCCAGGTATGTCTCTGATCTTCAGTAAGGACGCCGAGGAGTGAGTGTTCAATTTATTTTTCGTATTTTTTTCTTAATCTAGTGCGATGACGTCATTGTTTTTGCTATCACCGGACGATTTTATTCCTTTTTTTTTTTTTTTTGTAAGGCCTCTTGTGTTGAAGGGGTTAATAAAAGCTATATGTAACTCCCTCCAGTGAGAAAAATCTTCCTTAAATTAATTAAATCGTCTGAAATGGGCAAAAATATAGTTAAAAATATTAGATCATAGGATTCAAAGGAGAAAAATCTGAGTCTTGATGATGCCTTGTTTTATTCTTGTTGCCTTCAGACGATTTTATTCAGCTTTGGAGAGACATATTGAACTGGAGGTGTTAGAAATAGCTATACATTTAACTACTTCACTACAAGGGGATCTCATAAACTGAATGAAATCGTGTGTCAACAGCAAGAATGAAATAAATGTGACGTCTTCGTGCTGAGGGTATTATTTTGTGTTTATAATAGTCTGTGCTTTCTCCACTTCCACTGCAAAGAAAACGAGGAGTCGCTGAGGTGGGTTTCTGTCATCTTATCCTCTACGGTTTTTCCTTCTCTTGCCCTTCTTTTCAATTTACTTTGGGTACAGTTTGTTTTATTTTTTGCATAATGCGTATGTACGTCTTCTTCCGTCTCGGCTGATTGCAAAGATCTTTAATTCCTCCTTGAAAGAAAACGAGGAGTCACTAAGGTAGATTTCCGTTTTTTTTCTCTTATTTTTTTTTATTTTCACCTGTTAATTCGGCCAGTTATTTGCATTTGATACCATTCAGTACAAACCTGACACTGGGAAGCGTTGTTGAAGACCAAACAGTTAAGCAAAGTGTTAACAGTGGTTCACATGTGGTGTAAAAGCATAATTATGTCATGCATGAACACAATACTTACAGTGACTAAAAGACAATAAAGAAATAGAAAAATGAAAATTCAGTTTTCTTTTTTAGGTTCTATATTTACAATTCAATACAAGCCCCAACACTGGGGAACACTGTCCCTGAAGACAAAAATTCAGTTTTGACAGCATGCTGCAGTCACCCTTCTGCCATAGAAAACGAAAGATTATTGTAACTTTATGGTATACTATTTTTTTTTTTTTTGGAGGGGGGGAGGCTGTGGATAGTGTGCTTTTAGTAATCTTCCCTTTGCAAGGAAAACGAAGGTGTGACTTTTTTCATTGTATCTATAATATTATATACGTAGTACATTTTTTTCCTGTGTCGTACGTACTGTACATTTGTTTTTCCTTCAACAAATAAAACGAGATTTCACTTCTTTGGGTTTTGCTGTCTTCAGTTTATATATTATTTTAAATACAGTTTTCCCTTACAATTTAATGTGCTTCCTGGAGTTGGTGTTGTAGTCCCTTCATTTGCAAAGAAAAAGGGGGATAGGTTAACTCAGCTGAATTTTTAATGCATTTTTGCAATGTGTTGTAGGCATGAATGTCTCTTATTTATTGATTGATGTATTTATTTACTTATTTCTTTATATATCAGATTGTGAAGTCGGCATACGCCCTCCATAGGCAGAAAAAGCGGATGGAAGAGTTTGTGTGTGTGTGTGTGTGTGTGTGTGTGTGTGTGTGTGTAGCAGTTCATCTATAAATTTTAATGTGTGTGTGTGTGTGTGTGTGTGTGTGTGTGTGTAGCAGTTCATCTATAAATTTTAATGTGTGTGTGTGTGTGTGTGTGTGTGTGTGTGTGTGTAGCAGTTCATCTATAAATTTTAATGTGTGTGTGTGTGTGTGTGTGTGTGTGTGTGTTTTATATGATGAGTACATTTTTTTTCTTCTATTTTCTTTCGTTTTATTGTGTTTTGCCCTTCCATCGGTAGAGAAAACGAACTGCATTTTTTTTTCATGCATTTTACTTTTATTTTTCGTTCAGAAGTTAAGATTTCTGTGGGTTTCCAGTTTTATCCCCCCTATTTTTCGATAACATGAGTAAAGGCAAACTCAACCTCATCAACAATAGGGACTTTTTTTCTTTTTCTATTTCTCTTTTTTTCGGAGGAGTAGATTTTGATTATGCTAGAATTTTCGAACTACTCACTAACTACCGGACAGCTTCGTTTAGTTTAATAAAATCGTCTGACAGCATCAAGAAAAGGAAGCCAATTTACTGAAGAGGGGGAAAGGGGGGACAAAGAAAACGGGACGATGGGAGAGAGAGAAAAAAGTATCTAAGGGAAAACGGAAGGTTATTGAAGCAGGGACTATTAAAAATAATAGAAAACGGAACCTAAAGGCAGAGTAACTATTTTTAGTATTTTAAGTGTAATATTGAAAAAGAATTGTACTGAAAAACAAGATTTACAGAAGACAAGGGGCCAACACGAACTATTAAAATATAAAAAAATACATTGAATAAAATAACAGGAAGAAAATAGAAGGGCAGGAAGGGAGGAACTATTTAAAAAGTAACAGGGAGAAAATTGGGGAAGTAAACGGGAAGAAAACGATGTAACGGGAAGAAAACGGAATTAGGACAGTAAATATTTTAAAAGTAACAGAAGGAACACCATGGTAGGAAAACAGGAACTATTAAAAAAAAAGTAAAAAAAAAAAAAAATAAGGTGGATATGAAAGGAATAACTTTTGTATGTAAAAATTGCCAAAAACCAGAAACTTTTGATGGAGTAAACACACACACACACACGCGCACACACACACACACACACACACACACACACACACACACACACACACACACCATCTTGCTTGTAGAACATGTGTGTATGTGTGTGTGTGTGTGTGTGTGTGTGTGTGTGTGTGTGTGTGTGTTTTATAGGGGTGACTACTATGTACATTTGCTGTCGCTTATTCACAGATAAACCCCCACCCCAGTGCCCTGATGCATTCCCAAAGAAGATATTCATTCACATAATTACACCACTCAACATCGCTGGGACCTATTTTTCTCCGATGCGGGAATGGTCTTTAGCTGTTCCTTATTTTCGGGTAGCAGTCTGGTGCTTTCGATCCTCCCTGACACCTCTTCCTAAGCGATTTATTTTGCATATTAAACGTTACAGTTGTCTCTTTTGTGTTGCTTAAAAAATAATTCTAAAATCGCCATACTCTGCCTAAGTAAGGTTCAAAATTATATTAACCAGCCGGACCTAAAATTAAATCGCTGAGGAAGAGGTGATGGGGAGCCACCTTACCCCACGAGGAGAGTGTATTTACTCTTCCTCTTTACGTTGTAGTTACGGTAATGGTGAAGCAATAAATCTTTACTATGCATCATTCTTATTTTTATTTATTTATTTATTTATTTATTTATTTGTGCAAATATTTATTAAGTTATGCTATTACATCTTTCAGTTTTGTAAGTTTATTTAATATTTGGTACCTCGAGACAGGTTTATTCAGTTTATAAGACTTTATGACTGGAGATATAAGATAATACTGTTGCCTTCATTAACCGGTTCAGAGCAAGAGATTTTTCCTAAGGTGGATGGAATAGACTGGAGGTGATAAAAACTGCATGTTGTAATGCTATAGCGAATTGTAAGGGATTTAATCAACAGTATATAAGGGGGTAATTACTTGTTAAATTTGTGTCCTCATGTCTACAGTACTAGCTGTGATGAAAAGAAAATAAATTTTTAATAGTTTGCAACGTGTCACACACACACACACACACACACACACACACACACACACACACACACTTCCTGTCAGCAGTTTTGGCAAAGGACGACGTGAGTGCTACATATACAAACCCTCGCTTCAGACTCCACTTTTTTTTTTTTTTAATGCAAGAAAGAAGGAACCAAAGACCAAGAGCCCGCAAACCGTTCCTTCCAAGAAAATAATAATAATAATAATACAAAATATAGCCAAATTCAAGATCCGTTCATTTCGAGATGCCTGGACACTGCGTTTGAAAGACTGGAGATCATAGGAAACAGGAAATACAGACAGAGGGAGACAGCTCCAGAGTTGACATGATTCATAAATGAAGGACTGGAAGTAACGGTTAACTCTTGCATTAGAGAGTTGGACAGAAAAGGGTGAGAGTTTGTTGCTAGACGGGTGCTACGCACCCGTCGCTATAAATAATAATAATAATAATAATAATAATAATAATAATAATAATAATAATAATAATAATAATAATAATAATAATAATAAAGTAGACAAAAATTAAGATAGTGAGGACTTATGGGATGATTAAAAAATGAGTGAAATATTGCACCTAGAGAAAATACAGATGTTTGGCTGAGGGTACTGGAACTGTAACATGCCAAATAAGGCACACTGCAAGACGGGACCTTTGCCTCGTAGGGAGAGTACGTGTTGCGCATTTTGTAACGCTGTCTCCGTACTTCCATAGGTCAGGTTTTATGTTTATCTATCTGTCAGTCTATCTATCCGTCCATCTACTTATCTGTCTATCTGTTTACCTATTTATTTATATATTTTGTACTTGATGGGTCGATTCCAAGGTGCCCAAAATCCTGGAGCATTTCTGTCAAGTTTCTAGCCCTGAATTCACTTTTCATTACTTTCACTCTCTTCTTGACTCGCCTGCAGGGGTTGTTACTTCCTCGTTCAGGCCTACACAGTACGACACCCAGGCACACTGACACACACTCTCCATGTCCAAACCACACCACCTACCCATGTCCAAACCACCCCATCTACAACCTACCCACGTCCAAACCACCCCACCTACCACCTACCCAGGTCCAAACCAACTCACCTACCCATGCACAAGACCTCACAAATCTCTTAATATGGTACTGCATAATCACCTCACCGTGGTTGGAGAGAGAGAGAGAGAGAGAGAGAGAGAGAGAGAGAGAGAGAGAGAGAGAGAGAGAGAGAGAGAGAGAGAGAGAGAGAGAGAGAGAGAGAGAGAGAGAGAGAGAGAGAGGCGAAAACTAATCTGAATGCCGAAGAATAAAAATATAATAGAAATTCTACGAAAATATGGGAAAAAATGGGATAATATAGAGATTAAAAACAGGAAAGGTACGGAAATAACAGCCTTATAAAAAATAATGGGCTCAGTATTTATAAGAATCCTACAGAAAATAATGCACTAGAACTTCCTAATAATAATAATAATAATAATGAAAAAGGGTAGAGGGGAATTTCTAACCAGTGACGTGAGGAGATAAACAGTTGCGAGAAGGAGAGACCAAGCGAAGGGGACAGCCGGATTGAGAGAGCAAAAAGGGGTATGTTGGAAGAGAGCAGGGCAGCAAGAATAAAGGGTTGTATGGGTGAAGGGAGTGTAGGAGGGGGGTAGGGGAGGGCAAGGGGCACACGTGGGCAAGCCTCTTCCATACCCATCGACCGCTAAAGTTGCAAAAACGGAATCGGAAACTGTCCATCTGTCGGGCAGGGGGTCACATCAACACAGCGCCACCAACCCCCGCGGCCCTTGATGTAAACTCCCGAAAATCCCACAATCTCCACCACATCCCACAATCCCCACCTATCCTCCGCATCAAATCCCAGCCAAGAGGTCCATCCGTGCATCCCAAAAGCCAGCAAGTCAATGTTTCCCCAAACTTTATAAAATCAGGGGTATTTTTTTGGTGATTTTTTGGGTGTCTGCAAGCAACGACATTGGTCACACTGCCTGCCCTGGTCTGCCCGTGGACTCTCTTTGTGCCCAGTATGCCTTGATTAGCAACGAAAAAAAAAAAAAAAAAGCAACGCAACGAAAAAGAGGAGAGGGAAAGGGGAGACCGAGGGAGGGAGGGAAAAAAAAAAATGAGAGGCTGGGAGGGAGGGAGGGAGGGAGGAAAGGGTATGGGCCTGCTCGTCTGTCAGCAACTTTGATGGACTGATAGATGGATGTATGGATGCGTGAATGAGTTGCTGAGATGAGAGGTGGCGAACAGATAGAATGACTGCAAAGAGAGGGAGAGAGAAAGATTAATAGATAGAATGATGAGTATGTGTAATAAGCATACTGATGAGTCTGTAGGATTATGTATGAGTGAGGTAATAGATGAGGAGTATGTATGATTAGGTGTGTGTATAATGGATGTGGTGTATGTATAATGACTATGATGAGTATGAAGGAGTTGTAGGAGTGAATTAATAGACGGGGAGTATATATGATGTGTATGTAGGAGTATGTAGGAGTTCCCGAGTTTATTGATAGACTGATGCCTGGAGAGATAGATAAGTATAATGAATGAACTAATAGATAAATGGATGGATGGACGTGCGTTTGGGCTGCCTTAATAAATAATGAATGGTTAGACGGTATGGTGAATGAAACGATGGATGAATGAATGAATTAGTGAATGGATGAAGGAAGCCATGAGTGGATAGTATTTCATGAACTGATAAATGAACGAATGGTATGAATGCATGAATAATTCTGCCGCTGAATGAGAGTGATGGATTGATGGACGGTATAATGAATGGAAAGATAAATAAGTAAATGAATAAGGGTGAATGAAAGGTGCAGCAAATAGATAGGAACAGATAGATGAATGGAGTGAATGGGAGTGATGGTTGATGCTGTTATAGTTTGATAAAATGAATGAAGGAGTAGATGAAGGAAGTTATTCAGTAAAATTAATGGCATATTGATGAGTGAATGACCCGATTACGGAAGGGAGAGATGAAAAAATAAGAGGAGATATTTATGAATGGGATGAGAGAGAGAGAGAGAGAGAGAGAGAGAGAGAGAGAGAGAGAGAGAGAGTCAAAACCTTATATATGCACAGTAATATCTTTTTTCTCTTTTTTTTTCCTGGTCACTCTTACGGAAGGCCACGGGAGGAGGAAGGAAGAAAAGAGGAAGAGAAGAAAAGGGCAGAAGAAAAGGCAGGGTAACTAAGGAGGCTTCGAGGGATGAAAAGGAATGGGGAGATTTTTTGTGCATCTTCTTTCGCATTCAGTGAGCAACATTGCGGCGGCGCGGGGGAGCATAGGCCGTTTCTCTCTCTCTCTCTCTCTCTCTCTCTCTCTCTCTCGCATCTTTCTTTCCCTCCTTGTTTTGGCTTTCTTTTCATTAGCTCCATTCTCTTCCTCTCTCCATTGCTGATCTTTGTCTCTTTATCTTCTCTTGTTATTTCTTTCTCTCTATCTTACCATACAATCTTTCTTTTCTCCTTTCTCTGCCATCTTTTTTTTTTTTTTTTATCTTTCGTTCACAAATATCTTTCTTTGCCTTTTTTATATTACTCCTCCTTTCTCCGTTTCTGGACATCAAGTTTTTCCTCATTTATTTATATATATATTTTTTTAGTTATTTTCCCTTCAATTTTGCACTCAAGATTTTTTCATTCTGACTCCTCCCTTTCCATTAATTTTTTGTTCTCCTTTCTTTCCTTCTTTCTTTGTTCCCTTCTTCTTCTTCTTCCTCTTCTTCTTCTTCTTCTTCCTCTTCTTCTTCTTCTTCTTCCTCTTCTTCTTCTTCTTCTTCTTAACTATTCTTTTTTTACACTTTAATGTTTGCTTTCATTTGCTTTCATCTGTACTGTTCCCAACGTGTATCAAGAGAGATTAAAACACACACACACACACACACACACACACACACACACACACACACACACACACACACACACACACACACACACACACACACACAAGCCCTAGATAAAAATTCATACCCTTAAAAAGTCTCATAAATTGCTCGATAGCAGCAAAGTTAAGCTACGAAAATAGGGCAATATCGTAAGCTTACTAAATTGCGCGATTGCAGCAAGATTAATTTACAAGAGGTCATTATGATAAGCTTAATTAATTGTCCGATGTAAGAAAGATTAAGCTACAAGAAGAGGTCGTTTTTATGGCTTATCTTCATGTAAAGCTTAATAAAGAGATAATTACTAGTTGACATGACATGGACGAAATTGCAGTATCGTCTCCAATGCTCGTGTGTGTGTGTGTGTGTGTGTGTGTGTGTGTGTGTGTGTGCCTTCCGAACATTAGCAGGCAAACTTAATTTCTTTTCTTGCTTTTGTGTTGCTGTGAGTTGTCAGAATGATGTGTGTGTGTGTGTGTGTGTGTGTGTGTGTGTGTGTGTGTGTGCCTTCCGAACACTAGTATAGGACGAGAAGTAATAGCACCCGTAACCATAACAGGAAATAATGTATCAATTATTATTTTATTTTCATTTTTATTTCGCCCTTCCTGTTACCAGACGATTTTATTCAGTCTAGCAGCGAAGGGGTTAATGAAAGCTATATCTAATCACCTTATTCTGAAAAGTCTCTCCTAAGCTGAGTAAAATCGCCTGGAAACAATAAGAGAGAGAGAGAGAGAGAGAGAGAGAGAGAGAGAGAGAGAGAGAGAGAGAGAGAGAGAGGTCCTCGAAGTGAAGAGGATAATTCGAGTTAATTGGATCTCCATATCGTAGGAATTGTGCATACGTCATGAGTAAATAAGCCGACCATTGAGAACTTGAATTGTTAAATAGTCGTGAAGGGTTGAACAGGAGAAACATGTAGCGAAACATGGAGAGGAGTTAGATCATATTTTACGAAACAGAATAGTACTAGTAGAATTTCTCAGTAGAAAGTTGCAAAAACCAGAAAGGAATTTGGGAGTAACTGAAAACGTAAAAAAAATAAAAATATTTACTACTCAGGAAAAATGGAATAGCGAAAGATGGATAGTTACATCATCTACGAGAAAAGCAGAATAATTTTAGTGGAATTCCGGGGTAGAAATGAGAGAAGAAGAAGAAAGCAGTTTGTGAAATAGTAATGGATGTGAAGACAAGCAAGGCATTCAGGAAAATCACACCAGTTTCTAGAGCAACAATTCCCCAACAGAAGTTTGAGCATGATTTAGAAACTAGACTGTTACAGTAGAGTGAATCGGAAGACGTGGAGGTTAACAAAGCATAAACAAGTTAGAGAAATGAAAAGTATTATTAGGATCATACAAAGCCGGACCTCAACGAAACAAAAAGAAAACTTGACCAAATTACGAGAGAAGCACACTCGACTGTGGTAGAAAAATTAAGTATGTATTGGAAAGTAACAAACACGCCTTGGGGAGTTAAGGACTGGCGTGAGATAGGACAAGTTGGCGAGGATAAGAAGAGAAATAGGTATAACAGTTAGTAATACCATAAAGGGGTGAAATTTTTACGAAGAAACTGCAAACCAACTCAGTATCCCGTAGTCTGCCCTTCAAGACGCTGGTTTTCTTTAACGCGCGCGCCTTCGACCTCTCAGGTGTGTTGGGGAGAGTTGAGGTGTGGATGGCCCTAATTGACTTTCTGTTGGTGTTGTACGCTTGATTAACTGACTCACTTGATGGGGGTTGATTAGGGTGATAGGTGGATTATGTATTTTTGGTTTCTTGGCGTAGATGATGAGGGATAATTAGTGATACAAGGATGTTTAAAATGATGATTGGGATGGATCTTTTTTTTTTTTTTTTTTAGTTCTTGATTTAGTTGGTGAATAACTGAAGCGTTAGATTTATTTTTTTCCTTCGTTTTTGACATACTTAGGGAGGAATTAGCCGGGAGAGGATCTAGGAATATTTTTTGAGATGCTGCCCATACAATTTCTGAAGCGTTTGTAACATTTTCCTAAGTAATGAGGAGGCGGTACATCCTTTCTCACAACCAGTTAAGTAATGTTTATCAATCTAGTTACCAATTAAGTAACGTTTTTCGATCACTAATGGCTCGTATATTAAATCAGTGAGAGATGCATGACAGGTCAGCAGAAAATGCGACATGTATAAGCTGTAAAGTACCGTATAGCATTCCCAGCATTATAAACCATGGGCAAAGAGTAGAAGATGATGATGATGATGATGATGATGATGAGGAGGAGGAGGAGGAAGAGGAGGAGGAGGAGGAGGAGAAGGATAACGAGGATGATGATTAATCGCCAGTGTCGCCTAAGCTGCACCTCCATATCTACCTGTAATAAATAAAATGATAGATAATTGTATGTGACAGAGAGGTGATGAAATTTTATGGTTCATTACTGACCTTAATGATGATGGATAATTAAACTGATATATAGATAATTAAAACTGTAGGGAGGTAATGTTTGACGGCTGATTGTTAACGTTACTGAGGAGGGATAATGACAGTGATAGACCGATGTTTAGAATTATAGAGAGATGATACTAGATGCTTTATTGCTGAGATAAGTATAAGGGATGAATAAAATAATAGGAGGATGAAGAGCTGTGTGACTGACTGAGAGAGAGAGAGAGAGAGAGAGAGAGAGAGAGAGAGAGAGAGAGAGAGAGAGAGAGAGAGAGCATCACAAACATGTCCAAGAGTGCCTGACAAGGAAAGCACACAAATCTTCCCCCAGAATTCGGACACGCAACCGTCTCTTTACAGCCAGGTCCCTATTTTCGGATCCAGGTAACGAAGAGACAGGAGGAAGTATGCCCTGCCAAAGGAGGCCATGATCAGAGGATATGGCCTGCCTTGTATTTTTCGCTCTGCATTTTTTTTTTTTTTGAGGGGGGGGGACGTTCATGTTTTTTTGAGATTAAAATATATCTGAAAAGCAAATTCTTTAAGAAGTATGTACTGAAAGATTAGTATGTGTTTCTCTCTCTCTCTCTCTCTCTCTCGACCCGTCCCTCGCCAAATTCGCCCTTCAAAAAACTTTTAATAAAATTCTCCGCCATCTTAAATTAAATAGTTACAAGGAGAGAGAGAGAGAGAGAGAGAGAGAGAGAGAGAATAATAATGCTTAATTCCGGAGACTGCTTGTTAGTGAGCGAAAGTTGACAAGTTGGAGGAGCGGATTGGATTAAGTGGTTTTTGTCTTTGTGAAAGATGGAGTGTTGGGCTTGGTTAGGGATGGTGGTATTTATTATTATTATTATTATTATTATTATCATTATCATCATCATCATTACTATTATTGTTGTTGTTATTGTTATTATTATTATTACTATTATTACGGTACTCTTAATACTACTACTACTACTGCTACTACTACTGCTACTACTACTATTTTTATCTAAAGCAGAAAAACAAGTCAGACAAGAAATCAAATTATCTGACTATTGCCACTACTACTGCTACATTGGTGGTAGCAGTAGTAGTAGTGGCAGTAGTAGTACAAGCAGAAGTAGTTATAGCAGTGGTAGAAGTAGCAGTAGTAATTGCAGTAATAGTGATGAGATAGTAGTGGCAATATTTACAGAGTCGAAGGTAGAAGTAATAGTAAAAGTCAAAATAGTAGTAAAGTAAAGGTGTAGATATTTGTTGCGATTCTGTGCTGCCATGAAAAAGAGTACCGATAGTAGTAATAGTAGCAGGAGGGGGCAAAGGAAACACTGACCAACGGTTGAAAAGGGAAGAAAGGAAAAACCCATTTGTATGAAGGTAAGGGTAGGGTAGGGTAAGAAAGGAGGGGTAAGGAGAAAGAGTGCAAGGAAAGGTTGAATGGGTAGGGAAGTGCTGGACAGTGGAAGGTGTTGGGTAGGGTAGGGTAGGGTAAGGGTAGTGTAGGGTAGGGTAAGATGCAGTTTGTGTTAGTGCAAAGTATGAGAGTGGTAGGGAAGACGCAGGACAAGGGGAGCAGTGTAAGGCAAGGTAGGGACAGAATCAGCGATAAGGGGTAAGGAGGTAAAAGGAGGAAGGATATGTAGGGTAGGGTAAGGGGCAAGGTATAGGATAAGAAGATCGTAACTTAAGGATGTAGGATTGGAACAGTATAAATAGGATCGGAAGGGCTGTGTATGGTAGCTTTAGGCAGGGGCAGTGAAGGACTGAATATGAGACAGGCTGTGACAGGGTAAAGTATAGAACAGTTTAAGGAAGGCAGAGGCAGGGGAGAAGCAGTGTAGGGCAAGAAATTAGTGTAGGGTAAGGCAGCGACGGTGACAGGGGCAGGGGTGTAGGGGTAGAAAGGAGAAAGGGTTTGCAGTGCAGGGTTGGGTAGGGTCAGTGTAGGGTAAGGTAGGAGAAATATACCATAATAGTGTAGGGTAGAGACAGGGTAAGGCAGAAGAGTAAGTTAGGGTAAGGGATGGTGTAGGGTAAGGCAGGGGCAGGGCAAGGGGAAGTGTAGGGTAAGGGAGTTAAGTGGGCAGGGCAGAGGGAGAGGAGAGGCAATAGGTAGGACTAGAACTGAGGAAGGTAGGGACGGTATAGGACAGAGGCAGGGCAAGAAACAGTACTAAGCAATGTACAAGAAATCAGGGTAGAGCAAGGACAGTGCAGGGACAAAGACAGGGAGAGTGGTAGCAGTGTAGGGTAAAACTGGCGATGTACGAATGGTGTGTAGGGTAGTCTAAGGTAAGAGCATAATAAAGAGTGTAGGGTATGATAGGTTAAAGACAGAACAGGTTAGAGCAGAATGAGGCTAGAGGTATTTTTTTTTTATCTAAGCTGGCCTAAAAATTGCCATCTGTCCATTTTGAATACTGAATTACAAGATTAACAATGGTACAAAATGCTAGACACGAAGAAGTGCTGTCGAAAAAGTGCTGAACCGTAGTATCATTTTATTCTTCCTTTGAGCTAAGTGAAACAAGTCGCAAAAAGGGAAACTATCTTTGCCAAGTTAAGGTAAAAGAATTAATGCAAAGAAAGGCAAAGGTAGCAACTGAAGGCAGAGACAGGACTAAAGTTTAGGTAGGGTAAAGACAGGTAGGGAAAGAATTGGACATTATAGGGTAGGGTGGAGGGGTAGTGTTGGGTAAGAGAAGGGGAATGTAAGGCAAAGAGGTGGTAATTTAGAGTAAGATAGAGGCAAGGTAAAGCAGAGACAGGGTAGGGGAAGTGAAAGGTAAGGCATGGGTAGTGTAGGGTAAGGGAAGAGGAATATAAGGCAAGGTGCCGGTAATATAAAGCAAGACAGAGATAGGGTAAAACAGAGGCAGGGTAAGGGAAGGGCATTGTAAGGCAGGAGTGTAGGGTAAGGCAGGGACAGTGTAGGGTAAGGGAAGGGGGATATAAGGCAAGGTAGCGATAATATAAGGCAAGACAGAGACAAGATAGGAGAAATGCAGGGTAAGGCAGGAATATAGGGTAAGGCAGGGGTAGATATGGACAGAGGCAGGGGTGTGGAGAGAGGGGCAGAGAGCAACACGTTAAGAGCGACGGCAGGGAAGAAGCACAAGGGTATGGTAGGGTATGGTAGGGTATGGTATGTTGCCCTCATTTCCATACACACCGGCCACCCTGCACAGTCCAACAAAAAACGCCAGAACCGGAGGGAGGGCAGAATTTCTTTTCATCACTCTCTTCAACAAAAAAATGCTGTAATCTTCAACGTCATTTTCAGCGCAGGATAGATCATACGGTCAAAAAAAGAAAACAAAAGTGATGGCTGCAATTCTAAACGCCATTTTTAGTTCAGGATTTTGACTCAGAGAAATTTTCACCACCATTTTCCGCTCGTCAACGAAATATGCGTAGAAATATTCGCAAATTAATACTATAAAAATTATGTTTATTTCCACTTAGGCGTAAATAAAAGTGCTTAAGATCGACAGCACAACAAAGAAGAGCTAAAAAAAAAAAAAAGTTCTCTCCGCCAGTCATCAGCGCCGTTTTATATCGGAACTGATCATACGCTTAAAAAATTGCTATATATAATATCCTTAGTCTTTAATATGGGTCTCTAGAATACGATTAGGACTGATGACCATGAAATACAGCAATCCTAATCCTCAAGGTATATTTTCAGCACAGTCAAAGAAATTATAATGGAAAATAATTTTCAGATTTTTAGGAAATATGTGTAGGAATAATCTCACGCTATGTGAATAAATATAGTAAATATACCTTGTAATGAACACATTTTAAGAGATTTTTACGTCTGATCTCAAAATTATGATTAGTGCTACTCACATAAATAAAATGCTTTACTAAGGAAATGTCACAATAAACTCAATCTTCAGTTTAATCTCTCTCTCTCTCTCTCTCCTTATACATAGAAATTTTGTGAAGACCTGCGGGAGGTTTGGAATAACGTAATTTTGTCGTAGGGGTTAGACGGGGATTAAGTCTGCAATTGTAAAAAGGGTCACTTGAGAGGGTGATGGGAGACGGAAAGCTGGTGACAGAAGGGGCACTGGAGGTAGGGAGGGAGGGAGGGAAGAAAAGGGGTATGGGAGGGACGGGTAGGGAAAGGAGGAGGTTAAGGGAGAAAGGAGGGAAGGAAGAGGGAACGGCAGGAGAAGAATGAGGGAAAGGTGAAGGGGAGACGAAGAAGACTGAGGAACGAAACAAAAGGTGAGAAAAGAATAAGGGAATGAGGAATGAACAAGAATAGGAAAGAGAGGGTAAGGAAGGGGTCTTCGTGGGATTAGGAGGCTTTCAAACACCCCCTCCTAAGCGGTTTATTTTGTCTAGTACACTTTAACATTCTCTTGCGTGTTTCTGAGGTCCTTTTCATATGAACAGTGATTGCCAATGTTACATGAAAGAGGCTGATAACGTGCTGTACAGTAGTGTGTGTGTGTGTGTATGTGTGTGTGTGTGTGTGTGAGAGAGAGAGAGAGAGAGAACAGGAAAAATGGAAGTCAGGAGAAAGATACGGTACTGAAAGAGTGAAGGGAAGAATGAGTGAGAGAGGCTGGAAGGGCAAAGGAAGGGCACAGAGAGACAGGGAAGGACAGGGGAAGGGTAGGGCAGGCCGTGATAGACCCTTCCACGCTCCCTGCCACCCTGCAACCCAAAAAACAGGCATCTGGGACAAAGGAGCCACTGTGCAAGGCCAGAAAAAAAAAGATGCAGAAAAAAAGATGTATGGAGGGACAGACGAGTGATGGAAAGGGAGAGAGAGAGGTGTGGGGAGGGAGGGAGGGGGGAGGGAAAAAGTGGGAGGGGTGATGTGTTCAATGTGTCCTGTTAGCGGAAGAGGAGGGAGGGAGGGAGGGAAGAGGAGGAAGGAAGAGGAAGAGGAAGAGGGTAGGGTAGGGCTGGGCAGTGTTGGGTTGCACGGCGGAGAGGCTACTGCTCTGCTTTGGGAGGTGAGTCAGCTGAGTACCTACGTGAGTCATTCGGTTAGTCAGTCAGGTGTGAGTTAGTCGGTAAGTCATTCATTAAGTCATGCAGTAAGTCATTCATTTAGGGAGTCATGCAGTAAGTTATTCATTCTGTGAGTCATGCAGTTATGTACTCTGTGTTCGGAAAGTGAGTCAGCTGAGGTCTGGGTATACATGAGTCAGTGTGAGTCACGTATTCTGTAAGTCATGCGGTAAATTGGTGTGTCATGCAATAAGTCATCAATAATGCAGTCTTAAGCTGGGTATACGTCACTGGATTTAGTTTATCAGGTGTGAGTCAGTAAGTTATTCATTCAGTGAGTCATACAGTACTTCAGTTAATCAGTCATGCAATTATTCAGTCAGTTATCTTCATCCTCAGGTAAGTTTGCGTCAGTTCGTAGTTTATTCAGTCAGTCGTGCAGTAAGTTCATCATTCATTCAGTGAGTCATGCAGTGAGTCAGTTTATTAGTCATGCAATTGGCCAGTCAGTTATTCATAGTCAGAATCGATTACTTGTCAGTCTGTCCTTGTGTCATGCAGTCAATCAGTCAGTCAGTCAACCAGGCAGCTGTGTGTCATGAGAGATATAATGCAGTCTTTTGGTCACGCATTCAGTTATTCATAGTCAGAATGTGAGTCGGTCAGTTGATTTGAGTCATGTGTTAAGTGAGTTAGTTAGACAGTGAACCATGCAGTCAGTAACTCAGTGTGTCATGCAGTATTTAATTCAGTTTGTTTAATGCAGTAAATTATTCATTTAATGCCATGCCACCTGTAGTTCACTCAGTCATTCAGTAAACTCATTATATCTCATTCAGTATATTATTCACTCAGTCATTCAGTAAATTCATTCAGTCTCATTCAGTACATTATTCACTCACTCAGCCATTCAGTAAAATCATTCAGCCTCATTCAGTACATTATTCACTCAGTCATTCAGTCAGTTATAGGTAGTCAGTTCAGTCACGGTATATACTTGTGTGTCTGGAGTGCTTTAGTAAATCAGTGAGTCATGTAGTCAGTTTTCTAGGGTCAGGTGTGTGGTGGTAGTCAGTTGATCAGCGTGAGGTTTGACTGATCAGTGAGTCATGTGGCATAATATTCGTTCAGTCAGTGAGGTAATTCATTAAGTTATTCACCAAGTTCTTCATAGTCTGGGTGTGTCAGTCGATCAGTGAATTATATATCTCTTCCCTGGAATTACTTGAGAGAGAGAGAGAGAGAGAGAGAGAGAGAGAGAGAGAGAGAGAGAGAGAGAGAGAGAGAGAGAGAGAGCTAAGCAGTTTCCTTTATTAACCTCTTCAGCACGAGGTCCCACGTAAATTGCCTCACAAACACCTTTAGTCCGATGATATATTTCTACCTTTCTTCTTGCTGCCTCTTAAGATTTACAGGTATTTTCAGCTCACCTGTGGATTTGTTATTATTGAAGAAGTTAATATAATACCACCAGAACCTCTAGTCTGAAAAGTCTGCCATAAGTAACATCATCTGGGCCGTATTCTCTTCTGTTGAGGAAGCTCCCTAATACCTTTTGCTAAGCGATTTATTTTGTTTCTTACACCTTACTGTCCTCGTCTGTGTTACAAGAAGTCTCACAATATCGCCTACTTTGCATAAATAACGTACAGTACAAAAGGATATTAAGCAGCCATGTGCAAAAATAAATCGCTAAGGAAGAGGTGTTACGGAGTTACCTTAATCGACGGGGATACTTGCCTGGTACCGTAGTATGTGCAAATACGACTGCTGGGGGCATCTCCGACCTATTTGGAGAAATTGTAAATAAATAGAAAATGTAAAGATAAAAAAATGAAAATAGAGAAAATTTTTTGGAAATAAATATAATAAATGACGATTAGACATTTTTGATAATTATTTACATTTTTTTTTTTCTAACCGTTCAGTTTCCCTCCCCCTCCCAGTGGTCGGATTTGCCCTGTTCTAATATAGTAAAAATAAAAATAAACCGAAAATTGAGTAATCTAACTGAAGGAGTAACAAGTCATTGGGTTAGTTATAATTTACTAACTCCAGCAGTGAACTGTGCCTTAAATCTAGTCACTCCTACACTAATGATGTTAATTCTACCTACTTACCTGCCTACCTACCTACCTACCCACTTCTCACCCTTCAGTCCACTAAATGAGGTACCTTTCTTTCATTACCCGTTCACTGCCTGACCACCTACCTACCTACCTGCCTGCCCTGCCTGAATGCAAGCGTGCCTGCCTGCCCCCCTGCACGTGCCTACCTTTATGAGACGCCACCTGCCTGACCGGACCCTGCCTGGACACCGGACTGACTGCATGACTCACTGATTGCATGAGAGACTGGATGGACGCACCCTTCTTCTGGACCTCCAGTCAATCTTCTTACTGAATGCATGACAGATTGATTGTTTGAGTGACTGACTGCATGACTGATTAATTGTTTGACTTACTGATTTCATGACTGATTGATTAACTGATTGATTGTTCGACTGACTGACTGCATGATTGACTGTATGGATGAATAAATGGACACGTATTTCCTCTATATCTTCACTCATTCTTCTTTTGGCTGACTGCATGACTGACTGACTGATTGAATGACTGACTACACAGTTGACTGGGAGGACACTCGTTTCTTTCATAACTCCACTTATTCGTCTGACTTTATTACTGACTGATTGCCTGACTGACCAATTGAACGCCTGATTAATTGCATGGCTTTCGACATGACTGACTGCATAGTTGACTGGATGCACATTTGTTCATATGTTGTTTACTGACTGCCTGCATGATCGAGCTTACTGACAGACTTATCTTAACTGGCTCCTTCCATGGCGGATTGACTGAGACACGAACTGAGTGACTGATTTGTATGACTGACTCTTTAACTGAATGATTTTCCACACGCTTTGTTTCCCTTCACCCACTAACTGTTTAACTGACTGACTCTTTAGCCACTGACTCTGCCTTACTGACTCTCCATGATGAACTGCTTGACTGGGTGTATAAATGAATGTCTGACCACGCACTAGCCTCGAATCGCCTGATCTTGTTGCCTAGTTCTCCATTACTGACTGACTGAATGACTGACTGCGTGACTGGTTAACTGCGTAATTGTCCGCATGGTTACAAATTTCCGCCTCCAATAACGCAGAGTTTGTCCCCTGGATTTTTTTTTTTTTTTTTTTTTTTTGGCATATTTTTGCTGCCTCCAGATGATGATATTCTATTAGGTGGTCTCCCAATGAAAGAGTTAAATAATCTTAAATTTTCCTGTTATTATGGGAACTTCTTTTTAAATTCATTCTTGTTACCTTCAAAAACCTTCACTTATAGAGCTGTGGAATTAAAAGTAAAAATAATAATAATAATAATAATAATAATAATAATAATAATTTCCAGTAACCCTTTCCTTACGATGGCATTTTTTTTTTGTAATTTTCAGACAGTTTTAATTAGTTTCAGAAATCTCTTATTGAAGAAAATTAAGTCTCCGTTCATTTTTTCAGTGCGTGACAGCTTTTTATTTATTTTTTTTTTCTGCCTGCCTCCAGACGATTTAGCTTATTATAGATCTCTCGGATAAAGCACTGAATCTCTATGAACCTCCCCAAGTGACTCCTCTTTATTTTACTTTATCTACTTCCAGATTATTTTTCGTGGCGCAACGTTGTATCACTCATTTTCATTTTATTTTATTTTATTTTTTTTTATTTTTTGCTTTAGCTACCTCCAATCTCATGTTTATATTACTCTACCTACTTCCAATCTGTTTTATGTAGCGAAGTGTTGCATTTTTATCGCTATTCCCCGTGGCACTTTTCCTCTAAACACTCCACATGCATCCGATACTTACCAATCCTTACACTCTTTTTTATCTGTACACCACTTCAATGGTCAGTCCTCCTTATTATGGAATTAACCAACTCTGAATCAATCTTCTGTTGGTCTGTCTTCCTCTCTGTCTTTAACCTGGCATCTCTGGTACTTAACTATAATATTGGCGTTAGATTTTTTTACAGTCTTTTATAGCACCGATTTTTGCAGATTTTGAGCCATTTTCCATCTGTTTTGTTGAAGTAAAAGGAAGCAAGGGAGTTGGCTGAGAGAGAGAGAGAGAGAGAGAGAGAGAGAGAGAGAGAGAGAGAGAGAGAGAGAGAGAAAGAAACCAGTATCAAGCATGCAAACAGACCCCAGACAGGCACGTGGCAGGCAAGGAGGACGGGGGAAGCATGCAAACAGTCATTCACTCCACTCCAACCAGTCACCTCCCCACAGTCACCCCTTACCTTCACCTCCCCCCAAACACCCCTCCCCTCAACCTACCCCCCCCCACACACACACGCTGGTCAGTGTGTGGTCAGCTTTTCTTCATTGTGCTTGCATGATCACTGAATGACGGTGTGAGCAGAGAGGGTTGATGTGAAAGGGGGCGAGTGAATGATTGGCCAGGGAGAGATAAATGACCGTATAAGAGAGAATATAATTACAGATAACTTTTTTTTTTCAGTGGTTAACCCCCCAGACGGCGAAATACCTCTCGTAAGGGGAGTAAAAATCGTCTGGAGAGAGGGAGAGAGAGAGAGAGAGAGAGGAGGGGGGAGGAGAAGAAAAGAAAAAAGTTGAGATTTATTTTTCCGTGTGGGAGTTAGTGGAAAAAACAATTAACCTCATCAGACTGGTGACGCATTTTTTCATTTCATTCCTGCTTCTTAGACAATTTTCTTGAACTTAGGATACTTTTCACACTTTACGCGTTGGATATGGCCTTCAGTAACCCCTTCACCACGAAGAGCTTTTTCCAGACTTAAATAAATTAGTCAGGAAGTGGCATTAAGACGCTGTAAATCTGGGTCATCGTAAGGAAGGGATTAACTCGACGAAAGGTCACTCCTATGCTGAATATAAGAGAGGATGAAATAGTTGGATTTTCTCTCGTCGTTTTGGTCTGTCTACCTGTTTGTTTATCTATCTGTCCATCTGTCTTTCTGTCTGTCTGCTTTTCTATATCTATCTATCTATTTATCTGTCTATCTGATTGTCTATCCCGGAAGGAGTGGCCACAAACGAATTGCCTACATGTCAACCTGTCCTCATTCATCAGACTTCACTTCCTCAATCTCACACCCTTCTCACTCATATCCCTATCCACAACATCCCTCCATCTCATCCTTCTCTCCTTTCCCTCTAGCCTCCCTCCATCTTACTCACACACTCTCTTCTAGTCAGTCTTCCAGTAAATAAAGTTAAAAAGACAATGCCACGACTCTACAGTCATTCCATAGCACTTCTTGGTATTCTAGTATTAATGTATTGTGCAGTATACTTACCTCTTCCTCACTCCCCATCTCTTAAACTGTCACTTTTGTTTGTCCATCAGCTTTGTGTTTGAAGAGAGATGTGATTTTGCCATATCCATTTCTCCATTGCTGTTTTAGTGACTCTTTATTGCTATCTATTCATTATTCAGCATGTTTTATTATTTCCATTTTTGTATATTAATTGCCCAAGAATTTTTAAATTAATGTTTATCACCTTATCTGACTTTCTTATTTGTCTGTTTCGCCTTTCTATTTCCCAGGCTTTTTCCTTTTTTTCTTTTTTGTTTCTTGTTCGTACACTCGTATTTTCCATTTTTCACCCTTACAGTTTTTCTCGATTTCCTCCTCATCTGTCTTTTTCGCCTTCCTCGCCACTCCCATATCCATTTTTTTTTTTCAGTTCTATACATCGTTTATCGGGCTGTCGATTTAGTTTTTTTTTTTCTTCCTCCAAGCTTTTTTAATAAATTACTTTTTTCCTAATGCATGCTCAAATTTTTATCCGTTTTATTTTTCGTCTCCCGTATCCAAGTTACATATTATCTGATATTTTATTCATTCCATTCATTAATTCCTTCATTTATTCCTTACTGAAAGTCTATTATTTTTCACCTCGGTTCCTTTATCCAGGGTACTATTATTTTTTTTATTTATTTTTAGTTTTGTCTGTGTCCCATTCAAGTTCTATATACATATATATTCATCTACTTGCCGAAACTCATTTTTTCTCCGTTGTGTCAAATTCCCTCATTTTTTTTTTTTTTTTCCATTTTCATCTTCAAGCTTTTAATTTTCCATTTTTTTTTCCAATTTTCGTTTGATCTTATCAAAGCTCTTCTCACCTTTTTTCTTTGTATGTCATTTTTCAAACCTTTTATCACCATCATCATCATCATCATCATCAACATCATCATCAACATCAACTTAACCTTCTTTTCAACAAACACAAAAACTAAAGTGTGTGCTAAACAAGTATGAACGTATATAATAAAAAATAAATATATAATGACTAAAAAGTTTTACAGAAAAAAATAAGATTCAAGCATATTCTTCATAGCCTTCTTATTACTCTTAGGCTCCTATGACTCACTCTCAGCTGAATAAAATCGTCTGGTGTTAGAATGAAATATAATACTAGAGTTGTCCCGACCGTGAGAGGGAGTCCACTCTTTTAAAGCAATGACCTTCAAACGCCCTTTTCCTTCACTAAACTCTAATACTAATTTTCTCACTACTTTCGAGAAATTTGGAGTAACTACAAAAAAATATTCTACAGATATCTTAAAAATTACAAAAAGATATTCTCCAAGTATCTAAAAAATTACAAAAAGATAATCCCCGCATCGTAAAAATTACAAAAAAATATTCTCCAGATATCTTAAAAACTACAAGAAGATAATATTCAGATATCTTAAAAATTACAAAAAGATAATTCTCCAGATATCTTAAAAATTACAAAAAAGATAAATCCCACATCTTAAAAATTACAAAAAGATAATTCTCCACATATCTTAAAAATTACAAAAAGATATACTTCAGATACTTTAAAATTACAGAAAGATACAAAAGAAGTTTGGACAAATACAGGAACCCGTAATACACGAGATCTAAATACGTTGTGTTAAATGAGAACGCTCGAGATTAACAGGTTCTCTCTCTCTCTCTCTCTCTCTCTCTCTCTCTCTCTCTCTCTCTCTCTCTCTCTCTCTCTCTCTCTCTCCCTCCCTCCGCCCTGCTGGCTCCCCAAAGTGACTTAATCAGCAGTTTAGAAGGTAATTGTTTGACCTACATAATTAAAACTCTTGGTCTACTCGTTAAGGAGGTGATATGAGCAAGAGGTTTAATTGGCTGAGAGAGAGAGAGAGAGAGAGAGAGAGAGAGAGAGAGGGGGGGGGCAGACAGACAGACAGACAGACAGAGAAGAGAAGAAAAAAGAAAACAAAATGAAATCTCTAGGCTTCTCAGATTATCTTCAAATTTGTCTTGTACAATTTCTTCAGTCCGAGAGAGAGAGAGAGAGAGAGAGAGAGTTACAGATTAATCTCACGTAATTTCTTCAATCCACGTGCTGTCCCCAAAGTTGATTTATGTTAATTTGTTGCAAAGTTTCCAAAAAAGGGGGAGGAGGGATGTTTCTTGCAAATTGAAAATCGCCTCCCTATTGCATACATTAATCTCCTCTTTCTCTCTTTGCATCATTTCTTCATTGCAACATCGGATAAAAATTGACAGGGCCTTTTTTCTTGTCCCTGTGGTGGTTTCGTGATGTCTTTTGGTCAGTGATTTAGTTTGCCTGTCAGGTTCTCTCTCTCCCTCTCTCTCTCTCTCTCTCTCTCTCCTTTTTTTTATGAGTCCAAAATGGCTGAAGAATTTTGCGTACGAAAATTTTAAAGTAAGCTGCTTTATTACTTATGATGGACTGAAAACTATGGAGGGATCGATGTTACTGAGGTTGTAGTGTCTTTATTATTATTATTATTATTATTATTATTTTGATGATGAGAACATATGGCAAAAATATCACGATGAAGACTACACATAACCATCCGATGACTTATATAGAATACCCATGATTTTGAATGTATTTTTTTTTTTCCGTTTTCGATATAAATGCTTTAAATTCTGTAAACAAAAAAGTAAAGTAAATAAAGTAGAAGGTAAAATGACTGGAGAAATTTCCTACTTCTTAAAAAAAAATAGTCCTCTCATGTTTGCGACAACTCTGGCCTTCAATTCCAACTAACGCCAGAGATTTTATTCAGCTGAGATGTGTGTGTGTGTGTGTGTGTGTGTGTGTGTGTGTGTGTGTGTGTGTGTGTGTTGGAACCAGTCAGTGTTAATCCTGGTTCCATAACTTCTATTTCAGACGATTTGCTTCAGCTGGGATTGGGTCATAGAAGCATGCGAGTGTTAATAGATGAATGACAAAACTTTCAACTCAAAATATATAAACAAAAGCTCGGTGGAAAATCAGGTAGACTCTCTTCATACGGATTTAACATTAGATACGAAAAAATAAAGTTGATGTTAAAAAAATATGTAAGGCTGCTTGAAACTGACGAAAATTTTTGTTCACTCGCCTAAGATGGATATAAAAAAAAAATGAAGATAGCATTCAGTACACACACACACACACACACACACACACACACACACACACACACACACACACACACACACACACACACACACATACGGCCGTTCAATATTACAGGAAATTTTTTTACCGTCATTAAGTAACATTCGAATAAAGTACAATAAAAAGGCTTAAAAAAAAAACACACACAGTAAAATAAAGGATGACGCATAGCACTTCGGATTATTTAAAATTACGCAGGATGAGGCTTCGTCATCGAAAATTTATACAGTGAGGGAAATATATAAAAAAGAAGAAAAATACATACAAATTGATTGAGAAAATAATAAATAAAGAGAATTAGTGGAAATAAACAGAATAAGTTAACGGACCATAGAAAAAAGAGGTGAATGGAGGAAGGAAAAATGAATGAATATGAGTATAAGGAGAAAAAATGCGTCACAAAGAATATAGAAAAGGAAAAAAGCGATTAATTCTCTAAAGCCGTTCCCTTCAGCTGAATAAAATCGTCTTCCATCTGCTTTATATATATACTCGAAAAAAAAAAAAAATACGATTAGATTTTTGAATATTCTTCGGTACTTCTCATTTTCCTTGAAGCCTTTGAAATGCTAATGACAACTGTGAAAAAATCGAAAATAAACTTGAGAAAATCAGTCGAATTTCCTGGATATTTGGATTTTTTTCTCTCTCTCTCTCTCTCTCTCTCTTACGCACAGAAGATTGAAAGAAAATTATCCTCTTTACTTCGAGACCGGTGTTGGAGAGGGACGCCTTCACGTGATGGCACTGATATAACAGGTCGGTGGAGCTGCCTGGTTATAAAAAAAAGTCCCTCCTAAGCTCTCGTCCTATTCCCCAAAAGGAGGATGGTGGGCTGAGGGGAATAGGGAATCTTCAGCGAGAGAGAGAGAGAGAGAGAGAGAGAGAGAGGGGCACACACACACACACACACACACACACACACACACACACACACACACACACACACACATCCCCTAAGCTGAGTAAAATCGTCTCAGGGAGGCAAGAATAAAACAGAAAATCGTCTGCCTCTAACCCCTCCAGTGCCTGAGATGTCCTTAACCACTTCACTCTGGCGATTTATTTTTTAAAAGTTTTTTCTCCTGCTTCCGGACGATTTTATTCAGCTTTGAGGAGGGTTTTTCGAGCTGGAAGGGTTTGATATAGCCTCATTAACCCCTCACAGCAAGAGGCGTTCGCTGAGTTATTTAATATCTTATGCAAGGTAAAAATTCTTCTGTCTTTGTATACCTATGTATTTTTCTGTCTACCTCTCTGTCTAATACATATATGTCTTTATCTAATGATCTATCCATCTGTTTAATAAGTGAATCTATCTCTCTATCCATCTATCTGTAATCATCTATCTGTCTGAGTGTCCAGCTATTTGTCTGTCTATCTATCTATTTATCATAAACGCCTTACTCCGATAAGAGGTGAAAAGGAAAAAGCCTCCACACCACCCTTCCCTTCGCCAACAGCCTGCCCTCCCCCCAGCTTATACCACCCTCTCTCATACGTCATCGGAGTGATAGGGTTAATGTGTGTAAAATCGTCCAGTGAAAGCAAGAATAAAAAAATTATTCTGAAAGGGTTTTTTTTTTTTTTTTTTTTTTTTTTTTTTATGTGTCCGACTCTGAGCATAGGCTTCACAGCCTGCTCTCAAGGCCCAGTAGTCCTCCTACATACCATACACCTCTCCACTTTCAATAATAATAATACTCGTAATAATAATAATAATAATAATAACAATAATAATAATAATAATGATAATAATAATAACAATAATAATAATAATGATAATAATAAGAGTAATAATAATAATAATAATAATAATAATAATAATAATAATAACATTTTGTTGATCCACGTAAGCTTTACGTACCAAGAATAATAATAAAAAAAAATCCTCCAATGGTGTGAAAATACGAAAAGAAAAAAAAAGTTCCAAACAACGAAGAAAAAGAGGAAGTAGAAGATGAGAAGGAAGAAAAACGCGAATAGGAAGAAAAGAAAGAAATAACTAGGAGAAAAAGATGAAGAAATGAGCTAAGAAGAAAGGAGAAATGAGTAGAAGAGGAGGAAGAAAGCTTGAACAAAGAGGAAAAGGAGGAGAAGAAAGAGAAAGAGGTAAGAAAATAATGAAGGA